>NW_022103941.1:722084-723733 GCF_000313985.2 Echinops telfairi | reverse complement strand
TCTTTGATTGTGAATAAAAAACAAAACTATGCTCTATCTCTGAAGAATTGGACCTTGAGCTTCGGAAGCTCACTCACAAAATACTTCTTTCTATAGTTAAATTCTGTGACCACTGAAGAAAAGACATTTTTACTGTATGGGAGTTTCAGTGAGAGGAAGTCAGTGGGATCGCAGACACAAACTACTGTGCAAGAATAGGGCAGGTCTATACAGACTAGGGTGCACAGGGCACAGGGTACATCAACATCCTATGTCAGAATTCAGAGAGGAGATATGACTTAATATTACCATTTTACATGGTAATAGCTGAGGACTCGTGTGGTTGTCTGTATACTTAGATGCTACTGTGTATGTTATCTTATCACAGTGTCTCTGTGCTTACAGGTTTCCAGTGTGAAGTGCAGCTAGTGGAATTTGGAGGTGACCTGAGAAAACTAGGTGTGGGTAGGAGGTGCTCTCTGAGACTACCCTGTGCAACTTCTGGATTCACCTTCATGTGTTATTACATTAGTTAGAAACCTGAGAGAATTTGTGAAGACATTTCCCCTAATATTACTTAGATCCGACAGTTTCCAGGACAGAGACCGGAGGGGGTTGGTTTTATTTGAAATGTCAAACAACAGAGTATGATTAAATCTATGAAAGGTAGATCCTCCATTTCAAGACATAATGCCCAAACCATCGTCTATTTGCAAATGAAAAGACTGAAATCTGAGGACACAGCCCTGTAATACTGTACAAGACACACAGTGAAGGCTAGTCAGTATAAGCCCAGACACAAACCTCACTTACAGTGAAGGGATAGGGCGACAGGGGGTGCTCATGCCCCACTAGCACAAGCACAAGGACCAATCTCAGAAGCAGACAGGTATGGTGAGGTATTTCCTGCCAGGCACTGTGGTTTTTCTCCCACTTGAGCTGAAGAATTATTAAATTGTACATTCGAGAGAAGAAGCATAATAGTTTATGATATTTTATTCCTGTTTCTTTGTGAAACAGAGTTTGATGGTCATAGAGCTGGAAAGGACATAGAGGAAAAGGAAAGCAATAGGCTAGAAGGTGGACAAGTGCTGTCTTTAGTGAAGGGACGGATGATAATCTACATGAGGGAGAAGAAGATAAAAAACAGGTGGGCAGGGCAAAGGATTGAAGGCTTGATACATTGTTTAAGTTATTGAATACTAACATGATTATCTGGAGCACAAACAGATTGCATTAAAAATACAATGTTAATAAATAAAAATCTTTTGTTATGCATCAAATGACGTGTTAAAAGTGGATCATCAATGTTACATTCAATAATTCATATACATTTTAGTTCATGTCAGTAATTGCAATTCTCTCACTTTCACATTACTTATACAACTTCTCCCTGTGCTTTTCCTATTGAGTGGTGCTACATCAGCAAATAAGAGTCACACATAGTTTACTATGAGACACATCTTTAAGGTCTACTCTACTTTGCGAAGGAAGTCATCCCACAGGCTCATATTGAATAGCTTTAATCTTCTGGCACTGTATCATTCAATGTAGCATCTAGTCATAAATTTTCAGAGGTTAGTTTTTCATACAAGGACCACATTTTTCTTCTATTGCAATGATATTGCAATATTCATTCATTTGTAGATTTTATGCATACACAAAATTGT
>NW_022103941.1:719728-720596 GCF_000313985.2 Echinops telfairi | reverse complement strand
ACAGCCTGAACGTTGAGGACACGGCCATGTATTACTGTGCAAGAGACACAGTGAGGGGAAGTTAGTGAGAGCCCCGACACAAACCTCCCTGCAGGTCTCCAGGGGGCGCTCATGACATTCAGAGCACAGGACTCAGAATCAGGTGCAGCTGGAGCTTCATGTTTGGTTTTCTGTGGTAATCTGTGGGTCCTTCTAAATCTGTTTCCCTAGGGAATCTCTCCTTAATTAAAAAATAATTCTGTGCCTGCACCAGATATCTGTGAATTAAAAATCTGTACTGTAACAGGAAAATGCATTCTGTCCTAAAGCAACAGTCTGTCCCTTAAAGACAAGAAATGACTGCCAGGTGTCCCTGCCTGAGAGTTCTCATAATGCTCAGATAAATACTCTCCAATCAGACACAGGGAAAACGGGGGCCTGGGTAAAGGTAACTATTAGGTGTTTGGCTGTTGGCTGAAAATTCAGCATAGAATTCTTTCAACACACTTTGTGAGTTATTCTGATAATTATTTAGTCAAAATCTAGGCTGTCAGCCTATTTTTTTATTGAATTGCTCTACAAATGACATAGTTTTTTGTTTTATTTTTAGGGGGTGTGTCTAACCATGGTGGCCTAATACTTTGTGTGTGTGTGTCTTTTCTGGAATCCCATCTGTAAACACATATACTCACCAATTATATTTTATTATCTGGGTGCTAATATCTTGTATCCATCTATCCACCAGAACCTTCAACTCATGATGGCCAAGACAGACATTAACTTATCTGTGCAAATTCAGGATTCAGGGAGATCTCTAGGGGCAAACAGGGTTGTATTAGTCCGGGTACTTTAGAGAAAAAAATCCACAGACATTCATGAATAAGAGAAT
>NW_022103941.1:703174-704972 GCF_000313985.2 Echinops telfairi | reverse complement strand
CTTTTGCAATCCTCAGGGAGTTTCTGAAGGCAGGGAGCTGAGAGGTGGCAGTTATAGAGTAGGGATGTATGTTAGGGCCCCTCTAAAACTAATCTGAAAATCAGGCCACTAGAAAAAGAAACAATTTGCTTTAGACTCTCTCATGGCCAAGCATCATGCATATCTAGAATATAAGACTCATCATTCCACTAAGGTCTTAAGAACAGGCTTCAATCTCAGGGCTCTGAGGCAGGATGATTGCAGAGCAAGTTTGGTTTTCAGACCCCTCCTTGATCAATATTCTTAATAAGCTTGACTAAGTTTTAACACCTTCCAGAACCGTTAGCTTATGGACAATTAAAAATCAACCAAAAATTTTTAGTAACAGCCAAGAAATCAATAGATACATGACATTTGGGTAAATCTGCTGAACGAGGCCTCCTTGGAAGGTTGAAAAGCAGTGATGTTACTTTGAGGACTGGGTTCAATTGACCTAAACATGGTACTGTCAATTGGCTCATATGCATGGGAAAGTTGGACATTGAATAAGGAAGACTGTAAAAGAATCCATGTGTTGTAGTTGTATTAAAAGTGCCGTGGCCATCTGAAAGGAGAACAAATCTGTCTTGGAAGAATTAAGGTCTGAGTGCTACATAGAGATAAGAATGGTGAGAGTTCATATTACATGATGTGGGCATTTTGGCCATAGAGACCACTCCCTGGAGAAGGACAGTATGTCTGGTAAGTAGAGGGGCAGTGAAAAACAGGAATCCCATAACTAAATGTACATGGACACAGCACCTGCAACAATGGATTCATCCTAAAGTGTGAGGATGGCATAGGAGTGGTCAGTGCTTCCTTCTGCTGTGCACTGGGTCCCTATGAGATAGAATACACTCAATGACAGCTAACAACAACAGTCTCAGAACTCACTAATCAACACCCAAATCATGCATAAAATGTTAGTGTGTTAGTTATGTTTTAAAAAGTTATTTCTATTGTATCAGAAGCCAAGCCCTTTTATGGCTTGACATTTGCTGGCACTTAAGTTTTCTTATGGTGGGGAGGGGGGAAGAATGAGTTTCTTTTGTTTAAAATTTTTGAATAAATGAGGTGGTGATAAAATCAATGAGGAATTCCTGCCCCTCATTGATTTAGGCCAGGGGTGTCAAAGTCAATTAAAATGAGCAGCTTTGATTTTGTGATTTTACTTGTCTTCAGTAGTTAAAGGGTTAACGAGAGAATTATGTGTACGGTATTGCCTCGATCTCTCTTAAGCACTATTTTCTTCATAACAATCTTTTCTATTTTCATTTCAGACCATTGTAGGTCACACAAAATTACCTCATGGCCCATGGGCCACTTGTTTGAGGCTCCTGATTTAGACCATTTTCCTGGAAATGAGCTTAAGGAAATTCTCTAAGGTCCAGACAGCATTTTATATGGTAGAATATCTCCCCAGACTTGGGCTCTAGTGTGAGGGCAGCACACAGGCACTCTTGTGTGGATGCCTATTTGTCTGTCAAGGTGATTATAAATCTGTTAGTCCTTTAAACTTAGGAGTCAGCTGGAACATCTGCAGTAGTTCACTGGGTTTCAGGATGATCAGGTCTATAATCAATTGAATCAAAAGAAAATTTTATGAGACACTTCCACCTTAAATGTAAGAGGGATAAAAGGTGAAGATTCTGGCAGCTACAGATCAGATTATTCAGACAGTATGAATAAGCACAGTTTTGGCCCATGGCCCTGCGGGGGACAACACCAGGGACACAGTGTGGGAATTGCGCCTGATCTGACCCCGCCATGCCGAGGCAAG
>NW_022103941.1:694127-701524 GCF_000313985.2 Echinops telfairi | reverse complement strand
TGGATTGGGATAACAGTTGTATGAGCCCCTAATAAAATGTTAAAAAAGAAAAAAAAAAAGAATGAGCACAGTTTTACTATTTTGTTTTTTTATGTTCAAGTTATTGGGTTCAAACATAACATTGGTTATGAAAGAATACTTACTACCACTTTCCATGAGACAGGTAATAATCTGATACCAGTGTCAGATAATGATACTTCAAGAAAAATATAGACCAATATTGGTAATGGATCTACATGAAAAATTCTTTAAAATATTTGGAACTGAGTCAGACAACATATTAAAATAATTACATACCATGATTAATTGAAATTTGTCCCAGGGTTGATTTACCATAAGAAAATACACCAATTGTTGGGGAAAAAAGAATAACATTTCAAAGTAGACAGAAATTTTACTAAAGTCAATGGTTTTCCACATTAAAAAAATTTCTACCAACTTAACACACAAAAATAACTTTGGTACCTAAATCTCTAACAATTAACTGCTAATCACCATCTTCTAAACTAATAACCATTACACCTTAACATGCTCAGCATCCTTTCAACACACTGATAACCTCCTAAACCAAACTATTTGGAAAGACCCTTACCATCCAGAACTTCTACCCTGTTTCCCCGAAAGTAAGACATCCCCCCAAAATAAGACCTACTTACAGTTTTGCCTCTCGCTGAAATATAAGGCATCCCCCCCAAATAAGACCTCCCCAAAAATAAGCCCCCCTGAAGCTACCGTAACTCTGGGTTCTGGACCGTAGCCATAACTGTACATCATTATAACAACACATAAGCCCCTAATCAACTCCAAACATAATCTGTTAAACATTAAATGTTCTAAACACGAAGCCCTTTCATCTGGCCAATAACATCTGATATGTAAGTCATGACACTTAATTCCTAATTCTATCCCTTGACTTTTGTTCTTGAACAGGGAACATTGATTAATCCCAGGACTTAGAGTGTGATCTTAAGCACAGACTTTGACTCTAACACACTAAAACCCTAAGCTGAACCCCAAACCTAACACACCAAGAAACTCATGTTGTTGATCTATTTCCGCTCTTAGATTTTACCTAAACTTAGGGGACTGTGATAGGTAGGCATGCAGAATCAGGAATCACAAACACATGGTCTGTTTTCAGTTAACTTTTAAAAATGGTTCATGGCATTTGGTAAAATAAAGTGGTATATGAATTTTTAAACAACAAACAACATTGTGACTGAGGGCTATCACAGGTCTCTTGTGGACCTCCACTCTACAGTGTCCTGGCCTCAAGAAGACTAGTCTGCTATTGGATATATGCAGGGATATGTTACCCAATGAGCAAGGTGCCTGAGAGCATAATTGTACTTATTCATTAATTTGTAGAGCACAATTTTACCTCGTTTCTCACTCAGAGATGTAGTGAAATTATGTTAAATAAAGCAAATTAATTATTGCTTATTCTATCATCAACTCCTTCCATTGCTTCATTCCCAGGGGATCCTAATGTCACTAGAGATGGAGGAAGTAGGAAATAAAAGGTGCTTACATTGGAACCATTGGCTCCAATTTTCAAAATATTGGCCTTTTCTCAACCAGCATGAATTGGCAGTCCTAAAATATCTGTGCCTATGACTTCTTGACTTTCCAGTAAGCCAAAAACTTAACCTCACAAGACATACTTGAAGTAAAAGCTCTATCTTGACCCTAAAACTGGACAGGTGTCAATCCCAGAGAACTCCTGTGTGTCCAATTCCAGGAACTCCCTCTCTCAGCACACTGGGGCTCGCCACTCATGGAGAAGTAAATCCTAAAAGAGTCACGGATGATAACAACAGTAGGTCAACCCCTCTATGACCTAACCTATGAACTGCTGACCACACACGCTGTCCCCGTGGATATCTCAGTATACCCTGGAATGAAAGTGGGGTACTGGTGTGGACAAACCAGTAACTAAGAAGTCATTAATGGAGCTTTCATTAGAGGATGTTAGCACAGGACTATATATCTTTGAGCGCAGCTCTAGGGACTTCCAGAGATAAAAGGCAGTATTCCTCCCTGAGCCACTCTTACATACTGGCTGAGGGTACCTGACCTGTGATAGACTCCATTTCCAAGGTTCCCGTCTCTCTTACCTTCCAGGAAGCACAAAAGATCTAAGTAAGGATGATCCACTCTCTTTCCATGTTTCAGAGACTGATCTGAGATCCAGATCCGCCCCAGTTCCAGCACTTGGATTATCTGTCTCCAGGCTCACCTGGGTCCTGAGAATGCGCTGGGAAATAAAGGAGCAACGGCCAGAAACTGATTAAGTGATAATCACTTGTAATTACTTCAGCATGATTCATAAATCAGCATAAGTTATCCTCCAGTTACCTGGTATATTCGGATGAATGTAGAGTAAATCCCTGGTGAATTGGGTTAAGTTGCTGTAGGGAGGGTTCTTAGCGAACACTTGGCAGTCCTAGGAACACCTTTGCTCAAACAAATGCATATGCACTCTTTAAAATGGTAGCAAACAAGAACTTGAAAAGTAAACAGAGAGAATTAAAAAACCAATGAAAGTAAGAACAAAAGGAAAATACTTAACAATAAATAAGGCCCACCTACACCTAGAGCTTAACATGGTGGTCTGAATATTTACTCAACTAGAAAATATAATACTCGATAACACTTTTTCTGTTAATCTCAATTATCATACTAGTTTGGCCCATCAGTAAATTAACTTTTCATTCTAAATTGATCGACCATGTCCACCTTTTTAAAATTTTAAATAATTTGATTGGGGGCCCATACAGTTCTTATCACAATCCATTGAGATCTCCTTCTATAAGTCACTGTAGTAGTGACTTTGACCCTTCCAAGAAACAGTTCTCCCTGCCCCTGACCTCTCTCAGCACTGAGGACACATCTGTGTATTACAGTGCAGGTGGACACCGAGACGGAAGTCAGTGTGGGCCTTCACATAAACTACTGCATGGGGTGCTCAGACCAGCATGGGAGCTCAGGACAAAAAGCACAGGACCAGGATCCAGGAGCAGGTGCAGACCTGAGCACAGATGGGGCTTTCTACTGTATCTTGAGTTGGTTTTGTTCCCACAGCTCTCAAAGAGATTCAGGGAAAACTCTATTTACAATCACAGGAATTGTACTATTGTCTCCTACATTTCAACAAGAAACTCTCACTGCTATCAAGTTGATTTCCACCCAAGGTGATCCTGTGGGACAGGCCTAAACTACCTCTGTAAAAGGTATTTGTGTAGAAGAGGTTGTTCTTGCAAGATTCTGTCATGTGAGCTGCAGGTGTTTTTTTTTTTTAACTTAATTAGTTGAAAATATAGGAAATATGGCATTTATTATATACACAAACGTGGAGTTCGCATGAAAGTAACATCACAATTACATGTGAAATAGGCCCCATGGAACAGATATAAAAAGGCATGGTGATGTTGAAAGCTAAGGATTGGGCTTTTAATGTCAAGGTCAGTGGTTCAAACCCCACATCCTCTCCTCGGGCACTGTACTATTGTCTCTTAAATTCAAACAAAGGAAAAGAGTAAAAACTCCTAAAAGTTGGTGCCTATGGAAGGTGAAAACCTGCCACAAAAATAAAATAAAAATATATTACATAGAATAAGAGGTAGAAAAGTGATCAGCTTATACCCTGTCAATAGTGGAAAATTTGAGTCTAGGGGGCTGAGGGTGTAGGGTGGTCAGGCAGTCCCACTGGGTTCTTGCTCTCATCAGATTCATTGTGTGTTTATTCACTGCACAGCGTGGTGTCTATTAACAATTTCATCCTTCGCAGTCTGAAAATGAATGATTTTTCTAAATTATAGTATTATAAGGTATTATAGTATTATAAGGTAAAACAAATTAGAGAACTGTGACTCTTTCATAAAGTGAACTTTTGCATAACTGCTATCTACATTTCTGAAAGGCACTGCAACTTGATATCACAAGTAGAGATTATTTAAGGATAGGAATACATTTTCTTGGATATCTGGAGACTAGAAGTTCAAATTCAAGCCCAGCTCTAAAGGAAGGCTTTTTTACTGATGAAAAGTCATTTGATGAATGATAATATTTTTAAAAATAGTACTAAAAAAGTGTAAAAGAAAGAAACGTCATGTAGACTTGATTCTTCTTAGGAAAAAAATATGTAAAAGTGCTTACATTTTAAAACAAAATGAAAAGTCATAAATATCTTAGAATAAAATCATGTGTATTTTATGTGTTTGTATTTATGTATGAATGAGAGATTCCAGATACAACTAAAAGAGCATGATTCACGAAAAGGAAAAAAAAGTTAAATTTTATGAAACGCTAGATATTCTTAAGTAACTATGTTTAACCTTGGAAGGAATGAGAATTCCCCAACACCTCATTGTGCTCATGAGGGTCTTGTGCTTGGATAAAGAAGTAGTTGTGAAAACAGAACAAGGACATACTGCATGATTTAAAATGAGGAAAGGTGTGTGTCAGGGTCGAAGCCTTGCATTTTATTTGTCTAATCTATATGCTGAGCAAATAATCAGAGATAACACAACCTTGCTTGCTGAAAATGGGAGGACTTGAAGCACTTGCTGATGATGATCAAGGATTGCAGAGTTCAGTATAGATTATGATTCTGCATAAAGAAGACCCAAATCCTCACAACTGGATCAATAGTTAACATCATGACAAATGGCAGAAAAAGTTGAAGTCATCAAAGATTTTTGTTTTTTGAGGATCCAATATCACTGCTCATGGAAGTAGCAGTCGAGAGATCAAAGATGAGTTGAATTAGGTAAATCTGTTGTGCAAGATTTCTGTTGCACAAGATATCTAACATCCTGGAAACAAGGATGTTACTCTGAAGAGTAAGGTGAGCCTGACCAAGCAACGATAATTTCACTTGCCTCATATGTATATAAAAGTTTGACCTTGGATAAGGAAACTGAAGAAGAATCAAAGCATTTGAATTATGGCACTTGAGAACAATATTGAAAGTATCATGGACTGCTAAAAGGATAAACCTATCTGTCTTGGAAGAAGTTCAACCAAAGTGTTCCTTAGGGGTTAAGTATGACAAGACTTTGTCTTACATATTTTTGTCATATTGTCAGGAGAGACCAGCCCCTGGAGAAAAACATCATGGTGGTAAAGTGGAAGGGCAGCAAAAAAGAAGAAAGCCCTCAATGAGATGGAGTGACACAGTGGGTGAATCAATGGGTTCAACCATTGAAACAATTGTGGATGGCACAGGACTGTGCAGTGTTTCCTTCTGTTTTGCATAAGTTCACTATGAAGTCATATCAGACTCTATGGCACCTACCGAAGAAAACTAAGCTAAGCCATACATAGTTTTGTTTTGGTCACTTGAATAAATGCAACACAAATTTGAAATGAGGCCCACAGTGGGACCCACATGAGAAAATGCCATTCTGATAGACTATTTCAACCTAGGATAATTTTTTCCCTAGGATAAATTTTTATATTTCTATATAGGACATATAAATGATGTTTCTAAATACAGTATGATATTCAAAATAAATGACAAATGTAAAATGAAGCTGAAAAATTTTAAAAATAGAAAAGGACAAAAGCTATAGGTAATAAAAGTGAATTGATAAATTAGAAGGAATATAAATGTTTTCACCAACAATGCTTTACCATAAAATTTGTCCTGCAAGTTTTTAGTAATATAAGTAGTTGAATACAAAATGGCCCAAAATATGCACAGAAATCCTATAAAGACGTGTAATACTTTAGATCTTTTGCATTTCATCATTGCAATGATAGGAGATTCATGGCAGCAAAGCAAGTTCTCTTTTTAAGGTATTTCTTTCCAGGCGAGAGAGAAACAGGTGAGGTCACTAAGGATCCTGGGAATCAGTATTCTCCTCAGCTATTCTTCCTTACCTGCCTTCTCTCTGTCTCCAAGAGAACCCAGGTAGGCCCACACCCCCTCTGATTACTACTATGTTGTATTACTGAGGGGCGTGCATATGGCAATTTTGTGTACTGAAGAGGAAAACCAGAAATTCCTGTTTTAACCAATTGCGTAGAGCCCCACCACCCCCCACCCCCCGCCCTCCAAATCAAATGTCTCCTCTGCCTAGGGCGCCCCCTGTATTGAATGTCCTTCTGTTAAAAATGATCACTGGCACCAAAGTTCCCTCCAGCACTGAAAGAATCGCCTGGTCTGTACACAGATAACCCCTGCTTTCTGTTTCTGTAACCACACCTGCTCCTGAGCCTCATAAGCTGTGTTCATTCCTTGCTCAGAGCCCACATCTTAAGAGCATGAACTCCTCTGGGTCGCTGGCTAAATAAATCCTCTTTCAATCTCTCCAGAGTGCCAACTGGTCATACCCACATGAGAAAACTGCTGTGAAAGTACAGGGTTCCATAGTATATATACTATGCTCTGTGGTGTGAGATATGTTTGACCCTAGCCTTGGTATTTTCTTTCATTCTTTTTAATACTTTTTTTGGGGGCTCTTACATCTCTTATTACAATCCCTATATTCATCCATTGTGTCAAGCACATTTGCACATATGCCATCATCAGTTCCAAAGCTTTCTCTTCTCCCTTGAGCCCCTGATATCAGTGCTCCATTTCTTCCCTTCCCTCCCCTGCCCATCCTCCCTCATAGACCCTTGATAAATTATAGATTGTTTTCCATATCTTACATCATCTTCCATTACCCCTCACCCACTTTTCCGTTATTCGTCCCCCTGGGAGGGGGTTCTATATTAATCCTTGTGATCAATTGCCCCTTTCTCCCCCCACCCTCCCCTAATCCTCCTGGTATCTCTACTCTCATTGTTGGCTCTGAGTGGTTTATCTATCCTGTATTCCCTGTGTTGAGGGCTCTTATCTGTAGCAGTGTGAATGCTCTGGTCTAATCCGATTTGTAAGGTAGAACTGAGATCATGATAGTGGGGTGAAGGAAGCACCAAAGAACTAGATGGAAGGTGTGTATTTCATCAGTGCCATACTGCACTCTGACTGGCTCATCTCTTCCCTGTGACCCCTCTGTGAGAGGATGTCCAACTGTCTACAGATGGGCATTGAGTCTCCACTTTATACCCCCCACCCCCATTCACCATGGGTATGGTTTTATTATGGGTCTTAGATGCCTGATACTTGATCCTATCTACACCAATCATGAAGCACATTGCCTCATGGGAAGAAGTGGAGGAAGTCATGCTAAGTGAAGTAAGCCAAGCAAAAAAGGACAAGTACAACATGAGTCCACTGTACAACATGAGTCCACTAAGGTAAGCTAAAAAGTAAAACAAAGTACTATATATATATACATCCCTGAGGTGAGATCCATCAACTATGGCAATGCCAAACCCAGTCCAGGGATACATATGGCAGCTAACTAAATAATAGGGGAAAAGAAAGAGAAAGGGAAAAAAAA
>NW_022103941.1:691814-693675 GCF_000313985.2 Echinops telfairi | reverse complement strand
AGCAGACAATGCACGGGAGGACTGTAGGGCTAGCCCCACCAGGGGACACAGTGTCTTTCACTGAACCATGGCATTGTGGAGGACAGCATTGGGGACACAGTGCGGGAATAGTGCATGGTCTGGCCCCATAATATTGGGGCGAGGAACTGAGGGCATGCGGCAAAGCAGCCGAGGGAACAGAGTGATGAACCCCCCCAGGGAATACCAAAAATAGACTTTGGAGGCAGAGTGTGACATCCCATCAGACTCAAAGGGAAAACACTCATGAAGGCCAACAAACAGAATTTGAACTTTTTTTTTTGGGTCAGATTTTCCATTTTTGTCAAAGGCCAAGCCGTGGCATTTTCAATCACTGCATATTCATGGAAAAATTGGACATTGAATCTGGAAAACTCGTTTTAAATATCATTTTATTGGGGGCTCGCACAACCCTGAATCAGTAAAACCTAAGAGGAATCAATACGTTTGAATTATAGTGCTGCTGAAAAATATTGAAAGTAACATGGGCTGCCAAAAGAACAAAACATCTGTATTGGGAGAAGTACACCAGAATGCTCCTTAAGGGCACAGATGCATCATGTGCTTTGGCCATGTTGTCAGCAGAGATATTTCCCCGAAGAAATAAGTAATGTTTGGTAAAGGGTCATTTAAAAAGGGGAAGAGCCTCATTGATAAGTTGTACAGACACAGTGGCTGCAACAATGAGCTAAAACATAAGAACAGTTGTGAAGATGGCACAATTCCAGGCAGTGTTTTGTTCTCATGTACACAGGGTCACTATGAGTCAGAACCGACTCCACGTTTCCTATCACCAAAAAAGTGATCCCATTGAGGAACCTATGAGGAGGTCAGTGCAGAAGGAAGGAGGATCCAACATAGTCAGAGATGAGACAACAGCTTAGCCACACATGGAAAAAAACTAGTTGAGACCAGGCTTGGCAGTTTTTCCAAATGAATATATGAAAAGTCATCTGGGCCCCAAATGCATGTTTTCCTGTGCCTTCAGAGAAAACATGGCACCTGGCTGGTCCATGAGATGGCCTTGTGTCTATAGATGGGCATGCAGACTCTATATTTAATCTACCTGCTTATAGTCCCCATGTGTGTGCGTATCAGGGATCCTGGTCATAGAAAGGATTACATGCACGATGAGACACTTATTTGGCTCCTTCTTGTCATCAGGTGTTCTGGCTGAGCTGACACTGCATGACTTGATTGTTGGAAATATGAAGCCCTTAGAAATCCTGTCCCTCACCTGCTCCTACTCTTCAGTGCTGTGTCACCAGTAGATACTATGAGAACTAGATCAAGGAAAGGGCTGGATGGATGAGGTGCTGGGCTGGGGAAATAAGAGAGAATTCAGCTTTTCATTTCTACATTTTGGACACTGTTGTGTTCTCCCTGCAGCTGATATCTGTGCTCAAAAGGACATGACCAAAAGTTACTGTCTAAAGACTACCAAGAGGGGACGCCAGTGTGGTCCCTGAAACAAGGCCCTGTTCAGGGTGGCTAGAGGGGAATGCGGAACAACTAAGCACAGGAAGCAATTGACTGGTGTTGCCAACAGAAGGATTTCAAGGTTGAGTCCCACTTATCGCTGTCTGTATTTTTCTTCCCTAAGAACAAGGATCTGGCTTTTTTCCTGGGTCTCACCTTTTGTAGAGCACAATAAAGACTTATCTGACTTTGAAGCTTTATAGTAGCAAGAAGTCTCCTCAAAACTGAACATTCCTTGGAATACATAGGCTATCAGAAATAGGAAAAGACACAAACACAGAGGAGGCACAAATTGACAAATGGGATATACTGAAGATAAAACACCTGTGTACATCGAAAGAATTCACCAAGAGAGTAATAAGAG
>NW_022103941.1:684883-688576 GCF_000313985.2 Echinops telfairi | reverse complement strand
ATTCCTTGTTTCCTCTTCTTGAAAAGACACATAGTAAAGACCACATCCTAATGCCTTGGGCAGTTTCATGGAAAAGGAGTGCAGATGCAAATAACACAAATATATTCATACCCCTACCCCCACTGAACAAACAAATACAAACTATCTGAACTTAGGAAACATCAGGACACAGTAATAAAAAATAATCACAATTACTTTAAGTTTGAATAGCACAGAAGGGAGAGTTTATGCTTATATATACTGTAGTGAATCTAAATTTTCTTGTATAAAATTGTTTTCTTATATGAGATTGTGTTTTTAAAAGGGAATAACTATGTCTAACTTTCTGCATGACCACGGCAGATAGGGGCTATATGGACATTATTGGAGCAAAGGGGGCCCTTGCTCACCACAGTAGTGAGAGTGGTAGGATCCACACAGATGTCTGGTTTAAGACAACATGATATTTTTAAACCATGTGGACTGGTAGCATCCCCTCTCAACTGTAAGGAAAATGGTTGGTTATTGATAAATGAGCTTGTTCACAATCATCATAGTTCTCACATGAGTGTCAACTTCCATCATAATGTTTTCATGTATAAATATGGTAGTGCATATGGAATTCATTTTACATATTTTGGACAATGAATGCTTCAAAATTTAAGCTTCATATATAACACCATTAATGTTTCTTATGAAGCAAAACGTGAGGCTTGTTAATTTAAAAAATAAACCTTTGATATGTGCATTTTCATTTTGTAATCCCTCAACTCTTCAATATTTTTTAGACCATTGAATTAGTTGTGTATAGAGTGTGTCAGGTCTAAGCCCACTGACAAAGCAGAGTCCTAACTCCTCGGTTGTAGTAGTATGGTTTAGCAACAGATATGCTTTATGCTGGTCCTCTATGGGAACCTCCATTCCTGTGGGGACATGCCCCATTGCACAGGAAAATTTTGAAGTATAAATGCATGCTTTTAGTTAGATATTTGTGGTTTCTATTCATTTTTGTTGAAGCAGGCTCTTTCACAATTTAAACTGAGGTTTCTAATTTTCAGTTCATATATAGTTTAACTGATACTACACTTGATCTTAGCCAAAGACTGAGAAACAATGGTTGTGTAGTGGTTACAGGTTGGGCTGTGATCATATGAATGGCAGCTCAAAACCACCAGCAGCTCCAGGGAAGAAAGACTGTGTTTCCTACTCGCATGAACATGTACCATCTCGGGAACACACAGGGAGTCCCGCTGGACCCCTCTTTATTCAAGAGCAGTGATTATATATATATAATCTATCATGCTTGAAACTTATTTTTCTTTTACTTCTTGTAGAATGAGCTCATATACATCTAAATTGGAATTATAGTAGCGGTACTTTTTGACATAACATCCTAAGGTTGAAAACAAGCGTGATCCTCAATAATAAATGAAACTTTTATTTCAGATATTTCTATAAGATATGAAACTATGGAAATATCAAACATCTTCTAATATATTTTTAAAACACATTACTTACATGAGTATACCATTAATGTTACAAATATTTGACATATGTCTGCAGAGCTAAAAATAATGACCAAGTGCAGAATGAAAAAAAGCCAACAGCATCACAAAAAAGAACAACAACAAAAAATAGGGATAGAATATCAGTAGAGAGTAAATATTTAAAATTCACACACATATTTAAGTATCATATTAACGTTTTTAAAGAGATACAATTATTCTTTCCTATTAAGAACTGCAAGCCTCGTTGCCATCTCCTTGGAATGAACCTGAGGATCGTATTGTCCATCATTACAAGACCTAGGTGACCATTTACTACCATTACTACCATGCCTCACTTCAAATTTAGCAGAACCCAGTACCAATCTCCAACACCAGGCCATCAACAGCATACCACAGAATAGATCCTTTCTTGACATCTATTAATTGGAGGCCCGTGTGTGTCTTTCTGGGTCAAAGACAGATATGAGATTTAGCTGCAACTTACACAGTCTTTCATCCATTGTGTGCCAAGAGCTTCTCACAGTCTGGTGACCCCATCTAAACACCTTTCAGTGATAGAGATGCCTCTTCCAGCCCACAAAATTTTGTAGACATTATATTTTCATAACACGAGGAATTGTTCATATGGTCTGTGCTGTGTCCTCTAACCTTTGATGCTGCTTCTTCTCAAATGTGTCCTAAGAAAACATGGTGTTCACCCTCCTAGGGATGTGACACAGTTGAGCTTATGATCTTATATCAATGCTGGGGCACAACACCAAGCATTATCTGCTAATGAAGATAATGTAGAACTTGGGAATCAAATATGGTTTAAATTGTTCCAAGACCCTAGAAATAAAGGATGAATTAACCTGTGGTTGAGGGAAGCATGCGGATATGCATCCTGCCCCAATGCCCTCTATACTTTATCTTTAAAGTGTCTTAAAAAAACTAAAACTGTGATACATACTTGAACTATCAGACAAGATAACATTAAGGGGAGTAGTAAAAATGTTTTAAAATCTATATAAATCTTTAATATGTGATAAATATGCCATTTTCTATAATTTATATGCACCTGACTAAGAAAAATGTGGTATAGTTAAGAAAGGGAATTTATTAAAATAGTTTTATTGGCATATGCCCCAAATATTATATGATTTCATAGTTCAATAGTATTAAGACTTGTTTTCACTCATCACCTCAATCAATTTCAAAATGTTTTCATGTCAGAACATCCTTGTTGTTAGCTCCCCAGTTCTACCCCTCGACCATGGCAATCAGTAACTATTAATCCATTTACCATATATATAGATTTACCTGTCATGTATTTCCTATGCATAAGAGCATACAAAAAAACGAAATCCAGAAATAAAATACAAGAACAATGACAAAACAAAACAGAAGGACCTCAATTGAAAAGAGAACAGAAAATATTTTTAAAATGAAACAACATTAAAATTGGTCCAAAAGGAGAGCAAATGATAACGTGTCACATTTAACCCTAACTACATCTTCCATAATCAACTTTGGAATCCTCTTTTGAATTCACATCTCTGGTCTATTATCTGAAGGGATTCAGCATAAGCTTAATCCCTGTGAGGATGCCGCAAATAGATTTTGGGTTTTTAAATTTGTAATCCATAGCTTTAGCAAATTGGGTGCTCATATTTTAAGGTCTGATGCGCTTCCCTCCTCCAGATTTGGATTTATTTACAATCCTTGGACCCTACTGGCTGGTGTGTTTCTTCCAAAGAGACTTAATTGCTGTTCCAGTCAGATGACTGCTTGCTAGAAAACAAGGCTTTAAGACTCCCAAAATTCTTTTTGATAATTTGACATCATCTGATTTTGTTCATGAAAATAAATAAACAAATAAAAAGTTATAGAGCGTATATCATATATTTCAAACATTCAATTAAATTAAGAGGAGCTGTACAATTACCAACACAATCAATTTTAGAACATTTTTTTCTCTCTTGTACTCAGTGTCATTAACTCCCAATCCCCCCCAACCCACCATACCATACTGCCAAGAAACTATTAATTCAGTTACTGTCTCTATAGATATTCCTATCCTAAATTCCTTTTTTTTCTTAACCAAGGTAACTGGATTTATTAAAAGTCAAAACAATACCACTATATAATTATTGGCCAATTAAACCATAGAGAATGCTTAGGAAACACATTCTTTTCTCTTTTTTAAAATCCTTTTATTGGGGGGGGG
>NW_022103941.1:670120-684783 GCF_000313985.2 Echinops telfairi | reverse complement strand
TCTTCGTCAAGGCTTGGTGGGCTAGGATGTGCTCCACTCTCTCTTCCTCCCTCTTTATTTGTTCCCGTGTGCTCTGATCAGACATGTCCCTCTCCCTGAGCTGCAGCCACAGAGCTTCCCTCTGAAATAAATTCTTCTTGGGGGAGGAGCAGGTGTCCACGTAGTTGGAATTGGGACCTACCCCCCCATACTACATTTCATACACAGAATATATTACAAAAAAATTTTAAACACCCAACAACAATAACAAAGTAAAACAGAAGAAAAGACCTTAATAGAAAAAAAGTAGAACATATTAGAAACTTGAATAAAATTAAAATGGGTTACAAGGGAGATCAAATGATAAGGTGTTAATTTTTAACCTAAGTTTATCTTCAATGATCTACTTTCCAATGTGCCTGCGTGATAGCAAGGCTCTTCAGCTCCCAGTTCTATGGTCACAGGGAATTCCCTGGAGGCTTAATCAATGTGTATTTCCCCTTCACCTTTTTTTTTTAAACCTAAGCAACTTTAAAATGTGTCAAAAGGGAGATAAAATTATATTACATTTAAACTAAACTACAACTGCTGTGACTGACTTTACAATGCTCTCTGTCTCATGACAAGGCTATTCACATGCCTACACTATGGTCAGATGGATTCAGTGGACTTCAATCCATGTATGAACCCTGCAAATGGAGTTGTGAAAGGAAATTTTATAGAAAGAACAAAATTTAACCCTAGCATACAAATTGCTCCAGAACAAAAAAGATTCTACAGGCATATAAATCTTGAAATAAAAAAATTAATATAGCTTATAATTTGAAATAAAATATCGTGTTACACAGGTCTATGAAAATTTAAGTTTTTCACATTTTTGTATATGGAAATAATGAACACATTAATGGAAAATTACACACACACAAATGAAAAGCCAAAAAAATCTACTACCACTGTGTGTATTCTGATTCACAATTGACCCCATTTAGGATTTCGGAGTCTTTGTAAATCTTTGTGGGAAAACACAGCCTCATCTTTATGCATTGGGTCATCGTCATGTTTGAAATGCTGAATTTATGTTTGGCAATCTCACTGCTTACCAGATAAAGGACATTATATTTCTCCAAAGAGATGGTCAATGTGATAACAAACACTACTGTCACACATGGCGTATTCCATTAGGGTGTAACAGACAAAAGAAATCACCCAAAAGCCTGGACATCTAGATCATCTCCATCTGTGTTCCCCTAAGAGATTCACAATTTCCACCTTCTCGCCACTTCTGCCAGGATGCACTAGGGAGAGATGTGGTGACCCCTTCTGTGTGGAAAGGACTCTGTCCTATGCAGATTCAACTTCATGGACAACTCACATGTCCCTGTGTGAGGTCACAATATACATGGCAGGAAACCCCCACACAATCCTAGATCACAGGTTGCATTAGTCACAATTGGAGGCAGAGCAACTTAGATCAGATTGGGGGTTAACTCAAATCTAGCTTCTGACACGAGGATGCCACAGGGAGTGTCACATGGCTTAGCCCCTTGGATCTTCCTACTTGGCCCTCAAATCTCCCTAGTGGATATCACAGAAATCACCATCCTACTCTGATACTGTTGAGGTTTTCATCCTCCAGATGGCCATGCAAACACCGTGGACCCTGTTCTGTCTGCTGGCAATCACCCTAGGTGAATGTTTCTAGGTTAGGGGATTTATGATTCACAGGGACTTGTGTGCGAGAGGGCCTTACTCACCATGACTCGTTTTGTTCCCAGGTACCCTGTCAGAGCCTACACTTCAGGAGTTTGGCCCAGGGACCCTGTCCCTCACCTGCTCTTTCTAAGGGGACTCCATCATCCATAGTAACTTCTGGTACTGGATCTGCCAGCATCCTAAGAAAGGACTAGAGTGGATGGGATACTCATAGGGAGCACAAGCTACAACCCAGCTTTTCAGGTCCAGATCTCTATCACTGAGAACACAGCCAAGAACCAGTTCTTCCAGCAACTGAGTTCCGTGACTACTGAGAACACAGCCGTGTATTATTGAGATAGAGGCACAGTGACAGAAAGACACTGTGAGCTCAGACACAAACCTCTCCCAGGAAGCATGAAAGGAATGTGCAGCAGGTGGCACTCAGGAGGGTGTGACAGAGGGTCTTACTCTAAGGCTTCCTCTCTGTCCCTCCTGTTTCCTAGGGTAAATCGCTTGTTTGAGTTATTCAAAGTTTGTTATTTAGATGTCCTCAAGTCAATTATGTCTCACTGCAGCCCCGTGTACAACAAAACAAAAGCTATGTGGTTCTGCATCACCTGCACACTCATGCTATTTTTGATCTCATTTAAGCAGTCACTGTGTCAATAAATCATCGTAAAAGTCTTCCTTTTATCATTTGCCCTTTATTTTACCAAGCATGATGTATTTTTCTCTTTTTTTACATAGTTTTCACACTCTCATGTAATTCAATAGTTTGATCATATCAAGAAGAGTTGTACAATCATTGCCACAATAAATTTTATAACATTTTATTCTTCCTTGTACTCATTTTTATTCATGTAATTATTATTTTTTAATTGTGGAAGAGATATGCACAACAAAACTTTCTCCAGTTCAACAATTTATACATGTATAATTCAGTGCAAATGATTATGCTCTTCTTGTTGAACAGCCACTATTGATACCTTTTCCCAAACTTTTCCACCACCATTAACATTAACTCAATGACCCTTAAGAAAAAACTCTTCTTCCTTCACCCATCATAGCTGTAGGCCAAGTTTGTTTCCTTTTATTTTTTCAGTAGTTCTCTTGAAAAAATGTTCATGTGTCATACCCTTCCATCATTAAATAATTTTTATAAAGGGGTATATATACATCATCACAATCAGTTCTAATGGTCCCTCCATGCTCATCCATTCATTGTTTGCTCCCCAATTACCCTCCTCCCAATGACATCTCTGTTCCTGATAACTATTGAATCAATTATTGTCTATGCATCCATTCCTCCAGTGCTTCTACTGATTAGGTATTCACAATTTAAGCTCTGATATTTTTCCATCGTTATATTTGGATTTTGTTATAGTCATCTTTGGATCACATAGGCAGCTGTGCTTCTTCGATGTGGACTTACTAGACTTAGTCAATATGCCACCAACCACAATTTTGTAAGTTTCCTTTTCTTCTTTTTCTGTGAAGAGAGCAAAAGAGTTATGTGCTTGGCACAAGCCAGGGCTTCTACTAAAGATGCAGGTCAGATTCCAATCTTGTTGTTGTTTAGGATTACTGTTTATTTTTAACTGACTTTTAAAAGTCTGTATAACTCAGGAGGCCTCCTACCAGTTCATCTCACAACAAGCTGCCAGGAAGAGCATTCGTTCTCTCTCCCAAGATCTAAAGTCAAACCAAAACAAATTTTAAACGTGTTAAATTACTCAGTATTTATAATGTGTCCTTGATATTGCCTTGTATGTTTGAGCCAAATGTAGTGAAGATAAACTGATTGGAATTTTCTTGTAAGTTCCAGGATCCTTCTGAACTTAAACTTTGAAGATTTACTTTTACTGTGGGACTTTGTGAATCCTTGTAATTATTATTGTCCACTCCTGTTTTGTCTTGTCACTCCAATAAAATCTTTAATTTTTAACTGAAGATTCAGTTTGGTCTTTGGAAGCAGGAACAGAAAAGGAAATAATATATGCTTAATATATACATACAATTCCTTAATATATACATACAATTCCTTAATATATACATACTTAATATATACATACAAATACAAAAAAAAGAAAGAAAGAGAAAAGGTAAATCATAAATGACAATAGACTTACCATCTCTGGTAAACGTTATTTCCATGCCTTCAATAACTAATTTTTTGGCGGCAAGACTATATTTGTTGTAAATATAATAATTAAGGAGAATCTGAGTACAGTATACAAACAACTATGAAACATTGGCTATTATCTTTGAGACCATTCTCCAACCTGTTTCACTTTGTGTAATAACGTAAATTCCACAGTTTGTCTAAGAACCTCGCCTTTGGATATGAGATGATGCCACAGATGTTGGAATAATTCAATTATTGCCTATAATTACTCTTCATTTTCCTTCCTGATAACCCTTCTCTGTTGAGCCCTGTACTCCCTGAAAAACATTCCATTACCTCAAATGAGTGTCAGTTTGACTAAACCCGGCAAGGCAAACACGTACACAAAAAACATTCTCAACCTTCAGGTCACAGGTCACATGGAACCAAAACTTACCCTAAAGACATCACCAGACCATATAAGAAGACGTTTGGAACCGAGAAGTACAAAGAGCCATGTCTTGTTAAGAATCATAACCCCACCATAATGCATATTCATGACAGTCCCTGTGAAACGTGTTAGAGATCCATCATCCTATGCATTTATTTATTGGTATATTTGCCTAAAACTGCAAACCAAGCTCACCATTTTATTTCCCGGAAGCTTACCTTGGGGGATCTTCCGGCTCATTCCTTGCTTGTCCAGGTAAAGCAGACCCCTTTCACTTTCATGCAGCTCCTGTCTTTGTTTCTCAACAGGAGTCGTATTGGTCACATGTCACACATTTCATTTTGCTTAGTGGATCTTGCAACATAATAGTTGAAAACACTGTCTTATAGAGTTGATATGAGTTGTAATCCATTTGATGACAGTAAGTTTAGTGTTGGCGTTAATATTTTCACAAAGAAAATGTTAGGGTCAGACTTTCCCTTTTCAGTTTCTAAGACTGGGAACGTCTCTACTTTATTCCCGGGGCTTCTTATTTGCAGAGCACCTTATCCATTTACAGGTAAAAATCTCTAAAACTAGTGAAAAACATTACATCCTGCACAGGGTTCTCTAGGATCCATAGAACTTGTCCATAAGTCATGAATTTCCTGTGGACATTCTTCTGCCTAGGGGTTACTTCTCCTTAGCAGTGTTGGGATTCCAAAAAATGGATCGACACAATGAGATTTCCATTACTTGTCACCAGTTATTATTTTTCCTGTTCCTAGTTGTCCAAGATTTGGATCCAAGAGTGTTGAATCCCTCACAGATACTCTCCCTAAGCTTTGCTGTCTCTGTTGACTTCATGTTGCCAGGGCTGGAGCTGACAAAACATGCAGAAGAGGTTAGAGTATTTGTGAGGAATATATTGGACTAGCAAAAAACAACCTCCCATCTCTAAGGAGTTGGTGTTCAAGCTTCAGAACAATATGTAGAACAAAAAGCTGTTGTTCCTGCAGCTGAGATCAACGACACTGAGGACATGGCTGTCCATTAATGTGTGAGAGAAACAGTGAGAGGACTCACTACCATCACAAACACAATGTTCCTGCAATAATGGCATTGGTCTATAGGGGTACATGGATTGTGGAAAGCACAGGAGGAAGACTTCTGGGGTCAGAGAAATGGGAGAGGCATGGGAGCAAGGACCATCCTATCAGCAGCTAGGGTTTTGGTTTCTTCTAAAATGTTTCCTCCAAGAATGCCCTCTTCCTAAATGTTCATTACAAAACTCCACAGATATTGCAATGTTCATTCATTTGTAGATTTTATGCTGTGGTAGTTACACAACTTCATGTCAACTTGATAAAAAGACTGAAGGTCTTAGCCTAGTGATCCTTCTTTGTGGGTGTGGCCTTCTCATTAGGATTCTGGGAACTATGCTTCTTTATTCTGAAATCAAAAGAGGTGGAGCTCTCTCTCTCTCTGCTACACCTTCCTGTTGACAAGCCAAATGGAGCCACCATAATGGCACCTAAAACCCTGGAGATACATCTGCTGACATTGGATCCACCGCACTTTCCACCCACCATATTCAGCATCATTTGATTTGCTGCATGTGTCTGAAAAGGAATTCATGGACTAATATCAGACATATGGACTAATATCCAAATTATGGACTTGAGGTGAACTGGCTGGGATGATTTATTGATGCATAATCACTTCTTGATATAAAGTTATGCCTTACACATATATGAATATCAATGAATTTGTTTCTCCAGACAACCCGGACTAACACATATGCATATACAAAATTGTATGTGTGCATGGATACCTGTTTTATGTACAAATACTATTTGCATCATTGATAGCTATGACATGTATTTAATGATTTTCAGATCCTGGATGGCTGTATTGGACTGAATTGAAATGAAAGCACTACATAATAAACTATGGAATTCAACTGTGGAGAACTGCATGGGGAATTCATAGCCACAAACATCTATATAAGTTGGAAATACAACTCAGAAATTAATTACCTCAGTTTGCATGCAATGGAACTAGAAAAAGATAAGTATGCCATATCACAGGTTAGAAGGGCAGGGGTGGGGGCAGAAAATAATAAATATAAGAACTCAAATAAATGAAGTAGAAGGAACACATTAAGTAAGCCAATTAAACGAAAAGTGACTATTTTAGCAGATGAAGTCAAGTGATACATCGAGTTTTCCTGATCATGACAAAAGAAGGAGAACCCAAATCTCCCGACCAGAAACTGGAGAGGAGACATCATAATACATGTTTTCTGGACATGCTCTATTATCAACTTTATGCCCAGAGTTTAAAAAATATCACTGAAACGTGGAAATTCCTTGAAAAGCAAAAAAAAAAAAAAGTGTGGAGGGGGCACCTAATAATGTCCTAATACAAGAAACAGAAAATAGATTAGTCCACTATCACCATGTGTGTCCACCTCTTAAAAAGGATGACAGAGGATCCATTGTGAGCTCTCATACAACAAGAGTTAAAGCTTATAAACTGAAAACTATTTATTTTAAAATGATAATATATAACAATTGAAGCAATGGTTGATAAAGAACCTGTTTAAGAGCTTCTTTGAGAGTGCTTGTGTTTCTCTGAGTCTGAGAGAGAAATCTTGCCCATATTCTATACTCATCTGCTTCTAATTATCAGGGGACATGCAAATGCAGCTCTCTGCCTGCTGATAAACCAGCCACAGCCCCTGGGTGGGAGATCTCAGAGGACACTCCCAGTCTCTGGGGGTATCTGTTGTTGTCATTCTGTGACCTGGACACATAATAAATTTTGTACAAACCTTGTGTTTCATTTTGGCCATTTTACATGGTAATTTCTGTAGACCCTGCCATGTGTGTGTATATTTGTTTGTATGTGTGTTGTCTAATCACAGTGCCTTTGTGTTTTTAGGTGTCCAGTGTGAGGTGGAGCTGATGGAGTCTGGGGGTGATCTGAGAAAGCCTGGTGGGAGTGTCTCTGAAACTCTCTTGTGCTTCCTCTGGATTCATCTTCAGTAACTATGACATGAACTTGGTTCACCAAGCTCCAAAGAAGGGCCTGCTGTGTGTCGCAATCATTAGTAGTTCTGGTAGTACTACATACTACACAGACTCCGTGAAAGGCCGATTCACCATCTCTAGAGACAATGACTAGTACACGCTGTATCTGCAGATAAACAACTTGAAAGCCGAGGACACGGCCATATATTATTGTGCAAGAGACACAGTGAGGGGAAGTCAGTGAGAACCCAGACACAAACCTCCTCTGCAGGGAGGAGACTTGTCTCCAGGGGACGCTCAGGACCCACAGAGCACAGGACTCAGACCCAGGAGCAGGTGCAGCTGGAGCTTCAAGGCTGATTTCCTATGGGGATCTGCGGATTTTTCTAAACCTTAAGAGTTTCCCTAGGGAATCTCACTCTAATTTAAAAATAAAAATTCTGTGCTTACTCCTGCTATCTGTGAATTCAAAAGTCATATTGTAACAGGAGAACATAGTCACATCGCAACAAACAGCCTGTCCCTGAATGACAGGAAATGACTCTGCCAGAGGTCCTTAAATCGGAGTTCAGATAAATACTTTCTAATCAGACTCAGCGGTAATGGGGGCCAGGGTAAAGGTAACTATTAAGTGTTTGACTCTTGGCTGAAAATTTAACAGTATATTCTCCCACCACACTTTATGAGCTATTTTGACAATCATTTAGTCAAAATCTAGGCAGTCTGCCTATTTTGGGGTGGTGGTGGCAGAGTAGGGGTGTTGCTTCTTCAAATGACACTTTGTTTTCATTGCTTTCCCTACCCATGGTGACCTAGTGTTTGTGTGTGTGTGTGTCTTTTCTGGAATCCCATCTGCAAACACGTAGGCTCACCAATTGTACTTTACTATCTGGGGCATAATATTTTGTATCCATCTGTTTTTCAGAACATTCATCCCATGATGGTAATGACAGGCACTAACTGATCTGTGCAACTTCAGGATTCAGGGATATCTCTAGGACCAAATGAGATAATTCAGGTCTTTATGTCAGATGTTGTATCTTCACTTTCACAAACCCTCAGAATGTCAGTCCACTGTTTCTGGTTTCACCCAGAGTGTCTGTATTTGTCCTATTAATCAACTCACCCTACTTCTGGTGGCTTTGCTACTAATTTATTGTATGATATCAGTACCATTCCCAGTATCTAGTAACACACAACCTTAGGTGAGGAATTTCAAATATTTCAGGGTAAGAATCGGCATAACATTTAAGATTAGGTGAGAATAACATTATTAATGATGACTTTCTGGATCAGAAATGCCCTCCTGTGTCAAGGGTAAATTACTTTAGGGTGCATGTGCTCTTTCCACAATAGAATGACTCTTAAGTAGTCATAGGAGTGTAGTTGTTGAAGAAAAGTTTTTCTTTTTTAGTAATTCATATAAGCCATTTCTATTTACAGCAAACATTGAATGTGAGCCACTTTTGGCTGAATCCAATGAGATTACTAGTTTTAGTTGATCTTCAAATTTTGGAATATCTAATAATGTTACTGTAATATAATGCAGAAAAGAAAATGTGTATCTGATAATTTAAATGTCCTTGGATTTCCCGTGAGTGTCTTATAAATATAAGTCCCTGAGAGTAAAGTACCACTGCCTTTATTCCTAAAGTCATCCTCAATCCTAGCCATGCCTGCCTCCTCAACTATCTTCCTCATCACGTTCTATGGACTGAAAATACTGGTCTTGTTGGATGGAGAAGGACTGTGTTCTCTCGGAAACAGCCAACACTCTCATCTGAGATGAAACCCATTTAAACTTTATTAACAATTTAACACTCAAATGCAAATCTCCACATAGTCCTCAGATAGAGTCTCATGATGTATTTATTTAAATTTAGGTCTTACTCACTCTGGATATTACACCTGGGAATCATGGGCCTCATTCCCAAGAACATGTTTGTTTCTTCCTCTTCTTGCGGGCACTGTCTCTGGGTGCAGCTGCAGGGGTTGCACCAGGAGTCGTAAACTCACAGACATTGTGCCTCACTTGCTATGTCTCTAGATCCTCTGTATGAATCTGTATACTATGGAGTGGTGAGAGCACAGACTATGCTCCTACTCTGATATATGGAGTACACATTCCCAGTGACCCCGTTCATAGTCAAATTTATTGAAGGCTGAGCTCCATTGCTGCGCAGGCCATTGCCATGCATTATGGTGAAAGGAGGCCGGGAGGAGTCAGAGTGATTCTAGAAATCCTGGTGAAGAAAGGGCCTTAGCTCCATTATCTTCTTTACTGTGTATTCTTTGTTTTTCTTGAGCATATTTTACATTATTGTCTAGAAGCGCTCTTTATTTTTGTATTATAATCGACTCCAAAAAAATAAATTCTCACTTTATTATTTTCTTTGTATTATGGCGTCTTCATTGTGATATTGTTCATCAAACTAACTGTATAGTACCCATCTCTGTGTCAAGTGTGAATCTCATGTTGGCATTGTATCAATTACGAGCCTTTTCTACTCTTTTATATTATCCATTACTTTTTGTGGCTAGATGGGCATGTTCAATATGACCGTACATATCAGCATATTGTGTTATGTAAGATGTTTTCCCTTGTGAACTGATTATGACCAAACTCCTGCTAGAATTTTATTGCCAATATCTCTAAATATTTAGACAGGGCTCCATTTGTAATGAACTATATGCAATGTCCATCACAGATAAAATTAGTTTTACTTAAAATACCAAAGACATCAGATTCCTCTATAAAATTCCTTTTTAAATTTATATTTGGTTTTGTCTTCACTTGTGTCTGTCCTGGAGAGTATCTTAAATTTAACTTCCTGATGCACCTTGCTGTTATTTTTTTTTGATGATGGTCACAGTTGTGGCTGGGTTTGGGCCACGGGACATTTCTCACATCTTTTGACTGAGCCTCCTACTTAGGCAGGCATCCTGAATCTGGATCTGAAATATGGATTTCCAACCTCCTGAAAAGGTACTAGGCTAGCAGCTATGCCTGCCCTTTCCTGTGGTACAGAGTACTTTTTCTTCCAAGTTGTTCATCCCCTTGCTGCAGAAGGTTTTCACCAGTATCATCAGTTACAACTTTTTATTTTCTTTCTCTTCAGATTGAATATTTTATGTCAAAACAAAGAAAATAGCGTTGGTTCTGGACACGACTTCAAACTTGTTCTGTTCTATGTAGATTTTTATGAATTTATGCCTAGCCTTTCCATCTTTTTTGTGCTGCTTAGAGTCAGGAGATATAGTTCAGGTTGCATTCTCGTCCTACCCTATCCACTCAAGGGAAGAGAAGGAAACCTGTTTTTAAAATCGACATCTTAAGGGAATGTTCTGACATAAAACAAGTATTTTCTTAAGTCTGTGCTCCTAGGAAATCATATACACTTTAACACAAGAAACTTCAAGCTATTGATTAAATGTTTCAGGCTAACCTTTATCAAGTTTAAATGTCATGAAAGACATCTACTCCAGCGAAGGTAATACCTTGATCTTTTTCACTCATAATGGAAACTCTCTTTCTACCTCAGAATATGATATTTGTTGTTGTTTTTAATGTACCTAAGTTTACCATTGTTTTGAAGAAAAGTTTACTGAATGGTCATGTTTTTTATTGTGATTTATGATAATAAGAATGTGAGAGAAACCTCTGTCCAACCTGCACCGTGATCTACCTGGCTAGGGAAATTCCGTCCACCATTCGTGGTGTTCCACACCAAAGCGGGCAACCCACCAGCCTTCTGGGGCACACTGTTTGAGAGTGAAGCCACAGGAGGATAAAGTGGTAGGCTAATTCTATAGTGAAATTAGCTGTAGGAAGTTTGAAGAAACATTTCTCCCAGAGAGAGCCAGTGCTCTTCGACTCCCTGGGAAAATGGCAACTGGCTCCTCTAAAACAAAGCAACGCAAAAAAGCAATCAGCCCCAATGACTTCAACGAAAAAACAGGAGAAACAAAAGGCAGTGACAGAAGAGGTCCTGTACCTAGGGACATGAATAGAAGAAGCAGACATTGAGCAGCCACAGAAATAAATTTTCAGAATACTGCTTGGGGTCATACAGGATATGAGGGAAACAATATAGAAAAAGGATGAAATTATAGAGGAGATAAAGTCAATACACCAAAGGGAAATACAAGAGCTTGGAGAGGAGATAAAAAAAAAACCAGTAGCAGACTCACGGACCTTGAGAATCAACTGGCGGAAGCAGAGAACCGCACTAAAGACTTGGAAGACAGCCAAGCAGATTTTAACAAACGGAAACAAAAGCTGAAGAAAACATAAGAGCTATGTCTGATGCTATGAAGAAGAATATCATCAGAATTATTGGATTACCAGAGGAAGGCACAACAAAAGTCATCTGCAACAGTTGTGAGAGAATTCTTGGAGGAAAACTTCTCCAGCTTAATGAATGAAAACCAGGCAATCATTCAGGGGACTGAAAGAACACGAACTAGACTGAAGCCCAAGAAGTCACCAGGGCACATAATAGTTAAACTATCCAACTTTAAGGAAAAGGAGAAAATCATGAGAGAAGCTAGGAAAAAACAAGCAATCACATATAAAAGTTTCAAAATAAGAATATGCTCAGACCTATCAGCAGAAACTATGAAGAAGAGGAGAGAGTGGAGTAACCTATTCCAAATATTGAAGGAAAAAAACGCAAACCAGTTGTATGAGCCCCTAATAAAATGTTAAAAAACAAAACAAAACAAAACAAAAAAACAACGCAAACCTAAGAATACTCTACACAGCCAAATTATCGATCAAGATAGATGGAGAAGAAAGAGTCTTCCCAGACAAGGGAAAACTCAAACTCAAAGTACGTTAGAACAAACCCAGCCCTACAAAAGATCCTTGCTGACTCAGTAAGGTCAGAAGAACAACACTCACCAAGCATAACTAAGGGACTGCCACATAAAACAACTCCACCCACAGGGCAATAAAGAGAAAACAGACCCCAAGATAGCATTGGCCTAAGGATGGAAAGAAGTCAAGAATGATACACACACACACACACACACACAACACTAATTAGAAAGGAAGGTAGAAAAACACCCAGCACTAAGATGACATCTTATACCTTCAGATGGAGATAATAACCCCGACTATCGATGGACTGAACTCAGGCATTAAAAAACTGAGGCTAGCAGAATGGCTTAGAAAACACAACCGATGAATCTGCTGCCTACACAAGACACATCGCAAGGCTACAGACAAAAATAGGCTGAGACTCAAAGGCTGGAGAAAGGCATACCAAGCAAATAGCAATTAAAAAAAAGGTATGGGTTGCAATCCTAATCTCTGATAAAATTGACTTCAAAGTGCAAACCATAAAAAGAGATAAGGAGGGACATTATATAATGCTCAAGGAAACAGTAGACAAAGAACCCCTAAGAATTGTAAGCATATATTCCCCGAATGAGAGACCCATTGAATACATCAACTGAACAATCCAAAAGATGGAAAAAGAAATCACAGCCTCAACAATTATAGTGGGTGACTTCAGTACACCACTCTCTGAGAAAGATAGTTCACAGGGAAAGAAACTCAACAAGGAGGCCAGAGATCTAAACACTACAATTGGACAATTTGACATGTTAGACATTTACAGAGCTTTTCATCCACAAAAATAAATTCACATTCTTTTCAAGCCCGTATGGCACATATTCGAAGATAGACCACATGTTGGGGTATAAGACGAATACACATACATTTAAACACATTTATATCATGCAGACCTCTTTCTCTGACCACTCTGCCATAAGATTGCAAATTAACAAAAGGAAGACGAAAAAAAACAAGACCAAACAATTGGAGGGTGAATAAATCTCTATTGCAAAAGGAGGGCATACTGGCATAGATCAGAGATGAAATTGGGAAATTTCTAGAAACCCACGAGAATGAGAACATTATGTACCAAAACTTATTGGACCCAGCAGACAGTTATCAGAGGAAATTTCATAGCATCACATACACACCTGAAAAGGGAAGAGAGACTCATGATTGATATGCTGGCACAAAGTTTACAACAACTAGAGAAGAGTCAGCAGGAAAATCCTACTAATAGCAAAAGAAAAGAAATTTTAAAAATCAGGGCTGAGATTCAGAATAGGGAAAATAAGAAAACTATGAAAAAAATGAATGCTGCTAAAAGATGGTACGTTGAAAGGATAAATAGAATCCACACACTACTGACAAACCTAACCAAATTAAGGAGGGAACAAATTTCAATAGCAAGAACGTGGGATGAAAGAGGGGACATTACCATAGACCCTAATGAAATCAAGAGGATAATTACACAGTACTATGAAGGATTATACTCCAATGAATTCAACAACTTGGAAGACATGGACAAATTCTTGGAAAATAATCCCTCCCTAGAGTATCCCCAAAGGATGTCAAGAATCTCAACAGACCCATAGCAACAGAAGAAATAGACAAGGTTATCAAGCGATTACTAACAAAAATATCTCCTAGACCAGATGACTTCACTCAGGAATTCTTCCAAGCATTTAGGGAAGAACTAAAACCAATCCTATACAAACTCTTCCAGAACATAGAAAAAGACTGCAAACTCCTGAACTCCTTCTACGAAGGTAATATAACTGTGATACCAAAACCGGGCAAGGATCCCACAAGAATCGAGAACTACAGACCAATATTCCTAATGAACATCAATGCAAAAAATTCTTAACAAAATACTGGCCAATAGAATACAAAAGTACATAAAACAAATAATTCACCATTACCAAGTGGCATTCATACCAGGGATGCAGGGATGGTTCAACATACAAAAGACCATTAGCATCATTCACCACATTGACATGAAAAACTATAAGAACCACATGATAATATCAAAAGATGCAGAAAAAGCATTCGGCAACATCCAACACCAATTTCTGTTTAAGACAATTGAGAAGATAGGAATGGAAGGAAAATTCCTCAAGACAACATAAGCTATACATGAAAAACCAACAGTCAACATGGTAATCAATGGAGAATAGATGAACACAATCTCACGGAAAAAGGGGACCAGACAAGGAAGCCGCTTTTTCCCCCTCTTATTTAACATTGTACAAGAGGTTTTAGCTAACAGCATAAGGCAAAGAAAAGACATCAAATGTATTGGTCTGGGTGAAGGAAGAGGTTAAACTATCGTTATTTGCAGATGATATGATTTTATATATGGAAAATCCCAAATGTCTACAAGGGGAGTACTGGAAGCAATAGAGGAGATTGGCAGAGTGGCAGGATACCAGATCAACAAACAGAAGTCCACCAGACTGCTATACACATCAGATAAGACCACAGAAGAGGAGATAAACAAGGTGGTACCCTTCACAATAGCCAAGCACAAATTGAAATATCTAGGGATATACCTCATTAAAAGAACAAAAGATCTTTATG
>NW_022103941.1:657230-669332 GCF_000313985.2 Echinops telfairi | reverse complement strand
AAATCCAACGAAAGCCCAGAAAATTTACCAGGTTACCTCAACACAAAATCGTCAATTAGAGAACAACCTCATTTCTCATAGACACATGTCTATGCTTCGTTTGTAAGCTCTTGTTGAACTTGGGTTGGGCTAGCCCTCAGAACCACACAAACTACGTGGTGGATTTCAGAAGCAATGTTTCTTCCTTGGCTCATTATGTTCCTTGTGGGTGCAGGAATGGAATTACATTCTCAAATTTGATAGTGTTATTATCTTCTTTTATTAGAAAATGTGGTCATATATTCTTGCCAGACACATAGATATTTAGGATGTAATTTCTCTGGATTAGATTGAAAGATGCATTTTTGCATTAGTGACATTCTCATATGTAATCATTTCAATTTTTCTTTCTGAAGAATATCCTGCTCTTCTTTGCTTGCAACTTTCATTACATTTCCTGAAGACTGTCTCGCTCATTTCCATATTTCTTTTAAAAGATACCATTTTGGTGTGTGTTTTTATTAGTTCACTCCGCAAATTAGGTTCCCCTTTAATATTTTCCTCACAAATTTTTCAGTGTCATTTATTATATATTTTCTTGCCCCAGGGATGGCTTCTGCTTTGGTCTGGGGATTCTTCTACATCTCACAGTTCCTCCAGGAAATCTCTCTAGTTTTATAATTCTGTTCCTACCTCTGATAACTAAATTCAAGGTTATGTTGTAACAGAGACAACATTCACAAATAGAGACAGTGCAACCAGCCCCTTACGGGGGGAAAATGACTCCATCAGCGGTCTCCAGCAATAGTGTTCTGTTGAAGCTCACCTGTTGCACGTGTCTTTAATCTCTTGGTATGAAGTAAAAGTTTTTCGTTCTGATAATGCCTCATTTATCAGTATTTCTGGATGTGTGTGTGTACTTGTTCTTGTGTTATTGTCACTAAAAAACAATTTCCAGATGATTTTCCTTTTATGGTTTCATTTCTACTTCAATCAATGGTGCATATTTGGTTTTTTTTCAACTTTGTGTACTGTATCTATTGTGGAATGTGTGAGAAGGTTAATACAATTTCAATTGTCCCAGTTTTCCCAGGCAGCAGAAGACAGTGGTAGAGTTTATTTTCTCATTATACACTGCATTTAACTCCCAAATCATTACAAGCTGATTGAGTACCGTGTGTGTGTGCTGCTCATGTCACTCAGCTATGTCCACGGAGTCTCTCCACGTTCCTCTTATCACTACTCCCTGAAACTTCCAATGATGAGATGATGACATCAAATTTTGCTCCAGATTTTTTTATCTGTCATCTCCCAAATCCCTCACATTAATTAATGACTCACGTGCCATCCTTGTCCTCTCATCTGCTGCCTCAGTCAACTTATGCTTTTCTTGTTCTGCTGTTCATGCACCTCCTGTTCTCCCTGCTACCTCTGGGCATCTGTCCCAGCTGCCTGTTGTCCAGAGAATCAGCCACTTCATCTTGTCCTATTCCTTCCAGGAAGGAAGGTCAGTGGCAGCCTCTACCAGCCTCCCTGCAGCGAGCGGGCTGGGCTGCAGAGGGCGCTCAGAACCCACGGATCACTGTAGAGAAGCTGCAAAGGCATCTAGGAAGAATTAATTTTATTTACCACATTTCTTGTCGCTGCACAGAAAATGACTCGCCTGCACATCCACTTATAATATGCCAGCACATCGCCATTTGTAATTGTGTGTTACTTCATGCATGAGTGTTTGATTTTCCCTGTATCCATGCATTAAAACATGGAATAATGTGTTATACTGTGTGATAACATGTATACTGTCTGTATTTCTTTGATTATGATATTGCCACACTGTTTTAGTGTTTATATTACCCTTCTCATCACTCTTTACGCTACTATATGTGTACATTTCTGTATTTATATGCATGTTTGTTACTGCAAGTTCCGTGCTAATATATATTCACATCATACATTACATCAGCGTGTGCACAACACTGTTATTATGTGAGTATTGTGTTAGTGTGTGTCCAGATCAACATGCATTATGATACGCATCATTTGTGTGTGTGTGTGATTCCAACAGTGTGTTTTATTCCATGTATTCAATCATTGCACTAGTTAGAAAAGGGCCTCAGTTTCCGTCATAATTTCCCCAAGTTTAAAAATAAAGCTCTGATACTGCAGACATCTGCCTGGATACTTTGAATTTTAGATTTATTTCTTTTGTTTTAGTGTTTCTACTGGTTACATCTAAAATGCACAAATGTGAACCTCAGTTAATTAAAACTGTACAAACTCCCCAGTGTAGACCACACAGAGTTTTCATCTGTGTTTGATGACTTTCCAGGAGTTCTACTCAATAAATATAGCACTTCCAGCCTTAATAAATATTCTGAATTTCACACACCTGTAGCTGTGCTACCATTTTGGAGGGCATTATCTGCTAACAAACACATGTGGGATGAGATTGAATTCTGAACTTAGTAGAGGGTGAGAATCCGACCAGACACTTTGTTTAATGTTTGTCTCCATTATTATTACATACAACAGGTGTAATAAAAGGAACTTCATGCTATAGCTGAGAGGAGAAAGACAACTGGAGTGGTCTGGCTGATTAAGATTAGCAGAATCCTGTTCCTACAACAAGCATCTTCTCAGAGGCCCCAGGTCAGATATGCATAAATAACGTACACACCAGAGGTGGAGAATAGATTTTTACTTTTGGATAAAATTTGATTGCCTATGTTACTCCTACCCAAAGACATTTAAGTGCATGGGTTTGGTAAGAAGGTTGCGGGAAGATAGCGATAGGATTCACCTGTGAGTAACTGAGCAGGATGCCTGGCACTGCCATCCAGCTGCATATAAAATGAGCCCACTGAGAAGTGTGTCTTATTTCATCACCAGTAAAATTCATCCAGGTGTCAAGTGCATCCTCTGGCCCCATCATCTGGCTTACCCCTGTTTGACCTAAAGATTTCTGACTGAATAGTACCCACTATGGTGAGAGATATATCCATGAAATTTTGTGATTTCTGTGGGACACAGAAGTGATTGACAGAACCTGGAAACTTGAAGGAATATATGCAAGGTGGGAGGATAGGGGGAATGGAATGGCTACTTGAAAGAATATAGTCAAGGTGGGAGGGTGGGGGGAAATGGAACAGACTAATAATAAGAGCAAGAGTTGAACGTTTGGGACTTTTTTAATCTCCAACTCTTTGGGACTAGTTTTATGTTGATTCTTATGAAAGAAATTATTACTAAAGTACAACAACTTTTCCCATTCTGATTCCAGGAATAATCATACAATACTTCACCTGATAGCTGTATTAATCAAGCTCAAGATGGAAGAACCTCACTTGATCATCTCTGGTAATGATCATGATACAGTCCATATGTGCCTGATGCCAGTAAACCAGTGACTATCACAATCAATGCTCAATTTGTTGACTTGTAAGCAAAAGAGATCATCTAAAAAAGTTTGGGTAAAGAATGACACTTGCATTTGAAGTACTATCAAATAGTTGTCTTACAGCAAATCATGACAGACTTTATTTAAAAAAAAAAAAGATAAGTTAGACTTCCCTTAAAAGTTGTGGACTTCTTTGGTGTCTCTGTAGGCAAGTGAATTTTTCAGAGGAGTTACATATGCTGTTTTGGAAGTGTATTAGTCAGTTAAGTTTTCTCAGACATCATTATTTTTCACACAGGGATATAAGCATAAGTACATGGACCTGTTTGTATGTGTGTAGGCCTGCATATGCATCAGGAAAGCCATATAGCATGAGTAATTATTCCTTTGTTTGATATTCACAATGCTTCCAACTTTGGGCAATGATAAGGAGGGGAACCAAAGGATTATTCCTCTAGAAATGCAGGTTGTAGTGTAAGCACCCCCAGGAGCACACACGGGGCGGGGAGGCACATGTTGGTTCTGGTTTGTTTACACAATGGATGCAGGCCATCGCTGATTAATTTATATCTTTTCCTTTAAAAAAATATTTTATTGGGGGCTAGTACAATGCTTATCACAATCCATATATCCATTCATTGTGTCAAGCACATTTGTACATTTGTTTCCCTCATAATTCTCAAAACATTTCTTTCTACATGAACTCTTGGTATCAGCTCCTCGTTTCCTTCGCTCCCTCTCTGCACCCACTTCCTCACCCTCCCTTGATAATTTATAAATTATTATTTTGTCATATATTACACTGTCCAACGCCTCCTGTCACCCACTTTTCTATTGTCTATTCCCCAGTAAGGAGGTTATATGTAGATCCTTGTGATCGGTTCCCCCTTTCTTCCCCACCTTCCATCCACCCTCCCTGTATTGCCACTCTAACCACTGGTCCTGATGAGTTCATCTGTCCTGGATTCCCTGTGTTTCCAATTCCTATCTGTACCAGTGTACATACTCTGGTCTTGCCAGAGTTGTAAGGCAGAATTGGGATTATGATAGTGGGGGTGGGGGTGGAGGAAAGCATTAAAGAACTGGAGGAAAGTTGTATGTTTCATCGGTGCTACACTTCACCCTGACTGGTTCATCTCCTCCCCGTGACCCTACTGTAAGGAGATGTCCAGTTGCCCAGAGATGGATCTGGGGCCCTGCTCCACACTCCCCCTCATTCATAATGATATGATTTTTTGTTCTTTGATGCCTGATACCTGATCCCATCAACATCTAAGAATCACCCAGGCTAGTGTGCTTCTTCCATGTGGGCTTTGTTACTTCTCAGCTAGATGGCCGCTTGTTTATTTTCAAGATTTTATAACCCAGACACTATATCTTTTGATAGCCGGGCACAATCAGCTTTTTTCACCACATTTGCTTATGCACCCACTATGCCTTTGGTGTTGTGTCGGGAAGGTGAGCATTATGGAATGCCAGTTTAATAGAACAAAGTATTTTTGCATTGAGGGAGTACTTGAGTAGAGGCCCAATGTCCATATGCTACCTTAATACTAAACCTCTAAATAGATGCACATAGATCTATTTCCCCATCGTCATATATATATTTACATATGTATATGCTTGTATTTAGACTTCTATAAATGCCCTTTGCCTCCTAGTTCTTTGCTCTATTTCCTTTTACTTTCCTCTGGTCCCACTATCATGCCCAAGCTTCACTTGGGTTTCAGGAATTCCTCTCAGTTACATTGCCCTTGATCAAGCCCTATCAGGCATCCTACACCCTCCTCACCACTGATTTTGGATCACTTGTTGTTCCTTTGTCCCTGGGCTTGTAAACACCCACTTCCTTTCCCACGCCTCCCTTTCTCCCATTCCTGCCCACCCCTCATTTCCGGGAACCGGTGGTCCCATTGTTTTCTCCTCCAGATTGTTTATCCAGCCTATTTTATTTAGATAGACCTGCAGAGATAATAATATGCACAAAACATTTCCAATTTAACAAATTTCTCCACCCTCTTCTTATTAGAGTGGCTAAAACAAATTTGCGAACAATGTCCACACTTCCAAAGTATAGAACTCTCTGCTACTCGAGGAAAAAAACAACCTGCATATATAATATCTAGTTTTTCTCCTGAACAGTAACCACAATGGTGAATATCACTGAGCAAGCAGTCACAGAGAGGATGTTAATTGCATTATCAGAGACCCACAGCCTCCACTGCATCTTGCAGTTCCAAGAACTCTTTGTCTTTCTCCCCTATTCACAAAAGGTCAGCTTTTACTTCAGGGAGAAGGAAGGTTCCATGGTAGCTTCGATCCCAGTTTCAATACTTCTCCATCAGTGACTCATTGTTCTACTGCACCCTGAAGCCTGAGTACACCTACAATACTAGGGCGTATTTCCACTCATTGATGACTTCATTCATTCTTCACTGCCATTGAGCCTCTTCTGACTCAGAGTATCTCTGTATGTCGGAGTAGAACAACCGTGATGCGTTTCTGAGGCTATATGGCCCTGCACAGTGGAATGCAAATCCCCAACAGCCCCACCTCCTGGGTTGAAAAGCTGTGCTCTAGTCGGCCTTACACCAGTGGCTCTTGTGCTCGGGCTCCACCATGGACGGGCTTTGTTTCAGGCTCCTGGTGCTGACCACCCCTGGCTGTGAGTACTCTGAGCAGGAAATCCAACAACGACGAACACACTCCTCTCCTCATCTCGACTCCAATCCATTTCTTCTTGTGTTTTTTCCACAGGGGTCTTTTCCCAGATCACCCTGAAGGAGTCTGGCCCTGGGCTGGTGAAGCCCACCCAGACTCTATCGCTCACTTGCACCTTCTCTGGGTTCTCACTGAGCACTACTGGTATTGGTGTCGGCTGGATCCGTCAACCCACTGAGAAGGCATTGGAGTGGCTTGCACTCATATATTGGGATGATGATAAACGTTACAGCTCATCTCTGAAGAGCCGACTTTCAATCTCCAAAGACACTTCCAAAAACCAGGTGTTTCTATCCATGACAAACATGGCCCCTTCAGACACAGCCATGTATTACTGTGCACGAAGAACACAGATACACAGCCCAAGGAAACTTCTGTACAAAAACTAGAGCTTATTTTCAGGTCTCCAGAAGGAGAATGTGGTAGAGAAACCATTTCCTGGCAGGCTGTGATGTTTCCTCAGTGCAGCCAACCATTTGAGATCTGTCATCCTTGATTTCCTCTACTGAGAAAACATGTCACATGTTTCACTTACCAGTGAAACAGCAATCCTGTTTCATTGTTTTATTTTTAAATACAAATCCTCAACATAACAGACTTCAGACCCATATCCATACTCATGAAATGTAATATGTTACAGGACTGAAACCAAGTAGCAGAATACAGATGCATGGCTTTATTAAAATCTGTCACACAAATAAAGATTTAGAAGATTAGAAACATAAAGAAGCATAGAAGGCTATCAAATAAAATGAGTTTATAGAATGATTTGAACAGAAAACAAAACACTCACATTTCAGCAAAACAGCGGGATTCTTTTTGAAAAGTAAAAGAACAAGAAACCACATCTGAGCAAACAGAGCTCAAATAAGCAGACCACTGTGTGAGACCAGGGAAGTCAAGGTCTTTCAAGAAATTGTAAATGATATGAACATGAAACAGTAAAGTATGGTTTGAAGTGTTTTTGTCAAATCTCTTCTCTAATTTTGCCATAGTGACTCTAGTGGACAGGGTAAAACTGCAGCTGGGAACTTCTGAGGAACTGTAACATTGCAGGAATTGAATTTCCACTTTTTGTGTTATTTGCTGAGGACTTAGCCATCTGTACCACATACATTTCAATGCAAAAATACTTTTTTTCAGGCCATATCCTTATATGTATTTTACTTGAGAGAGAGCCATGCATAATTATGTTGAAATCTCATCTACAGCCATTGACTAGATGATACGGTCAGCAGTTGGAAATTACCAGCCATGGTTAGCTCACTTCTAGGAACCTCTCTATGCTACTGTTTGTGCACTTCAAGAAGTGAATGAACATGTCCCTGTGTCTGAAGAAACATTTGAGTGTTTCTTCCATAGCTTGAATTGTTATGGGTTCAAACAAAGCCATACAGGTACACTGGGACTCTGCAAAGATTTCCATTACATATATAAAAATCTGAGGCGACTACAAACTCAGTGTATGCCTGTGAGTCACATCACTCCGAAATCTGACACCTGCCTGCATCCAGCTTGCTTCAGTCACCAGTTCTGGGGATATTTCCTTGTGGAGTTGTGGGACCTGTCCATTAGCATGTTGTTCCTTAACCCCACTTCTTATACTAGCCAGTAATAAGCATGGGCAAATGTATCTTACTTAAATGCAAACTCCCCATCAAGGGACTCCAGAACCTGCTGAATCAGGAAGACTTTGCTCCAGAAATGTCTGTTCTTTCCTCCTCATCCTCCTGGTGATGCTGGGTCTCCCATTGGATCAGGGGCAGAGAGACCCCATGGGTCACTGAGGAATCAAACAGATGGGGTTTTAAACATGTTTGTTTATTATTTACCCAGGTTTCTTCTCCCAGGTGCAGCTGTAGGAGTCATGCCCTCATGGGGTGAGGCCTTCACAGACCCTCACTCTCACCTGCACCATCACTGTGGAATTCAGTTGACAGCACCAGTGTGACTTTGCATTGGAGAAAAGCAACACTTACAGACTGGCTTTGAATGGATGGATGCATCTATTATAGATCACAGTGGCACAGAGGTGACATGCCATCTCTCATAGCATGTCTATTCATCAACCCTGACACATTCACGAACATTTATCACTGTAGCTGAACTTCATGACCACAGGGGACATGGTTGTTATCACTCTTCAGGGAGATGAATTGAGAAGGAAGAAGTCAGTTGGGGTCCACACACAGACCACCCTGCAGAACAGCTGGAGGGGCTGGACTCAGGTAGTGTTCAGACAAGTAGGGGGTGCTTGAACCAAAAGGCACAGGCACAGGATCCAGGAGCAGGTGCAGAGCTGAGCAGATATGGGACTGTGTGCTGTCTCTTGAGTTGGTTTTCTTTCAACTTCTCAGAACTATAGTTAGAGGTATTCTATGTACAATTCCAGGACAATTTCATTTTTTTATTAAAAAAGTTAAAACTTCCAAGTAAAATCTGAGAAAGCTGGTACCTATGTAAGGAGCAAACTTTTTTTTTTTACTTTTTTTTTTATTATTTTATTTTTTAACATTTTATTAGGGGCTCATACAACTGTTATCCCAATCCATACACACATCAATTGTGTAAAGCGCATTTGTACATCGTTTCTCAAAACATTTTCTCTCCATTTAAACCCCCGACATTAGGTCCTCATTTTTCCCCTCCCTCCCCGCTCCCCCCTCCCGCATGAGCCCTTGATAGTTTATAAATGGGTATTTTGTCATATCTTGCCCTGTCCGACGTCTCCCTTCATCCACTTTTCGGTTGTCTGTCCCCCAGGGAGGAGGTCACACACAGTCCCATGTAATCGGTTCCCTCTTTCCTACCCATTCTCCCTTTACCCTCCCTGTTTTGCCACTCACATCACTGGTCCTATAGGGCTCATCCACCCTGGATTCCCTGTATTTTCAGTTCCTATCTGTACCAGTGTACCTCCTCTGGTCTAGCCAGACTTGCAAGATCGAATTCGAGTCATGGTAGTGGGAGCGGGGAGGAAACATTTAGGAACTAGAGGAAAGTTGTATTTCTCATCATTGTTACATCGCACCCTGACTGGCTCATCTCCTCCCCGAGACCCCTCTGCAAGGGGATCTCCAGTGGCCTACTAATGGGCTTTGGATCTCCACTCCGCACTCCCCCCATCATTCACTATGGTAAGATTTTTTGTTCTGATGATGCCTTACACCTGATCCCTTCGACACCTCGTGGTTCCATAGGCTGGTGTGCTTCTTCCATGTGGGCTTTGTTGCTTCTGAGCTTGCAAACTTGCTACAAGACAAAAACAGAAATATATGGCACTAAAATGAATAATAGAAAAGTGATAAATTTTAACATGTCAAAGGGGGAAAAGTTGCAAGATTGGATGTGGGGATGGGGGGAGGACCGTTTGGTATCAGATCTTACAGTTTTTACTGTCTGACTACTCACCCCCTATAGTGCAGTGTATAGACAACTATCCATTCCTAGCAGATTCAAAATGGATGACTTTTAAATAGCTGGTATTATGATGGAGGAAAATAATTGTGTCCTACTATTTAATGTGATAATTGTGCTTTGTCTCATAAATGGATTTCCCCCCATTTTTGCTGCCACAGTTTCTGTAGGCTGACAACTATGAAGAAACCTCTGTCTTTGCTATGGAGTCTATTTTGACTCACAGCGACCCTAATGGACTGTGTAGAACTGTCTCAGTAGGTTTCCAAGTCTATCAATTTGTTTGTGAGTAGAAAGCATCCTTTTTGCTCTAGCTATGCATTCGGCAAAATAGAACTACTGGCCTTATAGTTAGCAGCCCACTGCATAACTTATGATGTGACTAGAGCTTCTCGCTGTAATATAAGAGCACAACTAATTAGTTTTTAAGAATAGAAATAAATGTGTTTTCTCATAGTTCTGGAGACAAGACTTTCAAATTCAAGGTACCGGTCTGAAGGACTTTTACTATTGCAAAAGGAAAGACCCTTGAGTCAACAAATAGTTCAAGATGGCTGAAAACAAGTGCAAAGAAAAGAACCTTGCTTCATCCATTTAACCTATTGGAAAAAAACTCACATAGATTGTCTTTGTAAAAGAAAAACACAAAACCAGAGGGAGATTGCTTCTTTCACACTAAAGCCATTTATGGCTCAATCAACTGGAGAAATTGCATGTACTGCCACTAAATGTGTATTACTTTAATATAAAATAACACCAACTAGTGAGTAATAAAATATTAGGCAGTTAAAAATGGATAAGAATTATCTAAAGAGATATAGTAAATTTAATATATCACCAATATATACATTAAAATTAAATATGAGTGAAATCATCATGGCAATACCAAGGTATTCATGGGAAAACAAACAAAGAAATTCACTTAATTGCAGTGAATTTATATGGAAGCATGTTATAGACAAGTGCATTCTCCCAAAAGAGTAATCATTGAGGCCACTCAAGAACCTGGCTACCTAGTCCCTCTTTAGCAGTAACATAGCCTCACTTCCTCTTCTTCCTGTGGCTCCTCTAGAGGACCCAGTTATTTCTTCCCAGTCCTAGTACTAGCAAGGGCATTCCATGGAGATGGTGGTGATTCCAACTGTGTGGACACAGCTCCATTTCCTGCAGAATCTGTTCTGAGTATCCCAACATGTCACTGTGAGCAGGGTCTGCACAGTCATAAGTCAGAGGATTATGCACATACTTAGAGAGAGTACAACTCAGGCCAGGCTTGGCAGTTGCTCATTCCACAACACATCAAGAAGGCTTAGTGATGTGACACCTGGCTCAGCCGCTTATATCCTTCCTTGGGCTCCACATGCAAACCTCCCTTCAGACTATCACTGGAAATCCCAAGCCAAGCCCACCATGTGTAGCCTTCTTTGAGATAAAGATGGCATGCAGCATCTCTGGTTATTCCGCTGCCTTTTGGCAGCTCCCTTGTGTGAGCTTCTCTAGAGATCCAGGACTCACAAGAAATGAGTGAAGGATAGGTAGATTTACTCTTGCAGTCTTTTCTGTAGCTCTCCTATCTGAGCTTATGCTACAGGAATTAGGACCAGAGATGAAGTCTTCCCAGACTCGGTCCTTCACATGCTCTGTTTCAGGGTTCGCCATCACAACTAGTGATTACTGCTGGCATTGGATCCCCCAGCCCCTGAGAAAAGGGCTGCAGTGGTTGTCAGCAATATACCATGAGTGAAACACATACTATCCCTGTAATAGATAGGTGTATTATGCCAACCTGTCCAATAGGAACATGTGAGATTAATCAAGTTGAAATTTAATTGGAAGGCAAAGAGATAAATGGCTTGGCAAGACTCTCTTCTTGCTCTCTGTTGATTGGACCAGCATGCGACTGCTTTAGCTAGTTCTCTGTCTAAACTTGTGAGTTACACTACCCATGGAACCGTGAACCCATGGATCGTGTCACTAGAGCTTGATGTTCCTTTGAGGCCTGCTTTGCCACGATAATGTTGTGTACATAGCTGCACTTGAAGCTGGTATATCCTGTTGTCGTGCATTGCTTGGATTCAATATTCCATCTGGGCCTGCTTTGCTAAGTTCCTGAGTTGCTGACAGTTGGTGACCTGCCCTGCTGTTTGCTCCCTGTGGGCAGACTCTGCCAGCATTGCCTAAGGGAAGTCTCAGCTGTCTGTTTCCTTGACCTTGGACCTGGCAGCCCTGGTGAGTTGAAGGACTTCCAGTATATTAACAGTTCAATGGAAGTGATTTGAACTGAGTCTTCTCTACTTCTGTATGGAGTAATGAGCTGTTATTTTCCTTCGTGTTGTTTGTATAAATGTATCCACACACACACACACACACAATTATAAGTGTACTAATTTTTTCTCTCTAGAGAACTCTGTCTAAAGCGACCTTCCCCCCTCCACCCATCTATGAAAAGTCAACTCTCTATCTCCAGAGACACACCTAAAAACAAGTTCTTGAAATAGTCTAGATTCCAGGAAGAACTTCAGACCTACACAAGCTTTGAAATTAGAGGTGCTTTAGACTATATCTCTAAAGGATAGGGGACCAGGGAC
>NW_022103941.1:654074-656697 GCF_000313985.2 Echinops telfairi | reverse complement strand
ACCATGAGAAATGAATTCTCTTTTTCTCTCCCAATTTCTAAATCAAGCACACAGGCTCAGAGATGGAAATTTCAGGGAAGTATAGAGCATTAGTATTTAGAGGTATGCAGGGCAAGCAGATAGAGTGAGTATAGGAATTTTTATCTGAAGACTGGATATGAAAAAGGGTCGAGGGAAAAAGCCCAAGCAAAATGACTCAGTGGCTCAGGACTGGATTACCAGGAGTTTAAAATATTTTGGGGAAGACAGAGTCTTCACATGGCTTCATCCTTAGCATTCCTGAGACAGGGATCTCTGAGTGAAGTCCTCCCGGTTTGGTAGGGCTAATCTGGAGAGTGGTTTTGAATACCTGAGAGTCCGATCAGAAGTTGCAGCCTAGCTCTGGCCTCTGAAATTCAAATCCTACCAGATGGAGCACAGAGGTATCTGGGAATCAAAGAGTCTATGTCCTTTGTGAGTACAAGGAATCAGGCTAGATCTCATGAGAAAAATTCTTAAATGAGTTCTTTGAAGAAGGAAAGCAATATGATTTTATCTACTGTGAAACAAATACAAGGAGCCCTGGTGATATAAGTGGTTGTCAGATCATCAGCTTGAGCTGCTCAAGGTCAGAAATTCAAAATCACCTGTGTGCACCATGAGAAAAGATGAGGTTTTTAAGTCCCATAAACCATTGCAATCTTGGAAGTAGTCATTTGTACCCTGTCCAAGGGAGTCACTGTGATTTAGAATCAATCCAATGTCAGTACCTCAATGGCAGTAAGAGTAAAAGTGAAATGAACCCATGAGGGAAAACTAAGAACACCATTAAATACATGTAGAAGTCATGATATTAATAAATGCTAAATGTCTGCAGCTTGTTCTAATAGGCAGTCAGGGGGTTGGGATTCAGTCCCTCATTCTTTTTTTTGTATCTAAACCTCAAGTGTAGACATGGGAGAGCAAAAAGAAGAAGAAAAATTACTCTGTGAAAATAAAGGTCCCTTTCAATAAGGATCCAAAGCATTAACCCTATAATCATTCCTGTGAACTAAGACTGTTACTGAGTTTGAGAGGATTCTAGTTTCTGGAGCACATTATTATGGGTGAAAGAGCTCTGAGGAGGAGCTAAAAGCCCAGATAGTTCTCATGTTCCCTGATATGCCTTCGGTGGGATGAAGCCCTGAGCAGTCTGAGGGATGGTGTTCGTTAGGGTCTGTGTGCAATGTAATGACTGGGTAACTGAAGAATTTGGAGGTGGAACATCCAGGGCCAAATTGGACAGCCTGCAAAAGCTTTCCAAGGCTTGATTCTTCACTGAGATGGAACAGAATGCAAAGAACTAGAAGCACTTTGTAAATGACAAAGCCCCTCACACACATGAGGCTGGATAAGAGTCAGTGATCCACTGACTTCAGACTAAAAGTTTGAGCTAACTGTCTAACTTCAAACAAAATCCTTCAGAGACATCCAAGCAGTATCCTGTCAGGTCCCCAGGATACCTTGATTACAATCATCTTATCCTGTCCTCTTAATTTTCAGCTTTAAAAAGTTTCAGAATGAATTGGATGAAGCTTGGTGATGCCCTGACTTTCTGTAACTGTGAGTAACCATCCCCGTTCTCTTCTGTACTTATCCTCTTATCAAGGGCTCCTGAGTTACTCCAGGGTCACCCCAGTGAAGGCTGACTTGGGGGTCACCTTAATCTAGGGAATGTGATGGAAGCTTTGGGGGTGGGGGAGCATGAACTCAGTGGTGTCGAGGTTAGAGTGTGGAAGGGGTATATAAGGTGGTGGAAAGCAATGGGTCATGTCAGAGACTCAGGTGAGGGGGAAATGACAGGGCTTTGAGGAGGGAGTAACTCAGGGGTGAGGTGTAGGAATGGGTTGTCAGAGTGTTGTGAGAAATAAAAGGGTGCTGTAAGAGTGTGGGAAGGGGATAATGACAGGGTGGGGAGGGGAGGGTTAACTCAGGGTGAAGGCAGACGTGAGGCCCTGCACTGGTGATGCCGCCCCTCCTGCTGCTCTTGCTCTTCTAACTCTCTGCAGAGCCTACAGCTTGGCCCTCTGTCTCCTGCATCCAACTGGGAAAGCTGCTTAAAAGGGAAGCTTTCATCTGCTGGAATACAGAGAAACCTCTGGTTCTGTGTGGGAAGGTGCACCTGCTGAATCCCATCATCAGCTAGGTGTGATGCAGCCAGGAAGTGGCCCAAGTCCTTCCCCCGAACCAGGGTGTCAATCTTTATTTAACACAGACGTCCTTAAGAGTATGAGTGTTTACACTAGAAATGTCACCAGCTCTTCTGAAACTTCTCTGCACAGTGAGTCTTTGGTGGTTCTTGCCTTGGCTCTGGGAGCTATTCCTCAGCAGTGCCACCCTCTGTTTCAGTCAATAGACCATCTCAGTTCCAGCATCCTCATTGCCTCCCAGCCGTCGACAACCCTTCTGAAGTCCAAATATTCTACTCCCATTGTGCCAAAAGCTCAGGCACTAGCTCTGGCTCCAGTCCTCACCACAGCCCACCTCCAATCCTCTTTCCCAATCTCACCCCTGCCTTCCACAACACAGAGGGAGGCCCCTGAAATATCTCAACATGAAGTCCCAAATGGGACAAACTGTTCTGTGGCAAAAAGGTCTCAGGAAC
>NW_022103941.1:651842-653974 GCF_000313985.2 Echinops telfairi | reverse complement strand
TTGGAATAGGGTGCAGCTACGTCACAGCATGGAACTTAAACTGCTCAGCTAACAAGCAGCACAGATGCTATGAGATGGGAGTTTGCTCAAATGATGTGGCTAAAAGGTCTCAGGAACTGGCCCCAAAGTCAGAGTCCACTCTTCCCGGGGACGCTCTTGGTAGAACTGAGCTCCACAAACAATTGAAGCAACTCCTTCAAAAGGGGTCCATTCAAGATGAATGGAGCCTGCCCAGCAGGATCCCAGCATTTTGGAACTGACAAAGTCCCAACTGTAATTTCCAGGTTGTGCCTGGCAAAGGACCGGCCTGGGCCATGACAGCCTTGTTTTCACGTCAAAATAGCAAGGAGATCAGGGAGACTCTGGGCAAGGGTCAGGGCCATGGTCTGAAAAAGTTCCCACACATAATACAGGCGAGGGCCCAGAAAAGACGCAGCGAAGGTTCTGTATACATGCTCTGAGCAGGAGTTAAAGAATGATTAAGAACCGAAAGACCTCCCATCAGTCTATTTGGGAAGGAGGTTAAACAATCTTAAGCAGGGCTAGATTTTTTTACGTGCACATCATTGTTGGCTTATTGCCAATCTCACTTTGTCCAGGTCTGCCCATGACAGAGAAACTAGGAATCTGGTGTCATCAGAGGGTGCATGTAGCTACAGGGGTTGATGAACAAGAAGCAGTAAGATAAAGTAGGAAGACTCCATGCTGGTGGATAGATATGAATGGATCTGAGATCAGACAAATAAACCCAAGGGCAGCAGTACTTTGACAGCTCCTGGGATCAGCAGGTGATGTAACAGATTGACAAAATGAATGCAACATCTATGTCCAGTAAAAATGAGCTCGCTTCTCAAAGGAAAAGAAAAGAAACCAAATGCTCTGCCACTGAGTCAATACTGACTCATAGAAATCCCACAAGACAGAGGAGAACTGCCCCTGTGCTTCCTGAGATGGTAACTGATTTTGAGAGTAGGAAGCCCCATGTTTCTACACACTGATCATTTATACTAAGATAGGCAACACCCCCATGAAGCCTCCCTCAATTGTATCAAGCTTGTGATCAGTGAAAGGTCTGTTCTCTCCACAACTGTTTGGGTGCTTCAGAAAAGATCCCATCATGGAGTTGACCACAATGTTAGATCACATCCACCACCTAAGTTGACATGAAACCTAATTATCACAGTGACTCTGTTGGTGATGTACTGGTCCAGTTCAATTCAAGTCTGCGAAGTCAACTCAGAAAGTTACAGGGAGTAATCTTTATTTTTTTAGTGTTTCAAAGCATTAGGATTGATGAAGATTTTTTAATGAATATTTTTGAAAAACATAGAATGATCAGGCATGCTAATTATACATTCTCTTTAAATAAATGTAAAAAATATGTAGGTGAAAAAGGCCAGGAATGTTTGTGTTAAGGAATGTCATGAATTCTTCCTGTCTTCTTTTCTTTTCTCATCCTGAAAATGCACTTGATCACCCTGTCAACGTAGCAAGGACCTTCCTTAGAGAATTCCACAGGTAAACCTTACTGTATCTACCCTGCAGTCCTGACCTCATCACTTCTGATTCTATTTGTTCCAGGACTCAAAGAAGAGTGAAAGGTAACACAACCAGAGTCCTTCAAGGAAGCCAAAATCGCTGTATTTTTTCAGGGAAGGGAAAGAGATTTCGGCCAACTGTATAGGACATCATCTCTGAGGATGTACTAATGAAGAAAGTCACATTTTGATATTTCCCTTACACAAAAATGTCTTCAATTTTGTAGCCATACTTCTGGACTGACAAACACTGGCTCAGTGACAAGGATGGTGTTTCATCATGCTGTTCAATCACCACTCCTGTTGTCAAGGATTCCTCCACGGTTGGAGAGAAACTCAGTGACCCTACGCTGAGCCATTCCCTTTATAGCTCAACCTCAATCATTGTCTCCCTTTCCATCAGACCCTGGTGATTACTAAGGAACATTGGCCTCCATTAATGTCCTATTTCTCTGAGGAAGATTTTTAGTATGTCTCACAATTCACCTATGTAGTTGTCAGGTGCCAGGTGCCATCGAGTTCACCCTGACCCATAGCAACCCTATGGGAGTCAGGACAGAAGAAGCAATGGCTTTCAGAGGGCACATTTTTTTT
>NW_022103941.1:649103-650928 GCF_000313985.2 Echinops telfairi | reverse complement strand
CCCCAGCCCTGAATGTATTTCTTGCTTACAGCCAGGGCAGCTTGTCAGACTTTAGACAAAGCCATCTTGGAAGAACAGCCTCCAGCAGTGTGTTGAGATTTGGAATAGAACCTTCGACTCCATGACATCTCTTAATCACAGAAGCAGAAAAACAAAAACAAGGTAGTTGGAATTTTAAGCTGCAGAGTTTTATGCCTGATTAACAGAATGCAACTAGAGTAAATTGGATTGTATTTTCAGTGGAGTCATATTTTCAATAATTTCCACATTTCATTATATTGAGGTACTTGGTGCATCTTGATTAAAAGACTGATCAAATCTAACACCATGGTTGGCACATTGAAAAACAAACCCAGTACATCTGAGTTTAGAGTTCAAAATATTCCTTGATAGTTCAGAGAGTACTCATGAGCTCATTCAGGATATATTTAGTAGACCCGATGGGAAAGTTATGTGCAGAGAGATAATGTCATCAGATGCCAGTGAAGAAGTCCCAGACTAACCACGGTCTTGAAATGAACCTTGGCAGTCACATTCAGACAGGAAGGTAACTTGGAATAGGGTGCAGCTACGTCACAGTATGGAACTTAAACTGCTCAGCTAACAAGCAGCACAGATGCTATGAGATGGGAGTTTGCTCAAATGATAGTAAAGTTATGCTGTGTCAGTCTGCATTTGAGAACTAACATAACTCGGTTATCTCCAGATGATCAATGTTAGTGTCCAGTGCATCTGCTGATTTTCATCAAGTCTATAATTCATTGTTACAAAGCATTGACTGATTCCCCTCTCCAGATTCTGGGCCAGAGAATTCACCATCTTGTGCTTGGATTTCCACACTGCTGAAATACATATTACTTTAGAAATTCAAAGAGATTATAACTGATCAGAAAATGAGTGTGGTCAATCCTAAATCTGAGGAAAATGATCTTAGTTATGAGGGAGAGAAATGAGGAAGGAATCTGAATGGGAAATGGCTTTGTAAACTGCTTGTTTAGAGACAGTTCCACTGATTCCATAGTCAGTAAGGTGAACAATTTTCCTTGAGTCTTGGGAATAAACTCAAGGTTTAGATTCCTGAGCAGTTACCAGGGGGCTGTGTCCAGGGCACAAATGGAGAGGCTGGTTTGGTTGGAAATGCTCACATTTTAGATGGACCAGAGTCCCTTGGGAAACGGACGTTTAAAAAAGTGTCCATGGTCATCCCCTAAATTTTGAAGTCTAGTTGCCTGCATAGGCTTTATTTTAACCCAGAGTGCCTATTAGGTCTCGAGCACGTGTGTTTATGTTCAAAACCTGAAATACTGTTTTTATTTTGTCCCCTTCCTAACTGTTGACTTTCCACTCACTGCTCCGCTGTATCTTTCTACTTGAGCTCACAACTCCTGACTGATTTGGATGTGGTCTGGCAAACCATGGGTCTCTCCTCTCACAGTCAATTTGAAGCTACAGAGCTGAAACTGGTATTTTCTGGGACCCAAATTCTCTAGTGGGAATATCCTCCCTGAGACTCTATGACAATTGACTCTATTTACATTGAGACTGGCCTCAGCTATAAGGGGCTGGGATGTGGTGTCTGTGTTATTTGTAGGAGTGCTGGAATTGGTGATGACAATGGCCCAAAGAAACCCCTGAATACTTTCAGAATGTTGTTAACGATGTATCAGTGTGTAAAGAAGAAAAGAGGTTTTGGAGAGTGTGGGGCAGTGAAGACACCCTGGTATTTTATCCTGTCCATTCTCTGGGGCAAAGGACATATAGAAGCCCAAGGCAGGGCAGAGACCATTGGGGGCTGGAGGGAGAGAACACTGAGCTCAGAAATCCT
>NW_022103941.1:625630-627149 GCF_000313985.2 Echinops telfairi | reverse complement strand
TTGACAATTATGTGTCTTGGTGACTTCTTCTTGGGATTCAGTCTGGCTGGTGTTCTTTCAACCTCTTGAATGGTTGCCTGATTTTCCTTTATTAAGCTGGGGAAGTTTTCCTCTAAGAATTCCCTTGCTATTTTCACTGTTGATTTCTTTGTCGTGTCTTGTTCTGGTAGTCCAATTATTTTAATATTGTTTCTTTTCATAGCATTAAACATAGCTCTCAAATTTTCGTTAGCTAAGTTGATTGTCTTATTTGACTGCTTTTCCCATTTGCTGAGGTCTGCTTGGTTATCCTCTAGGTCATGATGCACTTCTCTGCCTCCTCAAGCCTATTTGCAAGATCTGTCAATTTGTCATTGAATTTTGTTATTTCATCCCTTAATTCTTGTATTTCCATTTGGTGCGTTGCCTTTATCTCCTCTATCATCTCATCTTTTTTCTGCATTGCTTCCCTCATATCCTTTATGACTTCAAGTAACATTTTGTAAATTTCTTTTTGTGGCAGGTCAATATCTGCTTCTTCTATGGCCATCGTTAGGTTCATGACTTCTACCAGCATTGTCTTCTGTTTCTCCTACATTTTAGTTGAATCTATTAGAACTGGTTGCTGTTTACGTGTTGTTTTAGAGGAGTCTGGAGGCATATTCCTGAGTCAAAGAACCCTGGGCTCTCTCTTGGGGGATTCGTATGAGTTCTTCTATGAACTACCTGCTGGTAGCTGTCCTGAGATGCCCGGCTATCACTATATCTTTCTGTGGTTTCACTCTTGCCCTGGCCATCCAGTATTCTGTTACTTGGAGTGTGTGTTGGATATTCCTCTCATGTGACACTGGTCGGGTTGTTGTGGGCCCATGAGGGCCTTGCTTCCCTGACTGATCTCTAAGTAGGCTTCACGGTTCTTGGAGAACCTCGGCTGGCCTGTGGAGTTTTCCTCTGAGACTGGAGTGCTGAGGAGGGCATGTGGGTATACCCTCCTTGGTTTAGAGCTCTGTATCTGTTAGGGGGATTACTGTCGACAGAGAGATCACCTTGGGGATTGGGTGGGTTTTCCCACAGTAGCGTGGAGCCCCACTAGTGGTGGCCAGGCATTTCCCCCAGTCATTTGTAGGGCCTTGGGATTTAAGCTGGGGATGCCCCCATTTTTTGTAGGGGAGAACCCCTGCTGCTTTGTATGTGGAAGAGGACTGGTTTGAATTACCCAGCTGCTTGCCAGGCCTATAAATGCGAGTGGAAGCTCCCCCAATTGAGCCGTAAGAGTTGCCCTAGGCAGAGGGCAGTGGCCTGGTGGCCGCTAGTGGCTTGTGACAGGAAAGAGAGTGAAAGGAGAGGAGAAAGAGAGAAAGAGGAAGACACAGACTGGAGCAACAATATCTAGCAACCTGACACCCCCTCACGCACACTCAACTAGGACACACAGAGTAAACAAAAGTGAAAACAGTTTTTTTTAAAAAAGGGAAAAAAAGAGAAGAAAGGAAGGAACAAAAGAACAAGAAAGGAGAACTTAATCTGTTGAGGCTGTGGT
>NW_022103941.1:621498-625132 GCF_000313985.2 Echinops telfairi | reverse complement strand
TGATTATTTGTATGTGGGCCCAAAAGGGTTTAGACCCTGACTCACAATGGCAGGTTGGTGTGCTCTTTTGATGCAGGGACCCAGTGGTGCTGGGCAGTATCTCCCTAGTTGATGAGCTCGCCTAGAGGTCCGATGGAAGTTTCTTCAGCAGTGCAGCGTGGTGTAGATGTTCGTCCCAGCTGCCTTGTGTGGTTTTCAGCACTCCCGCAGAGGGCAGGCTGGAGTTCCTCTTGCTATTTGGGTTGATTTCCCCTAAATGGAGGGTAATGATCTGGCAGTCAGGTGTGGTTTGTGATAGGAGAGAGTGAGAGAGAGGAGGAAAAAGAGGGAAAAAGAAGAGAGAGAGAAAAAAGAATCCCAGCTCGTTGAGACTGGCTGAGCTCGTTGAGACTGACTGTGGTGGGAAGGGTGGGAATGCTAGTGAATGCAAAGGGGATGAAATAGGGTAGTAGGTAAGGTGATAACTGAGGCTTGATAACCTGTCCGTGAGGCTGGAGGAGTTCCAACTCTTCCTCTAAGTAGCGGGGTGCTGTACCCATTTTACCTACAGATGCTGTGTGGGATTACTTTCAAAGGCTAGATCGCACCTGTGACCAGGTGTCTGTTGAGCTCTGGCTTTTACTGGTATGCCTGCCTTGTGCTATATGTAGCACTGCAGCAGGGGCAGGGGGCGGGGTGTTCCTACCCTGGTCTAGGGCCCCAGGGCCGGCATGGCCTCCCCAGCTATGTGTAGAGTCACTGAAAGGGAAGCTGGGCTTGTTGTCCTATCTAGGCTGCTGGTGTCCTACTTCTAGATCAGAGGCTTTTATTTTTATTTATTTATTTGTTATCTCCCTGACTAGCTAGACTAAATCAAATTAACTTGTCACACATAATCTCTAGTATGCAGGCCCGTGCTGTTTGAAACTGACACTTGTTATAGCGGGTCTTTTTTATGCAAAAAGCCTCCAGGCCCTGTAGCTGGGTTCTGGAAATCCTTAGCTAGGTTAATTCATATGCTGATTTATGTTAAAGATCCCTGCACATGTGCTCTTTGCAGCTGAGAAACCAGACTTCGGTTTGAGTTATTAACCAATAATATATATTTCTCCTTAAAAATTTTTTTTATGTTTTTGATATGCTCTGATTTGAGGGCTGTCAGGCTGCTCCCCAGAGAGGAAGGTCCAGCTCATCAGGGGAGGTTGTTTATTTCTCAGCCAATTGGAATTAATTCTGCTCCCTGGATTCTGCTTATTTTCTCCCACACCGCGATCTACTTCAGGTAATAATCTGCTTTTTCTTCTTTTCTAAATTATGGCTACTCCCCACCGCCACTCCCCAGGCAGGTCAGGGCAGCCAACAGCGCGGAGAGCTCCAGCGTGGTGTTCTCCTCATGCCTGAGGTTCTGTCCCCTTTAAGGCATCAGCCTGGAGAAGCTGCCGCAGCTCCGGCAAGGGCGCTGCTGTCTCGTGCGGGCTCACAGAAGCTACAGCGCCTTAAAGCATTCTCGTATTGCTTTGTGAGTGGAAATCACACACAAAAAGGGGGATTCAGGAGAGACCCTTGTACCCTAGCTCTAATTTCTGGACTCCACCTCCCCGTTCCCTTCACCTTACCTCCCAATTTTCTGGTCTGGCAGCAGGAACTCTGGACGGGTGCATCCTATCGGTTCGCCATTCTCCCCGGGGATCCAAAGATGCTATTTCTATGTGTTCTCCTGTGCCTGGTGACAGTTCCCCAAGGTGGGAGGTTCAGATATCTGACCTGGGTCTATGGGGATGGTTGTGACTTCAAGTGACTGACAAAAACAAACTGTCCTGTCTGAAGTGCAGCTTCAGGAGTCGGGTCCAGCACTGGTGAAGCCCTCCCAGAAGCTTTCCCTCACCTGCACTGTCTCTGGTTTCTTCATCACAAACAGTGGTTACCTCTGGAACTGGATCCTCCAGACTTCAGGGAAGGGGCTGCAGTGGATGGGAGGCATATGGTATGATGGTGATACAAATTATATCCCGTCTTTCCAAAGTCGAATCTCCCATCACCAGAGAGACGTCGAAGAATCAGTTCTCCCTGCAGCTGAGCTCCGTGACTGCTGAGGACACAGCCATGTATTACTGTGCAAGGAGCCCAGTGAGGGAAGTCAGTGTGAGTTCAGACACTAACCTCCCCTGCAGGGAAGACATTGAGCAGCAGGGGGCGCTCAGGACCCACTGAGCACCGACACCGAGCCCTAGACAGGCACAGATGGATGACAGGGAGGATTTCCTGTTGGAATTAGGGCTTCCTCTCTTAGCTCTCAGAATCCCCTGGGACAGTTTTGTCTTTTTCTCTAAATTTTCTCCTTACTGAAAACTTGAAAGGAGGAAGTAGAGTTCTCTGATTGCAGTATAAATATTAATACTGACTTCGACCTTTCATTATCATCCTATGTGACCCATTTTCCTTTGTCAGAAACAAATGATCATTCTCACACTATCTGTTACTCAAAATATTTTGACAATGAAATATAGGCATGCAATGCATGATTTTTTTTTTCAATGCAGGATTTTAAATATCCTAAGCTCATTGCTTATTACAACTCAGCGTCAGGCCTCTGGGGGTCTCTCTGCATTGCTCCCTGTGCACTGTGGTTAATGATGGACTAATGATCTCTAGGTCTAAGAAAATTAATTGTGGTGACCTCTGGAGCTACACTTCTGACATGTCCTTAGTGATGCTTGCTACCCATTGTCTCCCTTGATGCAGAAACAAGTGTTGCAGGCTTAGAGACCCCTGATACCTGCAGCAGGTGAACTGGAATGACCTGCCTGGTGGGCGGAGTCATTTGTAAGGTCATTTAGTGGAGTCACAATAAAGGGAACACTCATTGGTAGGACAAATTTTATTTTTAAAAGAAGTAAATGTTTCACAAGAGGAAGAAATTGCAGACTAATATCTCGGAATGCTCTTTAGAACTAAGAATAGTGGGATTTCTCACATACTATGAACATGTTATTGGGGAACCAGTTCCTAGAAAGACTATCTTTGTGTTAGACCCGGTCGACTAGAGAAACAAATTCATTGACACAGTAGGTAAGAGAACTTTATATCAAGAAGTAATTATGCATCAATAAAACACCCCAGCTCAGTCCAGATCAAGTTGATGAGTTCAATATTAGCCAATGCAGCAGATACAATGATGCCTAATGCAGGAAGATCACAGACCAGTGCGTGGAAAGTCCTGTGGGTCCAATGGCAGTAGATGCATCTCCAGGGTTCTGGCTGCCAGCAGCGTGCCACCACGCGGCTTGTCAACAGGACTGTGAAATAGAGAGAGAGTGGGTCTGGCCTCCAGTGAGCTATTTATCTCTATTGCAACTCCAAATGAGGTCATCAAGCAGCAACCTGATTGACCAACTAAACTTCACCCATCCATTCTTAATATCCTCAAGTTAACAGGAGATTGTGTAACTACCACAAACCTGTTTGGAAGAGTGTCAGCAAAATAGAGGGAAATGCTTAATTAGATGCACAGAAAGAGTGGTTGCAAAAATAGTCTCAAACTTAGGAGCGAGTGAGGATGGTTCAGGACTTGGCTGTTTATGTATTTGTTCTGTTGTTCACAAACAGAACAAATGAGCAAAACTGACCAAAATCACTTAACAACATCGCTGGTTGA
>NW_022103941.1:619295-620709 GCF_000313985.2 Echinops telfairi | reverse complement strand
ACTTTCTGATTAACCTAGGTTTTAAATATTTTAGGTAGGTTTTTGTTTGTTTGCTTGTTTTTGCCTATAGGAGTTTATTTCTGTTTTATTTTGTTATTGTTGTTAGCCTTTTTGACTCCCTGTTATGTTTTTTTATTTATGAAACCCAAGCTGGGTAAATCTACAGAGACAATAACTAGGATAAGTGTTCCCGGGGCTACAACAGGGGAGGTGGGGGGTAAAGGGAAGGTGATAGAAAGGGTTTCAAGAAGGAAGAAAATGTTTTGAAACTGAATGGTGTGATGTCTGGATTATAAAATGGTTTGAGTAATAAAAAAAGAAAATGTTAAAGGATTGTAGTTGCTGATCGTATGTTTTAAAATATTTTATTTTGGATATTTTAAAAATTACTTTAAAATAATGTCGCACATAAATAAAGAAATCTAGCATTGATGTAATGTTGTTATCTAATACATATTTCATAATAAAACTGGTCATTTGCTCAGTTATTAAAAAAATAATTACAGTGTCTGAAACCATAAAGAACAGCTCTACTCTGTCCTAGAAGGTGACTATGAATCGAGATTCACTTGCTGTGCTTGGGTTATGGTAATAGATTTCCTGAATTTTTATCTTATTTTGCTTCCTTATATCCATTAGTTTGTTTTCTGTGCATTAGTTTTGTTTAATCAGAGTTAACATTACTGTTAGGAACCGTTCTGTTTGTTGCCCATTATCCTGGTCTCAATAGAATTTCCCACATCATGTTTTTATTTTAATTATGCGTATTTTTCTATGATTTTATTTAAAATATCCTTATTAACATATTCATTTTTATCTATCTATCTATCTATTTATTTATAAATATATTTATTTATTTATTTATAAATATATTTTTACTGGTTGTGCTTTATTTAAAAAGGTAGATGAATAAAATTTAATTTATTCTCTTTTCCAGTTGTATTACTCCCCTTCTTGTATACTGTACAGGCACCATAACAGCCACTTTCTCTTAAACCAATGTCTGAGGTCACCAGTAAAGGCACAGCTTAAACACAGGCATTGGATGCAGCAGCAGTTTGTTCACACAGGGAAGAGACAGAGCCGGCTCATCATAAGTAGTGGGCACAAGTCCCCACAGTCAGTGGTTTCACTCTGTGGCCAGTGCAGGCATCCCTTGTCCATGCTGCAGTTGAAGAACAGTGTTCCTTCCTCAACAGCAAAGATAAAGGAAGAGGGTTGTGCTATAAGCTGAAATTTACCAGATGGCGGGGAGTTGGTTCTCTTGTTTTGTACATTTCATGTAATGTGCATAACAATCCGTTTGGGGGAAGGTTAGCACTTGTTTGGCAGAAGGCATAGGGTGTGTTGTAGGACACCCCACTAAAGGGTGTGTTTGGATCCAGAAGCCCTGGGAGAGACTGTCAGCCAGCGA
>NW_022103941.1:616221-618199 GCF_000313985.2 Echinops telfairi | reverse complement strand
AGTGTGAGTCCAGACATAAAACTAACCTCAGGGACAAAACTAACCTCAGGGACAAAGCAGGGATGCTAAGGACCCACCAGCTCTGGACCAAGAGAAGAAAGAAGTGAGACAGGAGCCTGCGTAAGGAGTGCAGTACCTGGTCAGCTAGAACTGCTGTGCTGACCACTATGGTAGCTCTAGTGCCCATGGCAGGAAACTGGCGGAGACAACTCCAGGTAACACACCTGACCAATAGTCTGAAAGCTTAGGGCCAGAGAAAATGTTGCTGTGTGACCCACAGACTCGGTACACCCCAAGATGGGCATCTCGGCCAAGGCCATGGGTATCAGCAACTCCTTCATCAGTGACATCTTTGAGTGCATCTCAGGTGCGGCTACCCACTGGCACATTACAACAAGCGCTGGACCATCACTTCTTGGGAGATCCAGACCACCAAGTGGCTGCTGCTGCCCGGGGAGCCGGCCAAGCACGCCATTTCCCAGGCTACCGAGGCTGTAGCCAAATAGACTGCCCTTTACAGCACTATGGACCCAAAGGCTCTTTTCAGAGCCAACTACCTTCTATTTCAAAGAACAGAGCTCACAAGTCCCCTGGGAAAGATGAGTTTTCCACCCCATAAACAGTTTAGGCTCAGGAACTCACAAGAGCAGTTTTACCCTGTCCTATAGATCGGCTCACTGGGAACTGTGTTTGCCCCTTCATGGAAGAACCCTGCTGCCTTAGGGGGACAAAGATATAACTGCGGGCTCCCAGAAAGATGTACAGTGGGCAGCCTTGAAAAACTAACAGGACACGTCTATTCTGCTCTCTAGTCTCTGTGAGTTGGAATCAACTTGGAGATGGGGCTATGGGGTTGGCCCTTCATGGGAATACTTTAATTGCCCTACTGAGCTGTTTTAGCTAGCCTGAGAAGAGAAATAGTGGTTGTTTTTTTTAAAGGCTTTATTTGCAGAAGTTTGAGATCACAGAAATATGGCATGTGGCCACTCATTTTAATTTAATGAACAATCTCTTGCAGCTAGTGGCGGCTAATAGAATCTGCTCCTGGGGGGCTGCTTTAACTGAGATTCTAATATCCATTGAAATGGCTACATGCGTCACTCACAGACACAATTCACAATTAAGGAATTGATTCACTTCACTTCCTGACTGTGAGTTCTTCATGCCATTATAACCTTGTGCAAGTGGCCTCCCTCATCCAGATGGAGAGAGCTGCCCAATATGGCTTTCTGAGAGTGTACCTTATTAGAGCTTAAATGCTGACCACTGGACTTGAGGAAGGTCACTGTTTGCAGTGGGAACCCTAAAGCCATTGTTTAGTCTCCACAGAAATTCAGCTTCCATAGATTTATTTCAGACCAGTAAGCAGCAGTGTGAACAGCTTTGCTCTCAGGAACCCTGTGTTAGAAGGTGGATTACTACCACACCCACAGTCAGCCCTGGCACTGGCATTTTAGCTATTGGGGACTTGCCTGAGTGTGGCCTTAGGGAAAGTACAGGGGTGTCTTAGAAGCCCCTGAATCAATCTTTGAAAACCCTTTCTATTAAAAGTGGGTATCCCAGTTGTAGTCCTTTTCCTGGCCTGTAGTCCTGTCTGCAATATGAGCTACTGATCTGTTGTCAGTCATGCTCTTGGCGATGGAGTTCCTTCCATTTCCTGCCTTATTTCAGCAGTGTGTTTTTGTAAATCCTGAGATGCCTTTCAGACCTGGGAGTGATAATCTTCCTTGTGTAGATGTTGTATCTTTGTCTTTTAGAAGCAAAGTAACCGAAGAGATTCCATTTTTGTTAGCTGCTAGGTGACTTGCCCGCTCCCCACTCATCTTGGAAAGCTGACTGCTGGTTGACCTGACCTCCCTCCCTTCCCTTCCAGGAGATCTAAGATCCAGTGGCAGTATTATGAAGGAGAGCAGACATATTTTCTGTTTACAAAGCTTACTCCACCCATCTTTGCACCCAATTAAGTGACATCAGCTCA
>NW_022103941.1:611180-615078 GCF_000313985.2 Echinops telfairi | reverse complement strand
TTCAAGCCTTTAATACCCCAGATGCTATATCTTTTGATAGCTGGGCACCATCAGCTTTCTTTACCACATTTGCTTATGCACCCGCTTTGTCTTCAGCGATGGTGTGAGGAAGGTGAGCATCTAAGAGTGCTGGGTTATTAGAACAAAGTGTTCTTGTGTTGAGGGAGTACTCGTGTAGAGGCCCAATGTCCATCTGCTTCCTTAATACTAAACCTATAAATATAAGTACATGGCTCCATCTTCCCAACATCATATATACCTTTATACCCTTTAAATTAGCTAATTATCTGGCTTTAGACAAAGGGACAGCTCTAACCTTTTTTATCTGGCTATCCAAAACTCCTTTCACTTCATTTCCTCTGGTTTTCTATTCCCTAAAAACTTGACCTCCCTCAATAAATCTGCTAATTAATGGTTTCACTCTGTCTCTTGTCTCTGAAAGACCTAACAACCCCACCAATTGCGTTCTGTCATTCTGAAGCATAGTGGCCTTTCAGAGTAAAGATGCACCTTCCAATTCCTGAGATGACAATTCTCTATTAGAATAGAGAGACTCTTCTTTGTCCCACGGAGCAGCAGGTTGGTTTTAACTGCCAACTCTGTGTTAGCAGCCTAACCCACTGTGCCACCAGAGTGCCTTGTAATAGAGAAAAACAGATTAGGTCCATAATGAAATCACCCAATTATCCTCCACCCAGAATATGATCACATAGAGAAGTTGATCTAGCAAAATCTTGTCACATACCACGGGAACTTCTACCTAGTAACTGGAAAGTGAACAGATGAGACTCCACAACCATGAAGGCAGAAAAATAAAAGAAGGCCTAGACAAAAAGAAAGGACTCAAGATGTGTTAAAGACCTAAATGTAAACTCGTAAACTATGATGGTTTGGGGAAGTTTTCTCAGAGTATATTCACCATTTCTCTATGTCTAACTTCCATCTCTGCAGACATCACATTTCTGGGTGTATCAGTCTCTAGGAAACAAACTCTATAGTATCTGAAAATAAAGTGTAATGAGGAGTGTCTTAGTGACAATCTAGTCTTCACATATAAACGTGCAACTACAATAGCTCAACCAGCTGGGTGTGTTTGAACTGAAAATCTGAAACCTGTGGACAATGGCACATGTTATACTGTGGAGGAGAAGCACCAGGAGACAAAGGGAAGGGGGAGTGGTCAAACATCTCAAGCAGCAGGAGGCCAAGAGGGCATCAGAGGGATCTCAGGGTACATGGGACACAGTTTTTACCACAGGAGCAGCTCCAGGGGATGCTGTTTGTTCCTCTTGTATCTAGAGTTTCTCAATCCACCCAAGTCGAGTGCCTCTCCAAGGTCTCTTTCAGCAACTACACTTCTCACATCTCTTATTGTCCTTTAAGGAAGATCCTGAAAATGAAAAGCCCTGGTTCTTCCTGAAAAGAAAGGCAAAAAACAAATCAATCGTGGAGTAAGTTGAAGTTATGCTAGAAGGACCACTGGCCTCTAAATACTTTAAAATTCTGATCTCTGTGTGCTTTTTACAACACATTTCATTTCTCTCCATTCTTATTCTTTTTTCCCAAGAGCATAGGTTGAAATTGTATGTGTGCTTATCCAAGCCTAAATATCTCTTGTGGTGAAAAAACAAACACACCAAATATTTTGAATACAACATTCCTGAATTAATTGATAATTGTCTACTATTTTGAAAGTTGAGAAACTGAAGTTTTGTGATTTATAATAAAACACCAAAGTGTTTCATGGTCATTAGAAGCATATCATATTATAAAACATAATACTTAGATTTGGAGAACACAATCAATTGCTCAAACATGGGAGACTTCCTTCTAGTTATGGAAGATGTCCTGGAAATGTCCCAGTGTGTTATGCAAATTTACAAACAGCATTGGCTTCTCTGAAGAATGAAGAGACCTTCAGAATCTATGTAACTTCTAAGGTTAACTGGGTACCCTCAAATTCTTGGTGTGTAGAGGACTTGTGAAGGTAACTTGAATCAAGGCTCAACATACCTGCAAGGCATAAGTGAGATTCGGAAGCCACTGTCATATCCAGTTCTAGAGAACAATTAAGGGCTGGTCCAGACGGGGCTGGGGAGAGTCTTCCTTTTAGCATATGGATTTTCCTTTTCCCAAAGTTAATTTAAGACAGAATTAGACAAGTGATGCTTGTGTCAGACTAAATATCTAATTCTACAGGGAACATTTAACTGCATCAATAAAAGAATGAGCACCACACTTAAAAGGGAGGGGGGGGGCAATTCTAGGGGTGTCTCTAACTGTAGGTTGACATTTCCATTAAGTCAATTATTTCTCACAATGACCCTATAGGACGGAGTATGCCTTCCCTTGTAGGCTTCTGAGTCTTTACACCTTAATAGGAGTAAAGAGCTTCATGTTTGTCCTGAAGAGCAATTGGTAATTTAGAACAATTGACCTTGTATTTAGGAGCCCACATGTACTGAAGCCCATATGCAGGGCTCTTGAAGATACCTAGAACATTCTTATCTACTCTTGGAGTGACCTCAGAGTAGTCATTCAACTTTACTTATGGCTATATAGGCAGAGGCAAATAGACCACTCCCATGATGATGAAAACCAACCCAATCCCAACTCTGAAGCTCTTGGAGATGTGCTTCAGCACTGGAATTTCCAGATGCCCCCATTCAGGATATAACACATCAAGTCACCATGGAATCTGTATTTAGCTCAATTTTCCTTATTGGAATTATAAAAGTTGATTTGGTGGAGAGCAAGTGTGTATGAATGGGCATGAGTGAGAGACAGTGAATGTGTGTTAGGGTTTTCAAACCAGGATGTCTGTGTGTTTGCTGGTGTCCTGTGTGAGGTGGAGCTTGTGGAATCTGAGGTACACTTGAGGCAACCTGAGGCTTCTGAGACTCTCCTCTGCAGTCTCTGCATTCACTATCTGCAGCTGTAATATGCATTGGGTATGCCTAGCTCCAGAGAAGGGGCTGCAGTGGATTTCATACATTGATACTTTGGGTAGGACATCCCACATAGACTCTGTGAAGGGCCAATTCACCATCTTCAGAGACAGCAGCAAGAACGTACTTCATCTTCCAATGGACAAAGCCGTGTATGACTCTGCAAAAGATGCACAGCGATGGGGAACTCAGGGTTTACCCAGATATGAGTCTCCTAGAGGAAGAAGCTGGGCTGCAGGGGGCTCTCAGGACCCACAAAGTACAGGACTCAGACCCAGGAGCAGGTGCAGGTGGAGATTCACCACTGGCTTCCTGTTGTCTCTGGGGATTCTTCTTTATCTCAGTGTCACTCAGGAAAATGGGGATCTTCTCACTTCTTTCAGCACTAGTCGCCCAACCTTCCTGTGATGCTATGATGATTTTGAACTTAGCTTCCATTCTTTTTTCTCCTTTAATATCCCCAAACTTCCCATAGTCTCGGTAATTCCTACCTCTAGGTTGAATTCTTTTCATTTCATTTGCTTCCTCAATCTCTTTATCCCTTGCTTTCAATGCATCCTCCTGTACTCCCTCCCACCTAGGGACAACTATCCCTGCTGTCCACAGCAACTCACTTTATTACAGTAGCTATCTATCATCTATCTCTATGTATCTATATCTATTTATATACAAAAGAAAACTATAAGAGCTTATCATCAGTAGTCCTATCCAAGATCAAGTCACCTGTCACCATTTACCCAATCAGAGGTTTTCTTCTCTGAATTCATTCATTTTATTAATTTACAGCTCCTGTCTGCCCTTGTTGACCACTGACTAGTTTGAGAGTCAGCTGTTTCTCTAAGCGTTAAGTTTGTTTGTGTGTTTCATTTAGTAGTTGTGAATATTGATAGAAGAGTGGAAGGGAGAGACCAGACACCCAAAAACTGTCTCACTGAGGTGGCTGCTTGAAC
>NW_022103941.1:607939-609835 GCF_000313985.2 Echinops telfairi | reverse complement strand
TTCATTTTAATCTGTTTGTTTTCTAATTTCTCAGCCTATTATCAATCCAGAAGTTAGCACCCACATCAGAGACAAAGCTCCTGGGCAAAGCCTAGAGCCCAAACAAATACACATTAACAGGTCTCACACTTTTTACTCTAGTATCATTTTTTCTATTATTTTTAAAAACGTTTTTCTTTTATCGTTTCATTTTTAAATTTTAATATTTAAAGGTCTATTTCCTATCCCTTTTAACCCATCTTTTATTTTCCACTTTCTTTTATTCTCTTCAAATATTTTCTTTCCATCTCATTTTAATGAAACTAAAATCTAACACTATTCTTACTATATACTATCTTTTCCCCCTATCTATTATCATTACCCATTCACTGATCATAGCGAAAAGGACATTTTTGGGGACCTAATTTCCTTTCATTTAACCTACCAACTAACACTGCACAATCCCTCATTTTTTTTGCTTACTTTTTCTTTCAATCTCCCTCATCCAACACTTCCTCTTCTACTTTTTGACCTCGCCCAATAAAATCTAATTTAATATTCTCCCTCATACAGTTCATACTGTCCACCGCCCCTCTACTATACCATCTAACAGAGTTAACCACTCCCACATAACATTACTTCCCTGACAACCCTAATAATTAATTCAAGAAGTCAAAGAATCAAAAGAGAAGATTTCTGTACACACACACACACACACACACACACACACGAACACTAAAAAAGAAAGAAAAGCAAACAATCAAATTGTAACAGAACTAAGTGCAATGCCTGAAATTGAACAGGCTATGGAATTACCAGAAAAAGTAATTAAAAGAATGATGATTGCACTCATACAACAGATGAGTGGAGAGACTCAGAGGAAAAGTGAAACAATAGAACAGCTTGTAAGCTCACTACATGCCATAGAAGTAAAACTCCAAACAAACTCAAACACTACAATAGCAGAATTACAAAACACTATAAAAGAAAAGAGAAACAGAATTGCAGAGATGAAAACCTGACTTAGTGAGCTTGAAGACAAATCAAATAAGGAGACCTCACATTGGCTGGGGTCACTCTGTCAAGAAGGGGGTAAAGGGGAAAGACCATCCATTTGATGCTATACAACAATGAGAGAAGGCTCTGACAAATGATCAGGCCCCCCACAGGAATATGAGGAGAACCCTACTGGAAAATCAAAGTAAGTCCAGGGGACAGGGACAACTACATTCGAAAGGAGGTGCTAATATTTTTGTTGCTGGACCTGGTTGGTAAATGAGGAGAAACAACCTCACTTCAGGAAGGATGCTAAACAATAATTATAGGGAAATTAAGTGGTCAATAACCCGATTTTAGGTTCCAGGGTCGATACTAATATGTTTCTACCCACCCTTCGATTAACTATGCTATGGAGTAAACACTATGATGACTGTAGATGGTGGCCTTACAGGCAACCTACTATCCCCAAGGGCCACACCAGGAAGACTCAAAGTAGAAGCCCTACTGAATGCACTGAGCCATACTCCAGATCTATACCCTTTGACTAAGGATTGAACTATTTTTATGAGAGAGGAGGCAAAGTGTGGCCACCCATAAACTGTGGAAATGGTGGGCATTGGACCTTGGGTGGCACCCATGGCTTAGTGGGTGTCCAATGAAATGGCACTGATAACCACCAAATATTTAATACCTCAATGCTTTCCTTGCATTAATATAGCCAGTTTTAATCTGATAGGCAAGGATCTACACTTGTAACAACTGATAAAGGAAATTTCCCCTAACACCAAGAGCCATGCTCAGTGTAAACAGAGCTCACTCAATTAAGAAATCCATCTGTACAAAGCAACAACTCATGGATTGCAGCTCACAATTGTATACTCACATAAACTCCTCATATCAACAGTATCTTAAATTCTC
>NW_022103941.1:605116-606355 GCF_000313985.2 Echinops telfairi | reverse complement strand
TAACTGAGATCACAGCCTGAATACCTCCTTGTGGGCATGGCTTTCGCATAAGGAGGAACCTGGGAACCTCACCCCACCCCCATCTCTGTACCTTCATCTTTATGCTGTAGAGTCATTGGATCCACAAGACTTTGCACCTACCAGCATGTGATATTCCTGCATTCTGCATCATTGCATGTGGTTGCGTGAGTCTAAAGAGGGATGTGTAGACTAGTATCGGACTTATGACTTGAGTTGGACTGAGCTGGGATGTTGTTACTAATATGTAATTACTTCTTCAGATAAGGCTATTTCTTATGCATATTGGAGTGTCACTGGATTGAATACTCTAGACAACCAGGACTAACACAATCAATCTTTCTGTCAGTCAATCTATCGTCTATCTACCTATCACTTATGCCTTAACAGAGAAAAATAAGTGTGCACCATTGTGTTAGAGATTAGGGGAATCAAGAACATTACAAAATTTATAAATGATAGGTAATTATTGAACAGCAATCAAATAGTTCCAACATTAAAAATAGTACCCAAGAACAAGTAGTCTCCTGTCACTTTTATTTATTGAGTTTTAAGAACCAGGTTCATATTTTGTATATAAGGCCATTATCTCAGTATTTTTCTACAAATATACCCTTTCCGTGATTTTTGCTTTACATTTCTTAGAAGTGTCTTTCATAGAGCCCATAACCCAATGCCATTAACTCTATTCTGAGTCATAACCACACTGTATAAGGTTTTGTGACTGTAAATATTTGGGGGAAGAGAACATAAAGACTCGGTTAATTCAAACTGACAGTTTTTCAGTTAGCAGTCCAATGACTATGACACACAGATGACACCAATATGCTGGCTGAAACTGAAGAGATCTTGAGCATTCACTGATGGATGCCAATGAATACAGCCTTCAGTGTGGTTTATATTTCATTATAAAGAAACCGAAAGTCCTTTCAAGTCTTTCAATAAAACATATCATGATAAACCGAGAAAATACTGAAGTCAAGGAATTCATTTCACCTAAATCCACCATCAATATCAATACAAGAAGCAGTCAAGAAATATAAAAAGGCATAATAAATTTCTAAAAAAACTTCTTTAAATATATTAATATCATTTTTGGAACTACAGTATGGCTAAATCCAGCCATGGTATTCTCTGTCTCTCTTTTTTTCTTCATTTTATTAGGGGCTCATACAACTCTTACCACAATCCATACATACATCGATTATGTAAAGCACATTT
>NW_022103941.1:602050-603484 GCF_000313985.2 Echinops telfairi | reverse complement strand
AAGGTGATTTTAGGTAACATAAATCAACAACTAATCTCTTCCCTTATGTCAATAGTTCTATCATTTTAAGTAGATTATAAATGTATATAAAGTTTATATACACAGGCACACACAGTCTAATTCTTTGGAAATTATCTGGTACGTGGAATTTCTCAAAAGTTCATCAGCTTCTATTGCATGTTGGTACTTCACAGAACAGAAAGGCCAATTTGATAAACTAGTTAGACACTGAAATTCATGCATGTCATATAGTTTAAATGACATATATATCATTTTAACTATATATATTTAAATATATATAGATATTTAAACTAACTTTCATTTTGTTCCTTGGTTTTCTTGAGGCACACAGGAGCTACATTGGGAGGACACTCAGGATAAACAGTGGTGGTCTCGGTGTGCTGGAACGAGATTTTGGCTTTAGGTATGGCTTAGCTCTCATCTTACAGCCTTGGGTAGCAAGAGAGGTGAATGTATGAGAGTACCATCTTCACTCACCCATTAGATTCTCAAAGAGATACTGCATGTGGTCAGGGATGAGACCTTCTCCTCCACGTAATGTCTTAATCACAGAGTCATGAAATAACCAAGTAGTTGTAATTTTAAGCTGTAAAGAATTATGCATGATTTCTCCACAACAGTAGAAAAGTGGAATAAATATGATTACCCTTTCATTGGGCCCACATTACTCTATACATTCCAAATTGGAAAATATGTACTAAGGGCAACTGGATTGCATGTATGACCAAATATCACCCTGTGGCATGGAGCAGTGGAAAAGAAACCCATGCCATTAAGTGTAAAGCTCAAGGTGTTGACTTCCATAGTCCAGAGAGAACTTTACAGCTTATTAAGAATATTTGTACCCCCCAGAAGAATTTACTTCAGAGGACAGGACAGCATTGACGCTTCAGCTCAGGGAGAGGGACATGTCTGATCAGAGCACACAGGAGCAAATGAAGGGGGAGGAAGAGAGAGTGGAGCACATCCTGGCCCACCAAGCCTTGAGGACAATATTCCCTCTCAGAGCAGCCAATCCATAAAGACCATATGTCTGGCCCCACTGTGAGACACGACACCCCTCACTGACCCATAAACCTGCAAGGCACAACACTAGAGAGACGGTGTGGGAATTACACCTGATCTGATCCAACCACAGAACAGCAAGGAGAATTGAGCAATGAAGTTCCCAGGGAATACCAAAAATATACTTTGGGGCCAGGGCTTGGCACCCCACCAGACTCGACCTGAAAACACTCCTAAAGGTCAAAAAACAGTCCTTGAACAAACCACAGGCTTTTCTTTTGTTGTTGTTTTGTCATTGGGTTTTAATGTTGCTTTGCTTTCTTTTGTTGCTTTGTTTTGCCCTGTCTTGGTTTTGTGCATGTTATTATCTCTGCATGTCTGTCTAAATAAGATAGGCTGGATGAACAA
>NW_022103941.1:598816-600311 GCF_000313985.2 Echinops telfairi | reverse complement strand
TAAGTTGGTCAGACAACCCCCAGCAGCAGATGGCATGAGACAGCATTTTATTGAAAAGACCAGTATCATGTGATGCCATTCCAGCCTATGTGTGAGAAAAGAACCAATCCAGCAATTTCTAAATGACACACACATACATGACTGTGCTTAAATATCTGGATATCGATAAAAATCCATGGCTGTTTCTGACAAAGCAGTTATTTATTCCCCTCAACAGCATCTGGCTCACAGAAGGCCAGGTGAATTTTGTTTAAATTTGGTTAGTTTAGATATAATACAGAGGCTATAACTAAGGAGAAAATTAGTGAGGGAGGCCAACTCTAACTCTGGAACATTTTTGAGACCTAGGATATGAAGGAAAGAAAAGAAAAGGGAACCACAGTGGGAAATTAGCTTTAAAACATCATGTTTTGAATTTCTTCTTCTTAATTGTCAATAATATGAACAAATTTCCACAATGGCACAATCTGTGAGTTTGGGTAAACAGCAGATAGAGTGCTATGTCCAGAGCATAAATGGAGAGACTGAATTTGGGAATGCTGATATTTCAGATGTACCAGCATCAATTGGGTAAAGGGCATTTAAAACAGTGTCCATGGCCATTCTCCAAATTCTGAGAACCCGTTGCCTGTCGAAAGCGCAGGCCTACATTTTAATCCAGAGTCTCTGATCAGTCTTCAGCAGGAGTCTTTCCATGGAAGATGTGACTTACTGGTTTTGGCGCTTATTCCTACTCTGCCTCTTCTGGTAGATATTGACTTCTCACTCACTATTCCGGAAGACCTTGCCACTTTAAGTATCAACTAGACTGGAATAGTGTTATATTGGGTGTTCTCTAGTAAGCAAATAGAGTCTCTTCTCAGAGGTTTCTGAGAAGTTATAGAGTTAAGACCTTACTTAGTCTGGTGAGCTACATCTGTAGTTCACTTTAATTTATTTATTGACACTAAGACTGGATGTAGATTAGTTTATGGGCCAACCTGGCCCATAAATGCATGTGAGATTAATTGAAGGACAGAGAGATAAATGGCTCGGTAAACCTCAGATTTCTTGTTCTCCAGTTTCTTGCTCTCTGTTGGTCAGAGCAGGGTGCAGCTGCCTTAGCCAGTTCCCTGCTTCAGCTGGCAAGGCTCGCTTCCTGCAAGACATCCCTAGGGAGAAGCCACATGAACTTGCCTGGATGCAGCCCTGGGTGCTGGAGCAGCCATGTGGAGACCCTTGCCAGTGCTGAGATGTTTACACTGTCATTGATTCGGTTTTCCTCCTGAAGTAGGCATCATTGCATCTGTTTTCTGAGATTCAGGAGGACTTTGTAGATCGTTCTCAGACATAAGGATTAATGTTGGACTTATGGGCTTGGTCAGCACTGGATTAGGATGCTTTCTTTTTTTTAAACATTTTATTAGGGGCTCATACAACTATTATCGCAATCCATACACACATCAATTGTGTAAAGTGCATTTGTACATCATTCTCAAAACTTTTTCTCTCCACT
>NW_022103941.1:595714-597038 GCF_000313985.2 Echinops telfairi | reverse complement strand
TCATCTGCTCCTGTGTGCTCTGGTCAGATATATCCTTCTCCCGAAACTGCAGATTCAGTGCCATCCTTTGAAATAAATTCTTCTCAGGGGATGGGCAGGAGGATGCTTTCTTAATGAACACTTACCCTTTATACAGACCTCTCTCATATATATATATGAGTTTCTGTGGATTTGTTTCTCTAGTCTATCCAGACTAACACAATCAGGAACTGGGTGTCACATTAATGCTGCTTGTTGGAGTGGTGGTGGTTTGTGATGACCAAGATCCAAAGAAATCCCCTGAGTGGTGGTGGTTTGTGATGACCACGATCCAAAGAAATCCCCCAAGAACTTGGAGTAGGTAGATTAAGAGATCCCTGAGTGTCAAGAAAGAAAATGGGTTTGGGAAAGTGTGAGGGAATGAAGATTCCCTGATTCTTTCAAGAACTAGATCCTGTTTACTCAGAAATGCACAAGATATATTTGAGTCCAAGGCAAGAGAAGAGCCATGGGGAGCAGGAGGATAAGAACCCTGGACTTAAGAATAGTTGGCTTTCCTTTGACCTTTACCATACACATGTTAAGAAAAATTCTCTCTCATTGCAGACTGAAAGAAAAATTACCTTATGGTTGTCATAGAACAAAGAGTGGAGCCTGAACTCAATCCTTCTCTATCCATAAGTCCAGGGCTCCTCCACAGTGCATATTATTCTTCTGGCCCTAGGGTGAAATTCCCCTTTCAAGCTCTGAAAGCATTCAGTTCTCTTCAAATAATGTTGTCTAAATATGATGTTGCTGAATGTTCTCCTGTGCCTGCTGACAGTTCCCACAAAGTGAGGGTCTCAGTATCAGATCTGGGTGTATAGGAGATGATAGTGACAGAAAGACCAACTCTCTCTGTGTCAAGGTGTCTTGTCTGAGGTGCAGATACAGGAATCATGGACAGGACCAGAGCAACCCTTCCAAACCTCTCCCTAATGGGCATTGTCTCTTGTTACTCCACCACCGGTGGTTGCCGCTGGCCCTGGTGGTGGAGTAACCTCCAGACCTTGGTAAAGGGAATGTGGTGGCTGGGACTCAAAGGCTATGATGGTAATGCAAAAGATAACCCGCCCTTCCAAAGACGACTCTCCATCGCTAGCGACACAATAAAGAACCAATTATTCCTGCAGCTGAGCTCAATGACTTCTGGGGTCATGACCATATATTGCTGTGCAAGGAGCACAGGGAGGGGAAGTCAGGGTGAGCCCAGACACAAATCTCCCCTGTAGGGGAGACATTGGGCAGCAGGGGGCGCTCAAGACCCACAGAAAACAAGATTCACATCTGGAGCAGGGGCAGATGT
>NW_022103941.1:593672-594670 GCF_000313985.2 Echinops telfairi | reverse complement strand
GCTTCCTTTTGTAATCTGCAGATTCTTCTACATCCACAGCTTCCCTAGGGAATCTTTCGCTATTTTTAAAAAATAATGCTGTGCCTAGTCCTGATATCTGTGAATTCAAAAGTTGTATATTAAAGAAAGAAAACATTCTGTCTCACAGCAATACAAGGAGGGCCATCTGAAATGCAGGTTTTCCCCCTTCTGCCACGGTACAGTCAATTTACCCTCCTAATTATACAGAAGAAATAAAGGTTTTTGTTTAGTAGTGTCCCCGTGAGAAGACCACATCAGTGCAAGACAGAATCATGAAATAATTATGAAACAGAATCATGAAGTAATTATGAAAGTTAATTATTTCTAAGGTACATTTCAAGCAGTGTTAAGAGTGGAAAAAATGCCTAAATTTGTATTAAGAAGATTCCCAAAGTAGAAAATTCTACCATGAAACTTACAAAATTCCTAATGATGTAAGCATTCATCCTCCCTGCAGATCAATAAAATTTGAGCCATTCCATGGTTATTGTATAAAAATTCAATGCACAACAGAAGGAAGCATGGCTAGTGTTATATCATCCTTAAAAGGAAAATGAAAAGTAAAGGAAGGAAGACTCTCAAAGAGATGAATTGACACATGACTGAAACAATGGGCTCAGATATAATAATTGTGAGGAGGCCAAAGGACCAGGCAGTGTTTTCTTTTACTCTGTGTAGATTCACAGTGAATTAGAACTAACTCCATAGCACCTACCAATAACAAACACCACATGATCCTAACAAGATTTGATAAATTTGAGCCGACTGTTGTAGCCAGTGTATCAATCTGTCTCCTTGAGGTCTTCAAAGAAGGATATGCTTTCTGCATGGACATTTCAGTCAGCCTGCAGTCTGAGGACACAGTCACTTATTCCTGTTTAGGAAGCAGAGTTAAAATCCACATCATGAAAATGTCAGAACCCCAGCGGGGTAAGGCAGATATGCTGGGAAGGGACAGGGGCAGGACCATTTGTTTG
>NW_022103941.1:590035-591012 GCF_000313985.2 Echinops telfairi | reverse complement strand
TTCAATAATTTGACTTTTACTAGATTTAATCTGAACCAATACCAGAAGCACAGTAATAAGTTGTTTTTGTCGTGGTGGTTTTTGCAAGGGGCAACTGGGTCAGACTAAGAATATCTCTATAACAGAGAAGAAAACATAACTCAAAATTTTTCCATCCTCAAAAGTGCTGTGAGCCCATATTTGCAATGACTGTGTCAATCCATCTTTAATGGTCTTCTGTTTTTCTCTGTCCTACTTTACCAAGCGTGCTTGTTGCAGGGTGGGCACACAGAGGGCTCATATTGTACAAAGCTGCTGCCAGATTGTGCATAAATCAGGTACATTTGAAACATTCTAAGTTTTATTTCTCATGCCTGGGAAAAGAGAGGGGCAGGGGCAGGGGGTGGGGACCCTCCCTCCAAAATGTGTGTCCCTCACCCTTTTGTTCTCACAGGATATATACACAGGTTGAGTGAAATGGTTGTTTAGACAGATTCAAATCTTGAAATGACAAAAAAAAATTGAGTAAACAAAGATCCTATGTTACAGAGCTTCAATAATTTAGGGGATTCGAAATCTCCCGGAGATAGTTGGGGTATGCAGTTTCTAACTCTTAATGCATGGGTAGAGAAAGATTGATAGTACTCAGATAAGAATTGAGTCTTTTTAGTATCCTTGTGAATTTGTTCTTGGGCACAATTACAGGGTGCACTGTGAGACAAGATAGAAGGGTTCATCTTGTGATCACAGCTATAGAAGATTTCTAGTTAACTTATGTCTTGACAAACTATACCATTCTATTAATTAGGATTCTTCCAAAATATGTTATATTTCCATCATAAAATAACGAGTAGTAGGGAGCCAGTGGAGAGGTCTGGGGGGCTGGTTCCAGTTCCAAATATTAAGTGGATGCCTGCCCCTCCCCCCAGAAGAATTTATTTCAAAGGACGGCACTGAACCTGCAGCTTCAGGAGAAGGATATATCTGACCAGAGCACA
>NW_022103941.1:587011-587934 GCF_000313985.2 Echinops telfairi | reverse complement strand
GAGCAAATGTTTTGAGAATGATGAGGGCAATGAATGTACAAATGTGCTTTACACAATTGATGTATGTATGGATTGTGATAAGTCATATGGGCCCCTAATAAAACAATAATAAAATTAAAAAAATAATGAGTAGACTCACCAGATTGCATCATCGAGCTTAGGGTCACAGCTATGGAATATTTCTAGTCAAGCTATGTCTCAATAGCCTATACAATTCCCTTAACTAAGATTCTTCTGAACTATGTTACAGTTCCATTATAAAATAATAGGGGTTGACTGTTCACATTCCCCCTATCACGATGCCCATCTCCAGGGAGTGGTTTCTTATGATAACATGTTCAAAGCACAGAGGAAGAATGCTGCTTTTAAGCATTATTGTGGTTGTGCTTCTAAAACATATTTGTTTGTTCTTCTAGCAATCCATGCCATGTTCAATATTCTTCACCAATAACATTCTACTTATATCTGATGGAGAACAGGAACTGGGCATTCCAGAATTTGGCTTATATGCAAATACATGTGCACTATAGAGTTAAAAGCTGAAATCATCACCTCATAGACACCATTCATAAAGGACATTGCCATATATGTTGTACATAAACCACTGAGACGACATTCCACTCACCATGGAGTGGCTATGGAGTTTTCTTTTTCTACTGGCAGTTGCCCTAGGTAACTAGGCAAGATCCCGGGATGGAGAGGATGCTACAGTAGCTCCAGAGCACTCATCTTTTGTTTCATTTCTTCACAGGTGCAAGTGCCCAGATCCAGCTGGTGCAGTCTGGGGCCGAGGTGAAGAAGCCAGGAGAGTCTGTCAAGCTGTCCTGCAGGGCTTCTGGATACACCTTCACTAGCTTTGGCATGAGTTGGGTGCGGCAGGTGCAAGGAAAAGGCCTTCAGTCCATGGGCTGGATCAACACCAA
>NW_022103941.1:583943-586567 GCF_000313985.2 Echinops telfairi | reverse complement strand
TTTCCAGAGACAATGCCAAGAACATTGCAATATCTGCAAATGGACAGCCTGAAACTCAAAGACAAGGCCATCTGTTACTCAGTGAGAAAGATCCTGAGAGGAAGTCAGTGTGTCTCCGACATTAATCTCCCCTGCTGGGATGGAGCTGGACTGCAGGGGGCATCCAGGACCCACCATTCATAGGATACAGACCCAAGAGCAGGTGCAGATGAACAGTTGCAGGACTGGTTTCCTGTTGTGGTCTAGTGATTCTTCTCCATCTCACAGTTCCCCCAGGGAATCTCCAATTGTTGTGACAGTTTGTCTGCTGCTGGTATCTATGAAGTCAAAAGTTGTAACAGGAGAAAGTACTGTTGCATGCAGAGAAAGGAACATGTCTCTCATCTTGGGAAATGTTGCCAGAGATTTCCTGGATCATTGTTTAATGAACTTCAGGGAAACCAGGGGAGAATATTCCAGTCTCCTTCAAGGCATCTCAAGTCTCTGAGTTAAGAAAACAGTTAAGCATGTGACTAGTAGCTAAAGACAGAAAATAGTTCTGTTGAGTTGTTTCCAAGATATCAGCATCAGTGTAGTGATCTCATTAGTTTTCTTCAATTAGCACACCATGGTTTAACTCCGGTGGGAGTCCACAGCAACTGGTTCAGTGTCAGTAACATGTCAGAGCAAACTGACGTTCACATATGACTGTTTTATCTCTTAAAGAAGTGTACCTGTCAGTCAGAGGCAACTAGGACCTGGCATCCCATTTTTTCCTACTGTTTTTAAATTTTTTTCTTCTTCCTGGTTCAGCAATGTCATTTAATTCATGGGTGGTACATGGTTCATAATTCGTGATGCAAAATATTCATATTATCAAGACATTTGTAAAAAAATAAAAGTGTATGCTAGTCTGAATGCTTCAAGATGCAAACACCAAGATAGAGGAAGTTTGTTTTAGTTTAAACTCTTGGCTTAATGTTATTAGGTGCTATCGAGTGGCGCTCTATAGATCAAAACAAAGCACTGCCTGGTCCTGGACCACATTCACATTCTATGTTTGTGTCTGCTGTTACAGCCACTGTGTACTTCCATCTCAGTGTGGGCCTTCCTCTTTTCAATGCCCTTCCACTTTACCAAACATGTTGTCCTTCTCAGGGATTGGCTTCTCCTGGCAATGTGTTCAAAGTATATAAGACAAAGTATTGTCGTCCATGCCTCTAAGGAGCATTCTGACTGCATTTCTTCCAACACAGATTGGTTTGTCTTTTAGCAGTCCAAGGTATATTGAATATTTTTCTTAGTAGTCCATGGTACTTTGAGTATTCTTTTTCAGTAGCACAATTCGAATGCATTGATTCTTCATTGGTCTTCCTTAGTCAATGTCCAACTTTCATATGCATGTGAGACAATGGAGAAAACCATGGCTTTGGTCAGGCACATTTTAGTCCTCAAAGTAGCACCCTTGCTCTTCAGTACTCCAAAGAAGTCTTGTGCTTCAGATTTACCAAATGCAATACGTTTTTTTATGTATTGGTTGCTGCTCCCATGAACATTATTTGTGGATCCAAGCAAGTCAAAATATATGACATCAACTATTTAGTCATTTATCATGATGTAAGCTTTTGGTCCAGTTATAAGGATTGTTTTCTTCTTTACATTGAGTTGTGATCCATATGGAAGGCCACAATCCATGATCCAGGTGTCTCAATTTCTCACTTTCAGCATGGAAGGTTGTGTTATCTGTGTATCAGAGGTTGTTAATGAGTTTTTCTCCAACCTTGTTGCCATATTCCTCTTCATCTACTCTAGCTGCTGTGGTCACTTGCTCAGCACGCAGATTGAACATGTACAGTGAAGAGATACAACCTTGACATACATCCTTCCACATAGTATTACTTGGTTGATCCATGAGCACAATTAGATGTTCTGGAATGCTCTTCATTCTCAAGGTTTTCCACGGTTTATTATGATCCACACAATTGAATGTCTTTGCATTGTCAAGGAAACACAAGTAAACCTCTTTATTTTATTCTCTGCTTTGAGCCATGATCCATCAGACATGAGGAATGCTATGCCTTGTTCCACATCCTGTTGGCTTTGGTCTGAACTTCTGGCAGCTCCATGTCAATATACTGCTGAAAACTATGTTGGATGGTCTTAAAAAGAAAATCTTACTTGCTTGAAATATCAGTAATAGCATTCTATATTTTGAGCATTTTATAGGATCACCTCTCTTGCAATGGGCACAACTTTTGTCCAGTCAGTTGGCCAAATAAGTGTGTTCCAAATATTCCTTGCACACGAGAGTGAGTGCTTCCAGTGATTTTACAGTTTGCTGAAACAGATAATAGAAGTAGGAAAGATATCAGCAATGGTCAACTCGGTATTTGCGGGGAGGAACTTCTGTAACCCACAGTTCTTGCAGCCATCTCCAGGGAAACACTGAATTATTCTAACCAGGCACATGAAAGGTGACCCAGAGAAGTTGGAGAATCCCTTATACGTCTTCCCCATGGCGCTCAGGAGCAGCCCCACACAGACGTTCTCCCTTCTCATCACCAGAGGAAGCAGAGATGCACTTGATTGGGAAAGGCACTGCTCTGCATTTTCTATTGCTGCAGTGCTTATACCAGTGTGTGTGT
>NW_022103941.1:582237-583843 GCF_000313985.2 Echinops telfairi | reverse complement strand
TTAATGGAGACCTTTGTCTGCCCTTCTACGTAAGCTGAAAACCAGCTCTGCCTGATATCTGGGTTATGAGCCCTGGAGAGTTTCACCTGGATGTCAGGCAGTACTATGTAAAACAGGAGACATGTCATTTACAACCACACTCCCTTTCTTAGAGGAGTCTCCAACAGTGCCTTTCTGGCATCCTGAGTGCTGTCTTTTCTGTTCTTTGAAAGGTGGTCTCTGTCCCTGTCTCCCTCCTAGTCTCTGTGTTCCCAGGTCAGGGGTAGCTCTTTGTCTGGGATCACAAAAGGGCTGGAGTGGAGGGAACCTCTAAGATCTCACTCATGTCTCCACTAGTGACTTCACCCAGGTACATCTGGTGCAGCCTAAGCTAGAGGTGAAGAGGCCAGGGGTGTGCGGGTGTGTGTGTGTGTGTGTGTGTGTGTGTGTGTGTGTGTGTGCTTTGAAGATCTCATGTAAAGCATCTGGATACGAATTTTCCAATAGCTATTGGATCATCTGGATTGGGCAGAAGTCAGAGACAGGCCTGTAATAGGTGGGGATGACTGATCCTGAAGATTCAAGAACACAATGTAGATCCTTATTCTAAGGCCACGTCTTGTCCATGGACAACACCTCAGCACTTCCTTCCTGCAGTGGAACAGCATGAAGGTCTCAGACATGGCCATAGATTACTGTGTGAGGGACAGAGCAATGGAAACCACATCTTGAGGCACCCAAAATCCTTGACAGCCACAGCTGCAGAGTGGAGCTCTCAGAGCCATTTCAGTAGGTGCCTTTCAAATGCACCAGGAGAGGAACCGCTGTCTTCCATGTCCTTGGGAGTGAGAACTTGAGAAGCCCCGTCCTGAAGTGACCACGGTTCCACAATGCTATGGGGCTAATTGTTCCAACTACTTAAGTCACTGAATCTTTTCAGAACCTGGGTACTCTGATGGGTCACACTGAATCCAATAAAGATGCTACTGATGTTTGAAACAATAAGATGCCTGATTTTAAATATACCAAACATTGTAATGAATGAAAATGCCATGTGACCCCTCACCATCTTCCTCCAGTTCTTCCTTTCATGCCAGCACTATAGTGTTCAGATGTTGTTTGACCACTATGAGGGGAGGAAGCACCCTCACAGGTGAAATTGTAAAGACTTAGAGTGGGCTGAAATCAAGTACTAGAGCCTCACAGAATCTAGACTCTAGATTCTAGAGCATCTCCATATTCAGAGGTTAGGCAGCCCAGGAGAGGATTTCAGTGTAAGAGTTCACGTAGGAAGACTGTGAGATGGGGATAAATGAAGGAGCATGGGAACACCACTAAATGACCCATTTGATTGAGAAGTAAGGCAATTTATTATTTGCCTGGACCAGGTTGCTGTCACCAGACCACTCAGGACTCAATAATACATAGCTGTGATCAGGTATTACCATCAGGAGAATACAAAACAGGCCACAAGATAAAGACACACTAACTTTTGGGTTTGATGTAGGTGTGAACAAATACCTAGATAGGGTGCTTCCTCATGCTTCCGCTTCAACATGCTTCATACCTACCATGTTATCACCAGCCTGCATACCCCACATCCCATTTCTTCTGCTGAAATCTGAGA
>NW_022103941.1:581400-581930 GCF_000313985.2 Echinops telfairi | reverse complement strand
GTACCTCTCATTATATATGGAGAGGACATTCAAATAGTAGTGGATGCTCATGATTCTTTAAGCACTCGGATAATTCTTGAACAGTGTTGAAAGAAAAGGGCAAGATTGCTCTAAGAATGCATGGTTTCCACTTTAATGCAGAGATCACACTCCCCCTCCTCACTTTCCTCTTTCTGTCTTTTGTGTTCTGTGAACCTTGATCATCTGGGATCTGTAATTCTTAGCCCTTGAAGAGTGTTTACCAAAAGTTGAGCTGAGAGTACCTTGCCTTTGGTTTCTGGAAATGATAGGTCAGAAATTAGAATTAAAAGTACCTGGGTGTTCACATGACTAACTTTCTATAATTTAATGGGCAATGGGATGTATCTTGGGCATGAGAAATATAGTGAGTCCAGAGTGAAGGGTCTAGGACATCTGGAGAAAAATGTTCATACTCTGTGGACTAAGAATTCATGGGAATATAGAGGCATTTCATAAATATGTAATGAATTAATTTAGTCTTGTATGAGTGTTGGAAGAGGGCAGGGGTT
>NW_022103941.1:564123-565211 GCF_000313985.2 Echinops telfairi | reverse complement strand
TGTGTTGGTTTTCCTTTTTCTGGTGGCAACTCCTAGAGGTGTGTATTTAGGGGTTCCCTTGTGAAGTCTGGGATGCCACCTCTGAACAAATGGGTCATTGGGTTTCTTCCTATATCCAGGTGTCCTGTCCCAGGAGCAACTACAGGAGTCAGTCTGGGACTGGTGAAGCCCTCGCAGACCCTTTCCCTCACCTGCACTGTCTCAGGATTCTCTTCAACCAGCAATCATGTGTACTGGGTCCACCAGACTCAAGAAAAGGGGCTGATGTGGGTTGGTATGATATGGAGTGGGGGGAGCACAAACGATGCTCCAACTCTCCAGTCCTGAGTCAGCATCACCAGGGATAGCTCCAAAAGCCAAGTTTATTTAAAACTGAGTTCTGTGAATTATGAAGACAGCAGTCTATTACTGTGCAAGAGACAGGTACAGTGATGGGAAAACAGTGTGAGCTCAGACAAAAACTTCCTTGCAGTAGCCAGCAGGGGGCTGGTGTGTTGGGGTCCCCAGTACACACTCAGCTTAGTGCCCTATCTTCTCAGCAGATACCATGGAAAGCAGTTAGGTGTGGGATTCTTCTCAGAAGCTGTGGTTTCCACACCTTATCACCACCTCTCTAGGGATTCCCAAGCACAATACCTCTAGGGAAATTTTAGGGCAGGGGCCATTACTTTTTCGTTGGGATGAATTTTGTTTGTCTTCCACTGATCATCCCAGAAAATATTTCAAAGCAATATTTTTTGGTGAAACTTTGGTTTGCAGTTCAGGGAACTAAAAAGCATCATTAATTGCTAAGTTTAGAAAGAATTCGGAATTATTTCTAACATTTATCATGTTAAAATTAAATGTGGGGTGAAGGGGTAATGGAGGGAAAAAAGAGAAGCTGATAACAAGGTCTCTGTAGAACGTACATGTCTAGAAAAGAATGATGGCAACATATGTACAAATATGCTTGATACAATTGCTGTATGGATTGTAATAAGAGTTGTAAAAGCCTCCAATAAAATGATCTTTTCACAATAAAAAACTAAATCTTTCCACTATCTTCACATATATCATCAATCTTCTCATTTCTATGAATACTCATCAAT
>NW_022103941.1:561500-563109 GCF_000313985.2 Echinops telfairi | reverse complement strand
CCAGAAAGCAGTGCACACAGATCAAAGAGCTCAAAAATTGATATTACACAACTGTTTCTTTAAAAAATTGAAGTTAATGAAGCCAGTTTTATGCAATGAAACTTAATTATTGATAATTTTTGGATGTATCACTATGATCCAGAGAGGAAGATACAGTGAAAACAGTTACTTCTGAGGGAATCATCTAGGTTGATATTCAAGGTATAAATGTCAATTCGAAATCTGACAGAAGTTTTGTGGATTCTAACGGGTAGATCTGAAGTGAAGTTCTCACAGGACATAGAAAATCAAAGAATATTATTATGAATAATTTTAAAGAAAATGAAACCTGATATTAGTGAGAAAACATCCTAGAGTGTTGCACAAAGGATCATTTTTTCCCGTGTCATAACAATACACCAGCTCATCCTTCAAGAGTAGGAAAGGTTGTCCATAGAGGATTTCATTGAGAAACCTTACACCATCGACACTAAATAGCTGACACTCCCCTGCATATTTCTGTGTGTTCCCATAAGTCAGAGAACATCCTTGAGGCTTGTGGAACTTTCATTCTGACGTGCTGTCAATCAAGGAGGATAGAATTCTTTAGGGGGAAGTTCAGAAGAACAGCTTTACATTTTAATTTTTTGTTAAGTAAAAAATATCGAAGATGTGGCAAAACATATTTTGTCTACATTTGTGTGTATATATATATATCAGAGGTGGAGCAATATGGCGACCAAGTAGCACACATGGGAGGGACTCCACAATGACCAGTGGGAAAAAACCTCGAGAAGGATTTCCTATACTTCCAGAATGCAGGATTATCAGCATAAAGTTAAGTATACACAAATTTAACAAAAGATCAGCAACATTTGCTGATAGACTCCCCGTTGATATCGACCCTCAACACTAGCCAGCTGTGGGAAGATTCCCAAATCTCCAGACCTAATTTTCCCAGTCCAGGAGCTAGCTTGGATGATGGAGCTGCTGAGATTCAGGGACATGGGTCTACAAGACCAGCATGAGGCTGATATACGCACAAATTGACTTGGCTTTCAGAACAAGTCAAGAGAGCTCTAGTCGGATGCCCTAGAAGACTTAACTCTCCGATAACAGAGATAGTACAGCCTACCTGTGGTAGTTACTTAATCTGGTGTCAACTTGACACTATTAAGGGTGAAGGGGTTGAATTTAAACTGTCAATCAGGTCGCAGCTTGATGACCTCACATTTGGAGGTCCCATGGAGATAAATAGCTCACTGGAAGCCAGACACATACTCTCTGCTTCGTTTTCCTGCTGACATAGCATATAGAGCTATGCTGATGGAGCCGGAGACCTGGAACTGGAGAAGCCATGTGGAGACCCACGGCAGCACTAAGAGGCTGCCACCACCACTGGATCCACAAGATTTTACACCCACTGGCATGTGATCTTCCTGTATTCCGCATCATTGCATGGCTGCATGGGTCTAAAGAGGAATTTATGGACTAGTATTGACATGTGGGGTAATATCAGACTTATGGACTTGATCTAGAGTGGGATATGATGTTTTCATGATGTACAATTGCTCTTTGATATGAAGTTATGTCTTACACACATATGAGTGTTTCTGAATTTGTTTCTCTA
>NW_022103941.1:558295-560650 GCF_000313985.2 Echinops telfairi | reverse complement strand
TGGGACATACACTATCAAGCATAGCAAAGGAAGTACACACAAAGGAGACAAATAGATGAAAGTGACCTTCTAAAAATCAGATATTTGTGCATCGAAAGAATAAAAGGGGAAGCCAAGCAACAAATAAAACAACAAAAAATTCTTGTAATTTTAAGCTGCAATGTTGTACGTCTATTCCGTGTACAACAATAGACAACTGGAACAAATAGGATTACATTTTCCTTGGAGCCATAGTTTCAATCATTTTCACCTTTCAGAATTTTGAGAGACACAGTTCACCTTGATTAAGTGACTGACCAAGTGTAACCCAAGGGGATGGGGGACTGCAAAACCATTCCAGAAATCTGAGTCTAGAAGAGCTCAATGTGTTGCTTCTTCAAAGTGCAGGGAGCACTCATTGAGAACGTGTGTACCAACCCTGCTAAGAAAGTGATGTGCAGATGGATAATGTCATGAATTTGAATTTAAGAAGACCCTTAGCAAACACTGCTATGAAATTATGAGATGATCATGGCAGTCAAATTCAGATGGAGGTGACCTGAACTCTTGTGCAGTGACATCAAGGTCTCATGTGTAAATTGGTTGGGCAAGCACCAAGAGCAGATGGTGAGATGGGGGTTTGTTGATAGGAACAAGATCAAGTGATGCTATGCGAGTGTGCATATGAAAAGGGAACTGACTCAATGATCTCCAAATGAAAAATACTAGAGTGTCTTGTGCTTGAACCCCTGGATTTTAGTGAAATCCATGTGTCTTCATTTTAAAGCAATTGCTCATTCCCTTCAGCAAATTCTGGTCCAAACAAGTCCAGGTGACCAACACCTTGTGCTTGGATTTCCCCATTGTAAAAAGATATATTGATTTGGAGATATAGAGATTCTAATTCACCAGGAAGTGAGTGGTGTCAACCCTAATTCTGGAGAAAATGTTTTAAACTTTGTTAGGAGGAAGGAAACTGAATGGGATTGAGCTTTAAAACTGCATGTTTAGAGATAGTGTCACAGCTTGTATAGTAAATAATATGAACAGTTTTTCCAAAATTAAACCATTCTTGAGTTTAGGGAATACATTTAAGTGAGATCCATGAGGAATTCTGTTGGAACTGAGCCCATAGCACAAATGGAGAGCCTGTCTTTGGTTGGAAATGCTCATATTTCAATTGAACCAGAGTCCCCTGAGTAAGGGATATTTAAAAGAGTGTCTATGCTTATTCTCTAAATTTTGAGGATCAGTTGCATGGATGGACCTAATTTTAATGGAGAGTGCCTGTTGGGTCTTAAGAAAATGTCTTTTGGTTCAAGATCTAAAACACTATTCTTGGCTCTCATTCTTACTCTGGTTCTTTTCTTAAATGATTATTTTCCATTCACTGCTCTACTGAATCTTTATACTTGAAACCATGACGCAGCTGATTTTGCACCATTTTTTGATATTCCAGCAAACAAAGGGTGTGTGTGTGTGTCACTATTCAGAATCTTGCATTTTTTAGAGGCTACAGAATTAAAATATTGTCTTGTCTGGGGCCCAACTTTTCTAGGTGGCATGATCTTCCCTGATAAAGTATGACACTTGAATTTTTTTACTTACACTGAGGGTGACCTCAGTCATCAGGCTCTGGGATGTAGTGTGTGAATTGCTAGTAAGAGTGGTGGGGTTGGTGATGACTGTGGGCCAAGGTAGGAAAACTCCTGGCTGCATAAGTTTAGTAGGGGGACAATGCTGAATGGAAACTTTCTTCCAGAGGTTTCAGGTCATATGTGCATAAATAAAATATAAAGCTAGAAGTGAGACGGGTCTTTTGGACTCAGTGTCTGATTTACCCTTTCCTGACCTTCCAAATTTGGACAGACTAGAACCCACCACTACTTGATTCATGTCCTCAAACTTCCATGGATTTCTGTTGGACGTTGCAGTGATTCACAGAACCCAGAAACATGAGGGGCTCTCCTCACGGGTGGAGTGTGTGGAAAGTGGAAGTGAGTGGCTTCAGAGAAGAGTTGGACCTTTGGGGCATTACCAAACTCCTTGTGACTAATCTGGTATTAATGCTTTTAAAAGATGTTATTTTAAAAAAAGATGTTATTTCCACACAAGGAAAACTATTAAGGACTATGAGGAGGTTGATTAAGAGGTGTCAAGGTATACAGAAAAAACTTGGTCTTGGAGAGTGTGAGGTTTGAAGATACAATGGGGTATAATTGATAGTTTCAATTATATCTTGTTTACTCTCTTGGGCACAGGATATATAGGATCCCAAGGCAAGAGAGGGGCAATGAGGGACTGGAGGGAGAGAACACTGGGCTCTCTGAGCATACTTTGAACTTTACCACATATTTTTTGAGAAAAACATGCATA
>NW_022103941.1:554466-555742 GCF_000313985.2 Echinops telfairi | reverse complement strand
TTTTCAATGATAAGAACCTTTTCACAGTGTCTGAACCACTGAGGAGCAGCTCTGCTCTGCTCTGGAGGGTCACTGTGAGTCTGCATTCACTTGATGCCAGTGGGTTATGGCTATGGAGTTTCTCAATTAGTGTCTTATTTCGGTTGCTTATCTCCATTCATTTCTCTTCTGTGTATTCTGGATTTTGTTTAAACATATTTAATACTTTGTCAGGAATTGCTCTATTTTCCCCATATCCTGGTCTCCATAGAATTTCTTACTTGATGTTCTTATTTTGATTGTGCCATCTTTTTTTTCTGTGACATCGTTCATGATACTATTTATACTATCTTTATTAACATGTTAATGCTTTTCCTTTTAAATATATTTTTTTACTGGTTGTGCTTCAATTTGAAAAGTAGATTTATAAAAATAACTTTATTCTTCCTTCCAGATGTATTATTCTCATCACTTGTAGTGCAGGGTCATCATAACAGACTATTTTTCTGAAACCAATGTCCAAGGTCACCAGCAAAAGCACAGCTTACACACAGGCATTGGATGCAACAGCAGTTTGCTCACACAGGGAAGAGACAGAGCCGGCTCATCATCAGGAGTGGGCACCAGTCCCCACAGACAGTGGTCTCACTCTGCGGCCAGTGCAGGCATCCCTTGCCCGTGCTGCAGTTGAACAGTGTTCCCACCTCAACAGCAAAGATAAAGAAAGAGGGTTGTGCTACGAGCTGAAATCTACTGGACAACAGGGAGCTGGTTTTCTTGTTGTTGTTTTGTACATTTCATGTAATGTGCATAACAATCCGTTTGGGGGAAGGTTGGCAAGCGTTCAGCAGAAGGCATAGGGTGTGTTGTAGGACACCCCACCCAAAGGGTGTGTTTGGATCCAGGAGCCCTGGGAGAGGGTGTCAGCCAGCAAGGTCATCACATCCCAGTAGTCGGACTGACACATTTTGTCCTTAGCCCACCTGGGTCTGCCATGGACCCCAGGGAATGGCCGCAGACTGCAAGTGGACCGCCTGCTTCCTCAATTTCCATTCCTATTGGGGTTATCTCAGATGTATTTTGTCATCGGGGAAACATACTTGACTTAAAAAAATTTTTTTTCCTGTTTTACAGTAGATGAAACTTGGAATTGATGAACATACAGAGACAGCAAGTAGAATAAGGGTTTCAGCAGTGGGTGGAGGTGGGGTCAAAGGGAGCTGATAGCAAGGAGTTCAAGAAGAAAAAGGATGTTTTGAAACTGATTGTGGTAGCAGTTGTACAATACTACCTAATC
>NW_022103941.1:552785-554244 GCF_000313985.2 Echinops telfairi | reverse complement strand
TCATTTCTGATTATGTGTGAAAAAAACTGTCATGTTTTAACTAATTTTACTCGTGGTAAATATATATGTAACAAAATAATATTTTCAACATTCTTCTCATGCATAATTCAGTGGCATTACATTATGAATGTAATGTAATTATGAACATCTGCAAATTTTCCTATCACACACATAACAGAAGCCTAGAAAGAATAATTCTGGCTTGCCACGGTCCTCCTTAGCATGGAAAAAATAACTTTGTTTCTTGCTTCAAATCTGTGTTAACTATGTTTATTCTTCCTGTTGAAAGAATGGAGCATAAACTCTGTTCAATACCTTCATTGTCTTTTAGGCAGATTTCCTTCTTTCTTAATCAGTACTTTATTGTGTCATATATCTCAATATCAATAGCTACAGACCATGCTTCCTTCCACTATAATCAAATCAGAGGGTTTGCAACTTACAGCACATTCTCCCTCCAAAGATTTTCACAGTGGGAGTCAGTGTGAGTCCAGGCATAAAAGTAACCTCAAGGAAAAAGCTGGACTGCAGGGATGTTAAGGACTTATGAGCTCTGGTCTAAGAGAATAAAAAAGTGAGGACAGGAACCTGGATAAGGACTGCAGTGCCTGGTCAGCTAGAACTGCTGTGCTGACCACTATGGTAGCTCTACTGCCCATGGCAGGAACCTGCTGAGACAATTCCAGGTAACACTCCTGACCACTAGTCTATATGCTTAGGGCCAGAGAAAATGTTGCTATTTCATCCACAGAAGTTGGAAGACAGTGTAAGCCCAGGAAACACCTCTCCTGTATGTGATGGGATATTGTCAGCAGGGGGTTCTCTGAATACACTGAGCCCAAGACCCACCATGGGTACTAATTCATGGGAGGAAACATGAGCTTCTTATTAATTTCTGTGCTTGCTTTTAACCTTACAAATAACCCTGCTGTTAGTAAACCTTTTTTTATTCCAACTATAAATCTAGAAGCTAACGTTTAAGTATCTTTTACTCCTTTCCAAATATTCTGCAATGTCCTAGGGGAAGGAACTTTAGGGATGACAGACACGTGTTTCCCTTTGTGCTCAGATGTACAAAAAGATTCAGAAAAGCCTGGTCTTGCTTCCATTACATGGTGAGGATAGAGTTTCTCTAGAATTTCCCCAGATCATCTGGGTACTTCTGATGGTAATGGATATAAAGTTCCATTAAACGTAAAATATGAACAGATGTTTGTATGGTTGGTAGAATGAAGACCTTGGAGAGAGGACTGTGTTCTCCCAAGGACACCACCGGCATCGCTTTTCTAGTGTGAATCTCAGAGCCAAGGGCCTCCACTCAGCCCTTTCCACCTTTATATACAAACGCACCTCCCACATGCAAATGCTTAATAAAAATTCAAATGAAACCACAGCATGCATGGACTTAAATTCGTATTCCTTCTCACTCTGAAGAGCATTTTCTGGGTGTCACGAATCT
>NW_022103941.1:549290-551416 GCF_000313985.2 Echinops telfairi | reverse complement strand
CTGTATCTATATATATACATCGATCCATTCTAGTATCTTCTCTAGAACATGGCTAATTCACATCCAGAAAACCTGAAACATAAGTGAGTCTTTGTTCTGTTGGGCATTTCCAGAGGAGAGTGTCTTAGGGATTCAGAGACAAAAGTCTAGTGATCATCCACTTGAACATATGGCTCACTGCGATTGTCCTTTTCCCCTGAGGTCCATCTCAGATGCAGTTGTAGGGATTTCCCCCCACCCCCACCCCAATACCCAACTCACTGCCGTTGAGTCACTTAAGACTCATAGAGTCAGTACAGGACAAAACATCACTGCCCCTTTGGATTTCTGAGACTAAGACTTTTCAGAATCAGAAAGTTTCATCTTTCTCCAAAACAGTAGATTGTGGTCTGGAACTACAGTACTTGAAATTAGTCGTCTATTGTGTAATCCACTACACCACAGGGTATGCTAGGTATAGAGGAGTGGTTTTGACCTTGCTTAGCCAGAATCGATTTCATTTATTTTAAAACTTGACGAGTAATTACTTTTAAAACTTGGTAATTAATTTCCATGTCCTTAAAGAAAACACTGGCTCTGGATCAGAAATGCATTAGGTTGCTTAAGGTATGTTATTTTCACAAGTTAAGGTTTTCTATTCAGGAACATGGCCCATTATTCTATTTATGTGTGTGTATTTTGGTATCTTAAAGTACTGTTTAAAAAATTTTTTTTATACAAGACTTTTGTTTCTCTGCTTAGGTTTATTCTAATTTATTTTTTCTTATAGGTGGCTAGTGTAAAAAGTATTATTTTCTTGATTTCATTTTCAGAGCTTTCTCTATTGGTACATGAAAATCAAAATTATTTTTTTCTATGTTGACCTTATACCTATGAAATTGTTTACCTTTCAATTAGTTCCAATAATTTTCTTCTAGGGCTTTTGGGTTTTCATGTTTAGAATTATATCATCAGCAATTATAGAAAGTTTTATTTCCATGTTGCCATTGGGATGCCTTTATTTTATATTTGTTGATGGATAGCTGTAGTTAAGAGTTGAAGCACGATATGAAATAAGATTGGTATTTAATGGCATCCTTATCTGGTTCCAATTTGAAAGGTGAATATGTTCACTTCCTCTCCATGGAGTGGAATGTTTGTCATTGGCATTGTATTTTGCTATTTTAAGTCCTATTAAATCAGTTGGACTCACAGAAATACTAGAGAAAACAGAAAGAAGCATAGGTCTTGCTTCATCCTCACAGTTGTCATGTAAGAGGCCTTTGTTGCAGTTAATGTGCCAATCTATGTTCTTAAATATAATCCTTTTAAAAATGACCGTATGCTTTATCAAGCATGATGTCCTTTTCTAAGTTCTGATTTCCTTGGCACATATCCGAAGTTTTTGAGATGAAGTAATCATATCCTCACTTCTTTCTATTAAGCATTAAAAGTGTACACAATCCAATATCCAACTGTTTGTTATTCTGGAAGTCCATCCTACTGTCCAAATATTCACCAGTACTGTAATTCAAATACATCATTCGATCTTTGATCTTTATCATTCATTGTCCATATTTCACGTGCATATGAGACAATTGAAATCTTCATAGCTTGGGCCAGGTACCTCGATAGTCCTCAAAGATATCTCCTTGCTCTTTAATCTTTAAAGAGGTCTGTGCAGCAGATTTGCTCAATGAAATGCATCATTTGATTGGCCACGGCTTCCATGAACATTGATTGCAGATCCAAGCAAGATGAACTCCATCATAATTTCAATCTTATCTCGATTTCCCATAATTTCAATTGGCCCAATAGTGAGGAGTTTAATTTTCTTTAAAGTGAATTGTAATTTACAATGAAGGCAGTAATTCTTGGACTTCATCAGTAACTTTCTCAAGTCATACTATCTTACAACATGTAGTTTTTTGTTTTTGGGGGGTTTTTTCCTGATAATATATTTATTTATAAAGATAATTAGCTATATAACGAGAAATGAACTGTTAAATCATATATAGATAAATATACAATACAAGAAATAAACAGTTAAATTAGAAGCACTATAAATGGCTTAGTGCAACTCACGTCCGTGAGAGAAAGTTGAGAGACTAGCAGTCCTTCAAGTCTCTATCTGATGCCAGATCTTC
>NW_022103941.1:542597-548554 GCF_000313985.2 Echinops telfairi | reverse complement strand
TCCCCCCTCCCGCATGAGCCCCTGATAGACAACATGTAGTTTTATGTCATCTGCATATCACAAATTATTAGCAGGGTTTACTACAAGCTAGATGTCGTGTTTTCCATTTAGTACAGCTTTTCGGGTTATTTATTCAGTATAGCATGATGCACCAAGAAAATGGTGATGTTTTCAATGATTTTGTGTTTCTGTTATGCACAATGAACACCCATGGAAGTAACAAACAAGAAATCACACCACAGATTGCATTGAGTAAAGATATGAAAAATGACATCATAAAATGCTTTCCAGAAAATATGGCCATTCTTTCACCACCCATTCCAAGAAAATTTCTCAAAAACAAACAAAGCCAGTCTAACAATAGCGCCAATGAATAACCAGAGTTAATATATTTGTATCTTTACAACATGAATGTCTCCTTCAGTCAAGTACCAACTCATGCCATTTGCTTATTTTGAGGTTCAAAACTCTACCTGTTTCACTGTCATGGCTGGTATTGAGTGAGATATTATGATAAAGAGAGAGGAATTAACTCTCAAGAGAAAATGCAGAGAAATGAGAAAACATGTTAAAATAAATGTCCACTATTAATTGGGGTCTTAATGAAATCAGAATTTCTTAACACTCTCTATGCTTTCTGTGTCCCAACAGTTTCTCTGATCTTCGGCTTAAGGACCTTGATTTCTACATTAATGAAGGTCAATTCCAGAGAAGAGGAGGACATTAGACTTTCTCTTTTCAGTTTCTGAGAAAAGATTGAAGGCTTCTTTAATTTTTTTTCTTATTTTCTTCTGGGGTTTCTAACATCCAGATCACCCTTCGATTTCCAGGTTAAATTTCAAAATTTGGTGAAAAATATCACACTGTGAGCAGAGTTCTCTACGAAATACATAACCTGTCCATAAGTTCTGATTTTGTTTTGGATATTCTTTGGCCTGGTAATTACTTCTCTCTAGTAGTATGAAGAGATTCCAAAAATGGTTTGGTATAAAAGAGAATTGAATTAGCTGCCATCATTGATTATTTGGATGTCCTGTGACAGGTGCAGCATCAGTATTTGGACCCAGGATTGATGAAACCCTTACAGAGAATTTATTTAAAATGTACTGTCTCAGATAGTTACATATTTCTGGAGCTGGATCTAATAAAACCTTCAGGAGAGATTGGAGTAGTTGTTCTCAATATGTTTTCATAGAAGAAGATAATTACCCATCTCAATTGAGTTATGCTCAAGCTTGAAAAGAATGTCCACTAAGAGTTCTCCCCGTAGCTGAGCTCAATGCCCACTGAGGGCAAGCTGCCCATTACTATGAGAGGAAGGAACAGTGAGAGAACTCAGTGCCATCCCATGCACAACCTTCCCTGCAATAATGACATTGGTCTATAGGGATCACATGGGCTGCACAAAACACAGGAGCCAGGCTCTGAGGCAAGGGAAATGGGGAAGGCCTGGGAACAAGGAGCTTCTTGCTGGTACTTAGGGCTTCCTTTCCCTCCAAATTATTTCTCTAAGAATCCTTTCTTCCTTAATATTTTAAATAACACCCCACATCAATCGCAATGCTCAGTCATTTTATATGCATTTTGTATGCATAAACACAAAAACATGCATGCATGAACACATGACCATTGTGGTGTAGTGATACTCATTAACCCGATGTGATCTGAAAACTCAGGAGTTCAAAACCCCTGAGCTGTTCCTCAGGAGACAAATGGGGCTTTCTACTCCCATAAAGACTTACAGTTTCAGAAATGCTCAGGGGCAGTTCCATCCTGTCCTATAGGGTCACTACATGTCTCCATTGAGTCAATGGCAGGGTGTGAGTGTGAGTTACTCATACATTGATATATACTTATAGTATTTGAATCATTTAAATCAGTTTAATGATTTTTCGTGTCCTGGATGGCTGTACTGGATTGAATGAAAATGAAATCACAAGACAACAAAACATGGAATACAACAGAAAAGAACTTAGGGGGGGCATTCTTAGCATATTTATATAATAGAAAAATAAAACTCTGAAATGGGCAAGCTCCATTTTCAGTTAATGAATCTAGAAAAAGATGAGTATGTATAGGCCACAGCATAGGTAGCAAGGGGAAAACAATAAATAAAGGAACCTAAATAAATGATATAGCTGTAACACAATAAGTAAGCCAATTTATATGAAAACTGACTATTTGAGAAGGTAAAATAAAGTGATAAAGATCCAGTTTTCCTGATCATGACAAAAGAAAGGGGACCAGAATCTCCCAGATCAGAAACTAGAGAGAAGCAGCCATTCTGCATGGTTTCTAGACATGTGTTGTCTTTTAAAAATTATTTTACTGGGGGCTCATACAGCTCTTATCACAATCCATCCATCTATCCATTGCATCAAGCACATTTGTACATTTCTTGCCATTATCATTTTCAAAACACTGTCTTTCTACTTGAGCCTTGGTATCAGATCCCCATTTTTTCCCCTTCGTCCCCCAACCTCCCTCCCTCAAAAACCCTTGACAATTGTAAATTGTTATTATTTTTTCATGTCTTATACTGACTGATGCCTGGACATGTTTATGAAAAACTTTATATCCATAGTTTAAAAATATCACTGAAATATAGAAATTTCTTGGAAAGCAAGAAAACCAGTAATGTTTCCACAGAAGAAACAGATAATAGAACTGTCCACGATAATCATGTGAATCCACATCTTAAGGGGAATGAGAGGAGATGCATTGCGAGCTCTCACACCACAAAGTTTGTTGTGTGTGTGTAATATAAAATTTATAAACTGAAAACTACTTTTAAAAATTGATAATATATAGCAATTAAAACAATGCTTGATAAAAAAATCTGTTTAAGAGCTCTCTTGTCCTTTGAGAGTGTTTGTGTTTCTCTGAGTCTGAGGGAGAACTTCTGCCCATATTCTCTACTCATCTGCGTCTAAATATCAGGGGACATGCAAATGCAGCTCTCTGACTGCTGATAAACCAGCCACAACCTCTGATGTGGGAGATCTCAGAGAACAGTCCGAGTCACTGGGGTCTCTGCTGTCCCATCTTGTGCCCAGGAGCTAGTCCAGAGACATAATGAATTTTGCAACAATCTTGGCTTTCATTTTGGTCATTTTACATGGTAATCACTTTAGGCCCTGCTTTGTGTGTGTGTTATCATGTGTGTATTTGCTTGCATGTGTGGCATCTAATCCACAATACCTCTGTGTTTGCATTTGTTATGTGTGAGGTGCAGCTGGTGGAGAGTCTGGGGGCAATCTGAGAAATCCTGGAGGGTCCCTGAGACTCTCCTGTGCAGCCTCTGGATTCACCTTCATTAGTTACTGGATGAGCAGGGACCGCCAGGCTCCAGGGAAGGGTTTACAGTGGGTCTCCACTATTACTAATGGTGTGGTACACATTACACAGACTCCATGAAGGGCTGATTCACCGTCTCCAGAGACAACTCCAAGAACACACTCTATCTTCAAATGAACAGCCTGAAAGCTGAGGACACGGCCATGTATTACTGTGCAAAAGACATGGTGAGGAGAAGTCAGTGAGAGCCCAGACACAAACCTCCTCTTCAGGGAGACTAGTCTCCAGAGGGAGCTCAGGACTGACAGAGTACAGGACTCAGAGCCAGGAGAAGGTGCCCCTGGAACTTCGAGGTTTCAAGCTGGTTTCCTGTGGGGATCTGCAAATTCTTCTAAATCTCGTTTTTTCTAGGAAATCCCTCTCTAATTTAAAAATAATAATTCTGTGCCTATTTTTGATATCTTTGAATTCAAAAGTTAACTTGCAACAGTAGAATATATTCTGTACAGCAACAAACAGCCTGTCCCTTAAGGACAAGAAATGACTCTGCCAGAGGTCCCTGCATCAGAGTTCTCATGACACTCACGTAAATACTCTCCAATCAGATGCAGGGCTAATGGGAACCTGGGTAAAGGAAACTATTAAGCGGTTGACTACTGGCTGAAATATTAACAGTATATTCTTCCATCACACTTTGTAAGGTATTCTGACAATCTTTTAGTCAAAATCTAGGCAATCAGTCTATTTTTCATGCAATTATTTCTTCAAATGACACAGTCTTCCTTGTGTGTGTGATTTTTATTTTTGTTTTTGTTTTTTCCTTTTTGGTTGTTTCTCCTAACCATGTTGGTCTAGTATTTTTGTGTGTGTCTTTTCTGGAATCCTATCTGCAAACACATACACTCACTAATATGTATTTTACTATCTCGGTGCTACTATCTTGTATTGATCTATCCTTCAGAATCTTCAGCCCATGTTAGTCAAGACAGACACTAACTTATCTGTGTAAATTCAGGATTCAGAGAAATCTCTAGAGCCAAACAGGATCTTTTAGGTTTTTATGTCAGATGCTGTATCTTCCCCTTCACAGTCCAACAGGATGACAGCCCACTGTTTCTGGTTTTGCCCTGTGGGTCCACAGGCATCCTGTAAGTCAACACACCCCATTTCTGGTGAGTTTGTTAATAATTTGTTGTATATCAGTAACTTTTCCACTATCTAGTGACATTCAACCTTATGTGAGGAATTTCAGATATTTCAGTATAAAGTTCAGTATAAAATGTAAGATTAGGTGTGAATAACTTTATTAATTATGACTTTCCGTATGAGAAATGTCTTCTTGTGTCAAAGGTAAATTGAGCAGTTGTCAAAGAAGAGTTCTTCCTTTTTCATGACTCACAAAAGGCATTCCTATTCACAGCAAACAATGTATCAGAGCCACTTTGGGCTGAAATCAGTGAGATTGCTAGAGTTAGATGATTTTCAATCTTTTGAATATCTAATAATGTTCCCATAATCTAATGCAGAAAATGTGTATATGACACATTTTAAATGACCTTGGATTTGTTATGAGTGTCTTACAAATAGATAATGCCCCAAGAGTAGAAGACCACTGTCTTTATTCCTAAAGTCATCGTAAATCCTAAGCCATATCTACCTCCTCAACCATCTTCCTCATCATTTTCTGTAGCCTGGAAAAACTGGACCTTGGTCTTCAAGAATGGAGAAGTCATGGACAGGACTGTGTTCTCTGAGGAAAATATTCAATATTCTTATCCCAGGTGAACCCCTTTTTAAACTTTATTACAAAGGTACCACTCACTTGAAATCTCCACATACTCTATCAGATAGAGTCTCATGATGTATTTATTTAAATGTAGGTCTTACTCACTTTGGATAATAAACCTGGGAATCATGGGGCACATTCCCAAGAATATGTCCCTTTCTTCCCCTTCTTGGGGGAAGCTTTCATAGTTGAATGGTTCAGGGATTGAAAGATGAAGATTTCTTGGATACTTTAGCTGAGCACCTGCCTTACTGTATCCAGGTATAGCTACAGGGGTTGGACCAGGATTTGTTAAACTCACAGACATTATGCCTCACCTGTTCTGTCTATAGATCTTCTTAACTCAGCTATGAGTCCACATACTATGGAGTGGTGAGAGCACAGACTATGTTCCTACTCTGAGGCACACAAGACCCCTTTAATAGTTAAATTCATTGAATGCTGAGCTCCACTGCTGCCTAGGCCATTGACATGCAACCCTATGAAAGGAGGCTGGGAGAAGTCAGTGTGACTCAAGAACGTCAGTTTAAAACAGGGGTCTGAGCTGCAATCTGCTCCATTATCTTCTTGTCTGTGTATTTCTTGTTTTTCTTCAACCTATTTTACATTATTGTGTAGAAGAGTTCTTTATTTTTATATTATAATTGTCTCCAAAAACAATTCCCCACTTTGTTTTTCTTTTTATTAGGTCATCTTCTTTGTGACCTTGTTTATCATACTATTTATAGCACGTGTATGAAGACAATCTTGCAAGCTGAAGCAGGGAACTGCTAAGGCAGCTGCACCCTGGTGCAACCATCATAAAGCAAGAGACCCGAGAACTAGAAAGGTGAGGCTCACCACTCATTTATCCTTCTGCCTTTCAATTAGCCTC
>NW_022103941.1:537024-539434 GCF_000313985.2 Echinops telfairi | reverse complement strand
ATTTGCTCTCGTGTGCTCAAATCAGACATGTCCCTTTCCCTGAGCTGCAGCTTCAGTGCTGTCCTCTGAAATATATTATTCTGTGGGTCAGGACAGGTGTCCACATAGTTTGGATTAGGGCAGGCCACTCAGACCAGGCTAACTTTTATAGAGTTTAATTGTCATCCAAGACATCTATTCCAGTGAAGTTCAGACCATTGTCTTTTTCCTTCTTAATGGCAACTCTCTTTCTCAAAATATGATGTTTGTTGTTGTTTTCAATGTTATTAAATTGACATAATTTAGAATTGCATTGTTCATATAGTGTTGTAGACAACTACTGAACCCTACTGAGTGCAGGGGAAAACAATAGCAGACAGTAGAAATGGGCATACCTAAGTGCTAATCAAATTTTATTCACAATAAAGGTCCTGGACCATGAGCCATATCCTGTTAACCAAAACCCTAAACTGAAGGTCTGTGTAAGTAAGAGATGATCTTCTGTTTCTTTTTTTTTTAACAGGTTTATTGGAATTTCATCCACATTATAATATAATTCAGTCATATAAAGAAGAGTCATACAATCATTGTCACTATCATTTCAAAATGTTTCTTCTTTCTTGCATTCATTGTTATTCATGTAATTACAATTTTAATTTGGCAAAATATACACAATAAATATTTCTCCAGTTCAAACAAACAAACAAAAAATTTCTCCAGTTCAACAACTATTACATGTACAAATCAGTGTCTTTGATTATACTCTTCATGCTTTACAATCATTATTGGTATCCTTTTCCAAATTATCCCACCAACATTAATATAGCTCAATGCCCCCTAAGGAACAACCCTTTCTCCTTCACCCATGGTAACCACTGGTCAAGTTTTGTTTATTTTTTAAAGTAGTTTTCTTGATATAATATCCACATAGCATACATTTACATAGTTAAATCACTTTTTTAAAGAGTTGTATATATACGAATATATACATATATAACATTATAATCGATTCTAATGTACCCTCCCACTGACCACAATCATTGTTTGCTCCCTAAATCACCTCACCCTCCCTCCTACTCCATGCCCCACGCACCCCATAAACCGTTATATCAGTTATTGTCTCTATGCATCCACTCTTTCTGTGCATTACAAACTTGGAAACCAATTACAAACACTAGAAAATAAAAACAAAACAGCAAGAAGAAATAATAACGACAAAAAAATTAAAATAAAGAGTAAGAAAGAAAAGACCACCTTCAGTATTTAAAAAAATCAGACAAAAAATTTCTGTAGTGGAACAATTGAGAAATATTTGACCCTAGAGCAAATCTTGGTTGGGTCAAGAGATAAGTCAACTGGCCAAGTATCATATGCCATGGTCCAATGTACCATGATCAAATTTAGCTTTTGTCTGAAAGTAAAGCTTTTGAAGTCCCACTTTATCTAGATAGACCTGTAGCACAGTATTTTTTAAAATCTATGTTTTTCAGTTCTCTGGTGCAAGATATTCTGCACCTGGGTGTTCTCAGACCTTGACTAAATAGCATGAATTGCAAGAAATTCGCGTTTTGTTTCAGTTAGATCTTCAAAATAAGCTTTTGTTTTCACTGTATTTTTTGGAGTGTAGATTAGTATAATCATCCCTCATTTGAAAAAAGAGCCCAAGTAGAGGCATTCAATCTTCTTTGTAATCAGAAAAATTGCAGGAGACCTACAGCTAATCCAAATCACCCACCAGTCTTTTGTGCGACCATAGCTTTATACTCTTCTTCAGTGGGAAACGTGCAATTGTCCCTCCAAGTATAATTTTCTAGGCCTTGTCCCTGATGGAGTTTTAAAAGATGGTGGGTAAAAAGTGTCACTGTGTCTGAGTGAATGATCAAGGGTCAAGTCTTTCCAAACCAATAAAATATACATAATTAGCAAAGTGATGACAAATGGAATTTTGCTGATACTGTGAGCCACTGTCAAGCCACGTCCAAGATCTGAGTTGTCTTTGATATCATCAATGAGCAAACTGGCTTTATGCAACTCTTCTGTCACTTCAATGATAACCTATAGCTTGTCTTCTGAAACTTTCAGCCAATGATTAACAGCTTGTAAAAGCTTGGTTCTTACTTGTTTACCTGGTAACTGAAGTAAGTACTTGCAAGATTCTAGAATATTTCATTGGACTGTTTCTTGAGTTGTCTCCACTGTTTTTAAATTTCATAGCAGATGGTTTAACGTGGGTATCATGACTTGCTCGGTACAGGTGTGGAAGTAGCTGTGCCCAGGATTAAGTTCTCACGTGACAGTTCAGACCACAGTTCCCTCTGATGTCAACTTGAATCCCTCCCCTACTTCCTACAATTCTCCACCTTCAGGTTCCAGGCACACCGCCTTACTCAGTGTAAGAAAATACATCATTCTGGTCACCAATGTAATTATT
>NW_022103941.1:534512-536371 GCF_000313985.2 Echinops telfairi | reverse complement strand
TGGGCTTGCTGACCCAAGAAACTGGCACTGAGTACTTCCCAGATGAGGCTTAATGGAGTTGGGTAGCTCAAGGTGCTTTAGCAGAATGCCTTCCGTCTAATATTTGTAACAAAGAGTGGTATGTTCTTCGGGAATATATTAGCAGACTTGACAGAACTGTAACATGTCCTGATAAAGAACTCAGTAAAAAATTCTAACTGGCACTACTGTTACTGGAGTTGCTCTGAAGTTGTTGCCTACAGCAATCGGCTTTTATCAAAAAGGAAGAACTTTATTGTGCCCACCCGTGTCTCAGTGGGTGGGTATCCAGAAACTGAGCCTTCACACCTGGGGTGTTGAGCACTTTTATAGGAAAGGGATTACTTACAGGAGGCTGTTGGGGATTGGCAGGCCAATGGGTGACAGAAGCTAAAAGAGACAGGTGGGGTTACAGAAGTGGAGGGGGTAGAGGGTGGAACGAGAATGTGTTAGCAATCTCATCCTTTTCCCATTTCTTTGAGATTCTTTGTCTCTGGAGCAGTGAGTTGTCCCTGCCTCATTAAACTTGTCTGTGAATTCTGTGTAGCTATTACAATGGATATTAGAACCTAGAGATGTGCAATAGATAACACTAATAAAGAAAATGTCCTATCTGTGCAAGTTTATGAAGTTAGTCTCTTTTGTATACAAGAAAAAATGTGGACAGTCAAGGGCATCAGGCCCTTTTGCAGAAAGAGATCTCATATTATAGGGCAACTTCCTGGGCACATAAATCAATCAGTACCTTCTCCCACATACTCACAGCACTATTGTTGTTGGTGCTAGAAGTTGTCTGTCAGTTCTGACTCATATCCACCCTATGTAAAGGAGGATGAAACACTGCCCAAGCCTGTGCCATCCTCACCATTGTTCTTATTGTTGCAGCCACTGTGTCAATCCATCTTCTCAAGGGTCTTCCTCCTTTTCACTGCCTCTCTGCTTTACCAACCATGAGGTCCTTCTGCAGAGACAAGTCTGTCAAGATAACATGTCCAAAGCCTCACCATGCTTGACTCTGAAAAGAATCTGGCTGTACTTCTTTGAAGATGGGTTTATTGATTCTTTTGTTAGACATGGTTCTTTCAATATTTTTAAACAACATCATAATTCAAATATGTGAATTCCATTTGGTCTTATGTTTTCTATGCCCAACTTTAGCGTGCATAGCAAGCCATTGAAAATGCTTGGCTTGGGTGAAGTGCATCTTTTTGGTCACAGGACCACTTTTCCCCAGGAGTTTCCTCAAGCAGCGTTGTGATAGCATACCTCTCCAAGACTGACTTCCCTCCCCTATCACAGTTTGCAGCACTCTACTCCTGTCCCCACTTCCCCATTCACAACCCTGCTGCCTCTCTGTTCTACTCCAAGAACATCGGATTCCTCCTCACCCCTGGATATTCACGTTCCCTTTTCCCTACATTTATTCCTCCTCACAGTCTTACCACATTGACTTTCAACATGAAAGGCACTGGAAGATTCCATCACAACATCTTCCCTGATTGCAGGTCATAAGGTGAATGACACAGAAAACAACGAACTGCTCACTACTGCACTTTCCTGATTCTAATTCTAATTCACCAGCAAACTGACACAGCCCTGCCCCCTGCCTCCTGCCATGCCATAGTGTACCTTTTTTATCTCTTGGGTCATCTTTTTTTCATATTTCATCTTTACAAATCTTTCAGGCCAATTTTTCACAATGTGGTGTCTCCCCTATACTCTCCACTGAACATGCTGAGTCATGTTTTACCTTGAAAATCTCATCAGGCAGTTCTGTGGTTTCTCGGGGAGACACACCCTGCAATTGCTTGTTGCAACTCAGCCTTTTTTGACATGAAGGG
>NW_022103941.1:528958-533016 GCF_000313985.2 Echinops telfairi | reverse complement strand
TAGGGTTGGGTGTCTTATGGCATATTCTTTGAGTTTTTCCTTGTCCTGGAAGACCCTTGTATCTCTATCTATCTTAATGGGTAATTTGGCAAGGTAGAGGATTCTTGGGCAGGCATTATTTTCTTTTCAGCTTTTGGAAGATGTTACTCCACTCTCTCCTCCTCTTCATGGTTTCTGCTGATAGGTCTGAATATATTCTCATCTGAGCACTCTTGTATGTGCCCGTCTTCCTTTCTCTTGCTACTCTTAATAATTTCACTTTTTCTTCAAAGTTGGGTAATTTAATGATTATATGACTTGGTGAGTTCTTCCTGGGGTTTAGTCTAATTGATGTCCTCTCTGCTTTCTGTATGAGTGTCTGCTTTTCATTCATTAAGGTGGGAATGTTTGCTTCCAGAAATTCCATCGATAATTTAGCCATTAAGTTGTTCGTTGTGTCCTGCTCCTGTAGACCAATTATTTGAATAGCGTTCCTCTTCATAGCATCTGACATTGATCTCAGGTTTTCTTCTGCCTTTTGTTATCTTATTTGACTGCCTCTCTCATTTGCTGAAGTCTGCCTGATTGCCTTTGAGATCACTGATATGATTCTCTGCCTCCTCTACTCTTATTTCCTTTTGGTGCATAGGCATCATACCTTCCATTGTGGACTTCACCTCCTCTATCATTGTGTTCTTATTCTGCATTGCTTTCCTCAACACCTGTATTACTCCAAGCTGCCTTCTGAAAAATTTTTTGTGTGGCAGATCCACGTTTGATTCTTCTATGAGTGTCATTAGCTATGCTGTTGTATTTTGTCTTTCTGGTTTTCTAGTTGAGAGTGTTGAGGTGTGCTGTTGCTTCCATGACAATTTTGTAGAGGTGGGTGCCATGTTTCTGGGAGGCCTTAGCTCTTTCTCTGTGTTACTGTTAAGGGTGTTTTTGAGTGCTGCCTCTGGCCTACTATGAAGGTGAGTCAAACTGCTGTGTAGACATGTTCCATGTCGATTCAGTGGCCAACAGCAATGAGGAGTCTCGGTGACCAGAGAGGGGCTGGAGTCTGTATGTATGCCCCTAGGCCGCTTTGGATTGGGCGCTCAGGCCATGATTTCCAGCCTTTTAAAATTTTTATTTTTTAATTTTCTAAAGCTGCCCAATAGAAGATAAAGGTGAGGGTGGGGGGTGGCTTGCTGCCATGGGATGGGGTGCTAATTGAATGGGGAACAACCCCACTACCACTTGTGTAGCTGCTGGGGAAAGCCTCCACAGGTTGGCGGTGCCTGGTACTGGTAGAAACAGCTGTCATTGCAGCAGGTGGCAATTGCCACATTGGCATGGGGCAGGCCGATGCTGGTGTGGGTGGTGGGAGGGGAGGAGTTCCATTTGCAACGATAAGGGTGAGGGGGCCAATAAGCAAGTGTTGCCCATGCTTGGGTCTGAGGTAGTGTGGTTGGTGTGGGTCAGGATACCCCCAGAGCCCAGATAGCTTATCCCCTGGGCTCTGGAGCCAGGTAAGATGTGGGCGATGTATGCCCTTATTACCAAGGATGCACTCTCTACTGCTCCCTACAGGCCAGGGTTGCTAGGGAAGTGCTGAATCCGCAGGTCACCGTGGGAACCATAGACGCTGCCTCAGCAGGAATGGAGGTGTGTCAGACTACAGTGGGGTGGGGGTGGGGAAAGGGGAACCACAGCATCATGTCACCCAACCTGATGCAGGTAGAGTATAAGTCCGTTCCTGGAGCCCTGGGTGAATGGAGGGAAGGACCACAGCATGGTGGTGGAATCACCCCCTTGGAAAGAGGGGAACCATAGGAGAAGGGAGTAGCTCCCCTAGGGGAGTGCTGCAAGAGGACACCTGCTGTGTGGGGATTCTTCTGTAGCTGTGTGAGTCTTGGCATGGCAGCCATCCAGCTCCTGTCATGCCAACCAGGCCAGGGGGTAGGTGGGTCAATTGGTGTGGTGACCGCAGCAGTGGCAGTGGCGGTAGGTACAGCACAGACAGCCAGGCCAGGGAGTCCCAGGGATCAGTTCTCAGATCTCCGGGGCTCTGGTTCAGGGCAAATGTGTGGCAGGGTCGCCTCATGGACAGGTGAAGCATTCCAGGTTGTTATGGCAGTACCCTCATTCACTAGAATCTCCCACTAGTCCTCCTGGACACCGGGCCTGCCATTCACCAAGGAGCTCTCCATATGTGCTGCTTACATGGGCGGCATCTTGACATCTCCCTCCTTCATCTCACCATTACTGAGAGTTCAAATTTAAATTCCAGTCCTGCCAAACACTAAATTCAGCTACACTAGTTCCCATTTCTTCATCCCCACTGCAACACTCCGGCACTGAAACCGTTGATCTATTTGCCACTCCACTGCCTCACATCTCTGCCTCACCCTTACTCAATCCAGATGACACTTTGTTCATAGATTGCAGTTCAACTCTCATCTCTAAGGGTATATATATCAAGCTGTGTATGCTACAGTTAGCACCTCAGGTACTGTCGAGGCATACACCTTCCCGACAACATTACCTCTCAAAAAGCAGTGCAGATTGCTGTGATACGAGCCTTAACCTTAGCTAAAGACAATATGGTAAATATATACACAGACTCAAAATATTGTTTTCATATTTTACATTCTCATACTGTTGTATGGCACAAAAAAGGATATATAATGACTGAAGGAAGGCCAATTACAAATGGCAACCAAATTCAACAGCTTTTACTGCCTATTCTACTTCCACAACAGGCAGCTATTTTTCACTACAAAGGACACCAACATTCCAATGATCCCATAGCAATAGGAAACAAGGCAGACAATGAAGCCAAGAAAGCCACCCTATAGACCACATGCAATTTACAACTAGTAGCCATCTCTCCTATCTGCACTCAGTACTCTCCTGTAGAGAAACAGGAACTCCTCTCTAAAGGGGTTCAATTCAAAGATGGATGGGTCATGATAGAAGATTGATATGTCTTACCAGACAGATACACAGGAACTGTCCATCCTGACTGATTTGCATAACACTCTACTACATGTGGGGTCCCATCCTCTTTTGCAACTAATAAAACCCATCTTCTTTTACCCATGCATATCCACGTTGCCCCAGCAGATCACAGAAGGATGTACTATTTCTTCCATAACATCATCTCAGGGAGGAATTCATCTGCATTCATTTCCTGCCCCCCAGGCTAGAGGACATATCACTGGACAAGACTGGCAAATCGATTTCACACACATGCCTCATCATAAAAAGGTCAAAACCTCACAATGGTTGACACTTTCTCAGGATGGGTGGAAATATTTCCTTCCACTTCAGAAGGGAAGGGGCAAAGTAAGTCACCGAGGTGCTCATAGATGAAATCCTTCTTCATTTTGGTTTGCAAGACTCCCTATAATCAGACAGTGGTCCCGCCTTCATCACACAAGGAACACAGTTTATAGTTGAGGCTCTCAATATAAAATGGAATCTACACATGCCTTACTGCTCTGAATCATCAGGAAATGTAGAAAAGGCTAATCATATCCTTAAATCTTACTTGTCCAGACTGTCTCTTAAACTTCACCGGCCCTGGACCCAACACTTTACTCTTGCACATATGCATATAAGAGCCACACCTTATAAAATTCTCCTTCTCAGTCTATTTGAGTTAATGTTCAGCAGACCCTTCCTTTTAGGAAGTTTTCCTCCATAATCTCTGTTAGGGGATTATATCCCTACTCTTAACCTTGTCAGACATATTCTCAGGACAAAAGCAAACATGCACCTACCTCAAGCCTATCCCACAGAAGAGGCACATTTTTCAGTCTCCCCAGGGCAACAAGTATTACTAAAATCAAGACAGCCTGGTCCCCTAGCACCTAAATGGGAAGGCCCATACACAGTCCTTCTAACTACCCCAACAGCTGTCAGGAAATTGTCTGGAAAACCCTCCTGGTATCACCTTTCTATGATCAAACCTTTCCCTCCTAAACTTCCACCATCCTCATCTAATAATAAAATTAAACAATCTGTGGATTCCTATTCCTCCCAAATTCTGGGGCCCACAAAGCTAAAATTATCTCTTAAGCTCTTTCAGATTC
>NW_022103941.1:526026-527892 GCF_000313985.2 Echinops telfairi | reverse complement strand
GGGAAGACCCCATTAACTCCTTCCTTGACAGACTGTTGTAGTTTTTTAGTGGGTCTGTAGTAAACATAATTTTCTCTTCCTTTATGCAATAATAGCTCTTGTGGACTAACATTTATCAAGTGCAATTTCTTCCACAAAGAGCTGGTCAATGCTTTCTTGACACAGTGGGCCTGGATGAATGTTCAACACAAACATGCTGCCCATAGCACCAAAAGATAACCCAGTTAACATTTCATTGAAATTGATTTGATACAATCATTTTCAAGATCTCTGCCAATAGGGATGTATGAATAATTTGCAAAAGAAATAACCATTTCCCCCCTCCAATGTTTAATCAACACACCAAAGCACTGGTGGCATAGGTGCTACACATTGTGCTGCCAACTACAACATCAGCTATTTGATAAGACCACTCTGTTCTGTGGAAGGAGGATGATTCTTTGAGTATCTTTTAATCATAAGTGTTCTTCTTCTGGTGCTATATCAGATAATTCTCGATTGTGATTCATATATTTGTCAGAGGCTTATATTGCAGAAATGGAATACCTTTCCTTACTACTGGTGTGCTTTGCTTGGATGTTCTACAGGCACCTGTTCACTATGGGTGTGGTAGTTACATAATCTGGTGTCAATTTGAGGATTCAGATGAAGGGGTGGAGTCTAGGCTTTCCATCAGGTCATAGCTAATGAGGACTCTGTGTGGGCCTGGTCTTCTCCTGAGGATTATGGGAATTCCTATATACCTGTTTGGAGGCAGGAAACATTCTCTCTCTCTCCTCACTCCATGAGAGATGCTCTACTGACAAGACACATGGCACTACACATGGGGATATAGCCTGTGCCCTGGAAGCTGGAGGAGTCACATGGAGACCCCTGCCAGCGCTGAGATGCTTCTACTGCCACTGGATCCACAAGACTTTGCAACCACTGGCCTGTGATCTTCCTGCATTTGACATCATTGGATGTGTTTCCTAAGCCTGAAAAGGGTTTTATAGATCGGTATTGGACATATGGGCTGATATTGGACTTATAGACTTGATATGGACTGGGTTGGGATGTTTTCTCAATATTCAATTGCTCTTGTTTATAAACCTATTTCTTATACACATATAAATATCTATGAATTTGTTTCTCTAGTCCACCTGGACTAACATGCTAGGTAATATAGCTAGTAATTGAAGTACATGTAGGGTAGCTTCTAGAATAGCAACATGCAAGTTTTGATAGTGTGACAAACTGACAGAGTAGTGGCAGACTGTAATATGTAGATATTTGTGATCATGGGAAACCTAGGATATAATTGGTCCAGAGAGAAAATTAACTTAAGTGCTTAATTTAACCAGGCATTCCTATCTCTTAGCCCATTGTTGACTGGGACAACAATGGTGTGTATCTGGCAAATACTGAATTAATTTGAATTAATGAAGATATTTATACCTACTATAGTTTGTGAATGTATCCACCAACACATCTCTAGAGTTGCTTCTGAGAAACATAGAGCACTGCCCATTCTTCTGGGATAAAGTCCACAGACACATCCTCAATAGTCACTGAGTCCTAATATAGTGCATAAATTATATTAATTTTATAATAAAATAAAATTCTAATTATTATAATAAATTATATTGTCATAAATATTATTTTAATCTTGTTCATGTAAGTATTTATAATTTGAATATATGTGAAATGAAAGATGACCCTTATATTCATGAGGAAACTTCATTTCATAGGAATTTGACTCATGGTTTTGTGTTCTATAAAGTGCACCTTAGGGTTTAGCCATTCGTCTCATTTCCTTACCATTTGCATTCAGTTGTCCTAAGATTTCATCTCATACACTTTTCAATATAAGGACCCTTACATTTT
>NW_022103941.1:522865-524749 GCF_000313985.2 Echinops telfairi | reverse complement strand
CCTTCTGGGGATTCTGGGAACTCCTGTATTCCTCCCTGGTGGGGAGAGATGCTCTCTGCTTTGTCTTCCTGCTGAGAAGCCACATGGAGCTAAACTGATTTAGCCAGATCCCTGGAACTGGAGGAGCCACATGGAGACCCACACCAGCACTGAGATTCTTTCACTGCCACTTGATCCGCAAGACTTTCCACCTACTGGTCTGTTGTCTTCCTGCATTCAGCATTATTGCAGGTGGTGCTTGAATCTGAAGAGGAATTTATAGACTGATATCAGACATATGGGCTAATATTGCACTTAAGGACTTGATCTGGACTGGGCTGGGATGTTTCCCTAATACACAAACTCTTTGATATAAAGTTCTTTTATACACAAGGAGTGTCTCTCAATTTGTTTCACTAGTCAACCTGGACTAAGACAGTGAGATGGGTTTAAATCTTAATATCCTCATCACCCTATTCACAGTTTTTAATGGACAATGAAGAAGAATAAATGTCAATTAATTCATTTGAATTTTGTGGTATTGGTACAGCATATTGGATATACCAAAGAAAGCAAAAAGAATAAACAAATCTATCTTGGAAGATGCAACACTGGTGACACTATGGGCTGCTGACTGCTAGGTCAGTAGTTTGAAACTACAAGTCACTTTACGGGAGAAAGTGGAGGTTTTCTATTTTCATATTAATTTACAGGGTACGAAATGGGGAGAGAGCTACCCTTATCTTTAAGGCTGTTTGGGTTGGAATCATTTATATGGCAGTGAGTTTATAGTTTTTCATTTTGCTTTTGGTCTCTTAGGAGAAGTATGGGACAAATGCCATTAAAAATCAATGATGGGGGAGAAGGAAGAAAATGGAGACTAGTTAAAACCCACCCACCTAGAGCTCCTGTTGCCAGACCGGAAAATTGAGAGATAAGGTGAAGGAAACTGGGAGGTGGAGTCCTGAAATTAGAAGCAGGGAACTAGGGTCTGTCCTGAACCCCCTTTTTTGGTGATTTCCACTCACAAAGTGAACCAAGAACACACTAAATTGCTCTAGTTTAGGGGAGCTGGGTTCGTGGGCTCCAGCTGAAAAATTACCCCTGCCCTTTGGCCAGGAGTAAGGATTTCTCCAGGCTGACGCCCTAAAGGGGACAAATTCCCAGACATGAGCTGCCTTCATCCTGGGGAGTGGGAGGGTGTGGGGGTGGGTAGTCATAATTTGGAGTAGAAGAAAAAGCAGAAATTTACCTGAGGCAGGTCGTGGTGTGGGAGAGAATAGGCAGATAGTCAGAGGCAAGGGGGTGAAGTCAGTTCCAGTGGGCTGAGAAGGGAACAACCCCCCTCATAAGCTGGATCTCCCCTTCTGGTGGTCAGCACGACAGTCCCCAAATCAGGTCACCTAACAAGTATAATATAAAAAAGAGTGAGAATATATATTCTTGGTAAAACCTGTAAATCCAAGTCTTACTGCTCAGCTCCAAGAAGCATGTAGAAGGGTCCCTTAACATAAATCAGCATAAGAATAATCCCACTCTAAGGAATGTCAGAAATTAGCTACAGGGCTTGGAGGCTTTTTGTATAACAAAGACCTACGGAAGCAAGTCTAAGCTTCCAACAAAGCACAGAGCTAGAGCCCAGAGCCAGGAAGACAATTTAATTTAATTCTATCCTAGCTGGATGGCGGGGGAGGGGGGGGGAGTAGATCCTAGTTCTCTGTAGTTGATTGAGAAAACTAACATCCAATAGTAGCACTGAGAATGTTACCACTATGTGGAAGCTATTCACTGTGGAATCATGTCTTGAGGAGAAATCCCCCAAAGAGAAAACAGTTCACTGCTTCAAGGAAAATGTCCCACATACCAAGATCAAATGAATTCATTTCGATTATGTTGCCTTTCTTC
>NW_022103941.1:519656-522765 GCF_000313985.2 Echinops telfairi | reverse complement strand
GGTAGGTATATCTGTGAACTCCAGTGCTAAATATGGTGGTGGGAACTGACACCTGGCCGCTGGTACGATGTTGCCTTCAAGAGTAATCCCACCATGCATCTGTGGAACCCTACATCAAGTAGGCACACCACTCCATTACCTTGAGGAAGAGTTGGAACTCCTCCAGCCCCACGGACAGGTGATCAAGTCTCAGTTATCTCCTCACTTTGCACTCTATTTCCTCTTTATTCTCTTGCCCTGCTATCTTTCCCACAGTAGTCAGTCTCAACGATCTCAGGGGTTTTATTCTCTTTCTTTCTTTTTTCTTCTTTTTCCTTTTCTCTCCCTCGCCTTCCTATCATATACCACTACTGACTTCCAGGCCACTAACCTCCTACTGGGGCAAATCAATCCAAATAGCAGTGGGAACGCTAGCCTGCCATCTGTGGGAGTGGGGCACACCGCACAAGGGAGCAATGAAAACCGTCTACAGCACTTCATGCTGCTGAGGAAACCTCCATTGGACCTCTAAGGTGATCTCACCAACTAGGACAATTCCACCCAGCACCACTGGGTCCCTGCATTAAAAGGGCACACCAACCTGCTATAATGGGGTAATATTTAAACCCCTCCGGCCCCACATTCAGGCATTAATGGATCAGCTGCCTATTATTTTTATTTTCCTTCTCCCTTTCTTCTTTCTTTACCATCACAGCCAATTTTACTGAGCACAGTGGTGTTTTCTCACCTTTTTTCTCTTTCTTTTCTTTTTTCTTCTCTATTTGTTCTCTTCGCTTTTATGATTCTCTCCTCTCTACATGGCATTGCTGGTTTTCAGACCCCTACCCTCTACCTAGGGCAACTCCGCCCACCCAGTGGAGATACCTACAGCCTGCCCCCTGCTACAGTGCTGCACAGAGCCCAAGATAGTGCTACACATGGTATGGCATGGTTTTCAATTATTTATCTATTTAAAAAAATTTTTCTCCTTCCCTTTTGTTCTTTTAATTCTTTTTCTTTTTGCTCTTCTTTCACTTTTTCTTATTTTCTCCTTTTCTTCTATCTCTTCTCTCTTTACTGCCACAGTCTCAGTTTTCCTTTTTGTTGTTTTATTTTTTTACTGTTTTTACTTTTGTTTAGTCTGTGTATTATTTTTTGTGAGTGGGTGTTAGTTGGCTTGGCATTTTTGCTCCAGTCTTTGTTATGTTCTTTCTCTAGATTTCTCCTCCTCTCCAACTCTGTCCTTTCAAAAGCCACTATCGGCCTCTAGGCCACTCCCCTCTGCCTAGGGAAATTCTGTAGGCCCAACTGGGGGAACTCCCACCCACATTTGTTGGCTTTACATGCAGCTGGGGAAATCATACTAGTCCTCTTCCATACACCAAGCAGTAGGGTGTTCTCCCCTTCAAACGGCTGAGGGAACTCCAGCCTAAGCCTCAATGCCCTACAAGTGACTCGGTGGAACTCTTGCCCAACACCGTGAGGCTCCACATTGCTGCAGGAACATTCACCCAACCTCCAAGGTGATCTTTCTGACTAAGGTAATTCCCCCTGCAAGCTACGGTGCTCTACACCAAGAGGAGTACACCTACATGCTTTCCTTGGCACTCCAGTTGCAGAAGGAAGCATGAGGCTTACTTCCAGATCAGCCAGTGATATGACACCCTTGTGGGCCCATAACAACCCGACCAGCATCACATGAGAGGACTACCGGACTCACATTCCAAATAATAGAATACTGGGTGGCTAGGGTAAGAGCGAAATCACAGGAAGATACAGCAGTAACCTGACCCCTCAGTATAGCTACCAGCATATAGTTCCTGGATGCATACATAGGAGTCCCCAGAGAGCCCAGTGCTCTTCCACTCTGGAAGATGGCTCCAGGCTCCTCTAAAACAACATGTAAACAGCAACCAGCCCTAACAGCCTCAACAAAAAAGCAGAGGAAACAGAAGACAGTGCCGGAAGAAGTCATGAACCTAACGATGTGCATAGAAGCAGATATTGGCCTGCCACAGAAAGATATTTTCAGAATGATGCTTGGAGTCATATAAGATATGAGGAAAGAAATACAGGAAAATGATGAAATTATAGAGGAGATAAAGCAACGCACCAAAGGGAAATACAAGATTTAAGGAATGAAATAACAAAATCCTGTGGCAAGTTGACAGATTTGCCAACAGACTTGAGGAGGCAGAGAATCTCACCAGTAACCTTGAGGATTACCAAGCAGACCTCAACAAACAGGAAAATCAGTCAAATAAGACAATCAGAGAAACTGAAGAAAACCTGAGGGCCATGTCTGATGCTATGAAGAAGAATAATATTAGAATAATTGGGCTACTGGAACAAGACACAACAAAGAATTCAACAGGGAAAATAGCTAGGGAATTAGAGAAAAATCTTCCCCAGCTTAATAAATGAAACTCAGTCAACCATTCATGAGGCTGAAAGAACACCAGCCAGACTGAATCCCAAGAAGTCAACAAGACACATAATAGTCAAAATATCCAACTATAAGGAAAAGGAGATGATCATAAAAGCAGCTAGGAAAAAGCAAATAGTCATCCCAATGAAAGTATGTTCAGATCTATCAACGGGCATGAAGAAGAGGAGGGAATGGAGGTACATATTCTAAATATTGAAGGAAAACGATGCAAACCCAAGAATACTTTAACCAGCCAAGTTAGTTATCTATTAAGATAGATGGAGAAGTAAGAGTCTTCCCAGACAAAGAAAATCTCAAAGAATACACAAAAAGAAACCCAGCCCTTAAAAAGATCCTTGCCAATCTAGTTTGGGCACAAGATCAACACTCACTGATGGCAAATAAGAGACCATCACATAGAACAAATCAACCCATAGGGTGACAAAGAAAAAACAGGCCCCAGGATAGCATTGGTTCAATAGTGGAAATAAGCCAAAAATAAACCACATAAAACACAAGTGGATAAGATAGGTAGGTAGGAAAATACCCAATACAAAAGGTACAAGATGACATCACAGAGTACACAGATGGATGTAATAACAGTGAATATCAATGGCCTGAATTAAGGCATTAAAAGGCAGGGGCTCACAGACTGGCGATGAAAACATAAAGTATCAATCTGCTGCCTACAGGAGACACATC
>NW_022103941.1:517711-518802 GCF_000313985.2 Echinops telfairi | reverse complement strand
GAGAAACTTGTAAATCATCACTTCAAAAGATGAAAAAGGAAATCACAGGCTCAACAATTATAGTTGGTGACTTTAATACACCACTCTCTGAAAAAGACAGATCACTTGGAAAGTAACTCACAAGGATGCTAAAGATCTAAACCGAACAATTGGACGGCTTGAATTAATAGATCTATTCAGAGATTTCCACCCAAATGCAAAAAAATCACATTCTTTTCAAACCCGCATGGCACATATTCTAAGATAGATCACATGCTGGGACACAAGCCGAACTTGAGTAAATTCAAGCACATAGAGATTATACAGCCATCTCTCTCCCATCACTGTACTGGAAATCAACAGAAGGACGCTGAAGAAAACAAGGGCAAATAATTGAAGGATGAATAATTGTCTATTGCAAAGGAGTGTGTATTGACCCAGATCAGAGATGAAATCAGGAAGTTTCTAGAAACCAATGAGACCGAAAATACGTTGTACCAAAACCTTTGGGATACAGCAACGGCATTTATCAGAGGAAGGCTGATAGCAGTAAATGCACACTTGAAAAAAGAAGAGAGACTCGTGGATGATATGTTGGTGCAAAACTTACACCAATTAGAGCAGAGTCAACAGTACAATCCTACTAATAGCAAGAGGATAGAAATAATAAAAATCAAAGCTGAGATACAGGAGAGGGAAAACTATGGAAAAAATAATGCAGCTAAAAGTTGGTTCTTGAAAGAATTAACAAAATTAATAGGCCTCTGGCAAACCTAACCAAATAAAGGCAGGAACAACCGACAATTGCAAGGATAAGGGATGAAACAGGGGATATTAAAATGGACCCTAATGAAATCAAAAGGATAATTGCACTGTACTATGAAGGCCTATACTCTATCAAATTCAATAATTTGGGAGACATGGACAAATATTTGAAAACAAAATCCCTTCCTAGGCTATCCTAGATGGATGTCAAGAACCACAATAGACCCATAGCACTGGAAGAAATAGACAAGGTTATTAAGGGATTTCCAACAAAAATCCCCCATGCCAGATGGCTTCACAGGAGAATTCTACCAGGCATTCATGAAAGAACTGACACCAATCCTACA
>NW_022103941.1:514445-517342 GCF_000313985.2 Echinops telfairi | reverse complement strand
AGCCAAAGTGGTAGTTAATGGAGAAAAGATAAACACAACCCCACTGGAAAAGGGGACTGGACAAGGATACCCCTTGTCCCCATTCCTATTTACCATCATACTGGATGTCCTAGCTAACAACATAAGACAAATAAAAGACATCAAAAGTATTCATCTTTGGAAGAAAGAGGCAAAATTATCATTATTCGAAGACGATATGATTCTATGCATCGGAAATACCCTAAATTCCACAAGTGGAGTGTTGAAAGCAAAAGAGGAATATGACCGAGTGACAGGATACAAGATCAAGAAACAGAAGTCTATCAGTCTGCTATACACATCAGACAAGATCACAGAAGAGGCAGTTAAAAAGGTAGTACCCTTTACAATAGCCAAGCACAAATTGAAATATCTAGCAATATACCAGACTCCAAAAACGAAAGATTTGTATGAGGAAAATTATAAAACAGTACTACAAGAAACCAAGAGTGACCTCAACAAATGGAAGAATATCCCATGCTCGTGTATTGCAAGACTCAATTTAGTAGACATGTCAGTTCTGCACAAGGCACTACATAAGTTCAATGCTATCCCAATACAAATACCACCATCCTTCTTCAAAGAATTGGAAAAAGTGATTACCAACTTCATATGGTGGGGGAAGAATCCAAGAATTAGCAGAGAACTCCTTACCTGACTTTAGCATGCATTATACGGTCACAGTAGTCAAAAGAGTGTGTTACTGGTATAAAGACAGGTATTCAGACCAATGGAAAAGAGCTGAAGATCCAGAAATAAAAACATCAGCATAAAGGCAACTGATCTTTGATAAGGGTCCAAAAAATATCAAATGGAAAACAGATGTCCTCTTAAATACATGGTGCTGGAAAAAATGGATATCTAGCTGCAAAAAATTTATGCAAGACCCTTACCTCACTCTATGCACAGGAATAAAATCAAGGTGCATCACACACCTTGAGGTAAAACCCCAATTAGGGCCATTAATGAGGGAATTGGGGCAAACCTGAGAACCTCATAGGCTATTGGAAATAGGGAAGGAAACAAATACAGAGGAGTCACAAATTGACAAGTGGGATATACTGAAGATAAGTCCCCGGTGTACATTGAAAGAATTCACCAAGAGAGTAATAAGAGAACCCACCGACTGGGAAACTATCTTTAGCAATGACACATCAGGCAAAGGTCCTATTACTAAAATCTACAATTCTTTGTAAGCTTGCAATAAGAAAAACAAACTGCCCACTGAAGAGGCGAGCAAAGAACCTGAACGAAGTTTCACAGAGGCAGAAATCCGAATGGCCAATAAATATATGAGAAAATATTCCTGATCATTAGCCATAAAAGAAATGCAAATTAAAACAACTATAAGATACCACCTAACACCCTCAAAGATAGCCTAATTAAAAAAATCAGAAAGCAACAAGTGTTGGAGTAGCTGTCGTGAGATAGGAACTCTCATCCACTACTGGTGGACATGTAGGTATGTGCAGCCACTATGGAAATTAGTTTGGCGATATCTAAAACATATGGAAATTGAGTGACCATACAACCCAGCAATCCCGCTACTGCGCATATACCCAGAAGAGGCAAGAAACAAACCACGGACAGACATCTGTGCTCCAATGTTCATTGCGGTACAATTCACAATTGCAAGGAGATGGAAACAACCCAAATTTCCATCAATTGATGAATGGATTTAAAAACTGTGGTACACACATTCAATGGAGTATTATGCATCGCTAAAATTCAGTGATGAATGCATGAAGCATATTGCCACAATGGAAGAACTGGAAGAAATTATGCTAAGTGAAGTAAGCCAAGGGCAAAAGGACAAGTACAAGATGAGTCCACTGAGGTAAGTTTATAGAAAGAAAGAACAAAGGAAGAAAGAAAGTAAGCAAAAGGGGCACAGGGAAAAAGCTACTGCATGCAAACATTCCAGGGGTGAGGTCCAGGTAGTATGGAAGGGGCCAGACGTAATCCAGGGGTACATATGGGAGCCAACTAAAAAGGACGAGTGGGGAAGAAAGAAAAAATAGAGGATATAAATGTGTAGCAGGGGAATAGGGCACTAACCCACCCAAGGGGAGGGTATTGTTTATATCTGCACAGCTAAAGAGGGACTAGACTCAATTATGGTGTTCCTGGATGTGAAAGCTGCATGCCAGAATGGAGAGGGGGGCCAGTGGAGGAGAGCCCAGCCCCAATCCCAGCTACATGGACAACTGCCCCTCCCCCCAGAAAAATTTATTTTATAGGACAGCACTGAAGCTGCAGCTCGGGAAGAGGAATATGTCTGATCAGCGCACAGGGGAGCAAATGAAGGGGGAGGTAGAAAGAGTGGAGCACATTCTGGCCCACCAAGCCTCAGAACAGCCAACGCACAGAGTGGACCATATGATTGATCCCACTGCGAGACATGACGTCCCTCGCTGACTCATGGCCCTATGAGCGACAACACTGGAGACTCAGTGTCAGGATTCGCCCGCCCGGTCTGACCCCACCACACAGAGTCAAAACACTAAGAGTATGCAGCAGAGCAGCAGGGGGAGCAGAGCAAGGGAGTACAAAGGATAGACTTTGGGACCAGAGCGTGGCAGCCCATCAGACTCAACTGGAGTACATTCCTAGAGGTCAATAAACAGGCCTTGATCTATTTACAGGTTTTTCTTTTTTCTCCTCTGGTACCCCATCAGACTCAACTGGAGGACACTCCTAGAGGTCAATAAACAGACCTTGATCTATTTACAGATTTTTCTTTTTCTTTAAAAAAATTATTTATTTTGGTCATTGGTGTTCTTTGTTGTCGTTGTGTTCTCTTTTGTCATTTTGTCTTGCTATGCCTTGTTTTTTGTGTTCATATTATTATCTCTGCAAGTCTATCTAGATAAGATAGG
>NW_022103941.1:510850-511904 GCF_000313985.2 Echinops telfairi | reverse complement strand
AATGCGCTTTACACAATTGATGTGTGTATGGATTGGGATAACAGTTGTATGAGCCCCTAATAAAATGTTAAAAAAAAAAAAGAGAGAGTTGAACAATAAAAAAAAAAATCAGCCTTTTTCTCTCTGGATGATTCCATTTATGCAGCATGTCCCATGTGTGGAGGATAATAGCTCACCATCTTTTTTTTTTTAATAATTTACTTGGGGGCTCGTACATCTCTTTTCACAATCCATACATACATCCGTTGTGTCGAGCACATTTGTACATCTGTTGCCATCATCATTCTCAAAACATTTTCTTTCTACTTGACCCTTTGCTGTCAGCTCCTCATTTTTCCCCTCCCTCGGTATATTTTACCTACTAAAATATACCATTGGTATATTTTAACAGTCTATTTAGGTGTTTACATCAGCAGTGAATGTATCAAACTCAATTTTCTTCTTGTTCTTTTTGTTTATTTAGCATTTTAGTGTATTTTGGTTAAATCAAATAGTTACTATTTGAATTATTTTGTAAGGAGTTGTGCACGTGCCATGATCAAACCTCAGTGAAATGTAAAACATCACCTAAATATCTCAAGTTGTCTCCCATCAAACAAAAAGATATGAAGAAATTCTTAGCCCTAATTCTTCTAAAATTTCAAAGTAATATGGATTATGTTGATTATTTTTACAAGAAGATTATAATTTCATGAAGTTTATAGTTCATACAAGTAATGTTCCGCATACATTGCAAAATATTGTTTCATAATGTGAGACAATGTTTTATATTAAAAAACTGAAAGTTATAAATAAATATGATAAACAGTTGATGAATGTAAACACATGTATGGCTTAATGCAAAAAAAAAACCCCAAAACAAAACAAAACCTAACAGCTGAAAAAATACATGGCCACTCTTTAATGAGTTAAATGCTCCCTTCCCCCCCACTATCATGATCCCAATTCTATCTTACAAATCAGCTAGACCAGAGGATGTACACTGGTACAAATAGGAACTGGAAACACGGGGAATCCAGGACAGATGAACCCTTCAGGATCAGTGGTGAGAGTG
>NW_022103941.1:505843-506858 GCF_000313985.2 Echinops telfairi | reverse complement strand
TCCACATGGAGCTTGGTTGTCGTTGACTTGGAGGCTAAAGGCATTATCTTAAGTTCTACATTATTTTACTTACTCATTGTAGTATTGTATTTCCCAAACTATACTCATATTTTATAGCCAAAGACTGTGAAGGAAAAGTTACCACAGGTGAGGGGTGACAGGGGATGATGTAAGATATGAAAATAATAATCTGTATCTTATCAAGGGTTCATGAGGGAGAGAGGGGGAAAGTGGGGGGAGAAATAAGGAGCTGATATCAGGGGTCTCAAGTGGGAAGAGAATGCTTTAAAAATGATGATGGCGGCCTATGTGCAAATGTGCTTGACACACTGGATGAATGTGTGGATTGTGATAAGAGATGTAAGATCCCCCAATAAAAGTAAGAAAAAAAGAGTTCCCCACATATTATCTAAATTCTATCTTAAATGTAAAATTTAGAAAATATTGTCTCAGGAGTTAAGCTTCTTAAAAATATTAACTTGTACATGTGGTATATATTGACTCAAAATTGCATTGAACATGCCAAATAATATTTATACAACTAAATATTTTCTCTATAATTTTGAAAATTATTCTTATTTTAATGTGGAAATTATAAGACTGAAAAATGTGGGTTTTATTGATAAGGTGCAATAAAGTGTTTCTTAAGGTGTTTCTTAGGGATGATAAACCCCCCACAATATTTACATGTTGCTTACTTATACCTTATATCTAAAGATATACATTGACCCAGAAGCACATGAGGAGTGGATGCATGAGAATAATAACTGATACAAAGGGATATAGAGAATACAGGCAGTGGTTCTCAGTCTTCCTAACGTCACAACCCTTTAATACAGTTCCTCATGTTGTGGTGACTCCCCCCAACCATAAAATTATGTCCGTTGCTACTTCATTACTGTAATTTTGCTACTGTTACAAATCGGGCGACCTCTGTGAAAGAGTCATTCAGCCCCCAAAGGGGTCGCGACCTACAAGTTGAGAGAAAGAGGGGTTTTTGAGTAAATAATGAAGC
>NW_022103941.1:502770-504360 GCF_000313985.2 Echinops telfairi | reverse complement strand
CCTCACTTGAATTCTAGGCTCTACTGAAATATCAACGGGGCCAGGGTGCCTGGTCACCATTTAACAGGTTAGGTCAGAAAGGAGTTGGCTCATTGTTGTTATCATGAGTAACTCTGTAAGGACTTACTTTTCCATGAGTGGACAGCCCCAGTGTCCTAGGAGAGAGTTCCTGGCACTGGATACACATGGTGACCCTGGGATTGACACCTTTCCAGTTTGGGGATTAGATGCAGCTCTTTCTTGCAGTATGTCTTGTGAGGTTAAGTTGCTGGCTTACAGGAATCTCAAAGAGCCATGGACCCACATTTGTTAAGGGTTTAGAGTTCACACTGGTATAGGGGGTGTACAAAGTCTTCTGAGCTCTTTTCTAGGTCTAAGGAAAAGGCCAATGTCAGCATTGAAAAATGGAGACCATGGTTCCAATGTAAGTACCTTTAATTTTTCTGGTTGGTGCATCTCTTGTGACACGTGGTCCCCTGTGAATGAGGGAGGGAGGGGGTTGATGATACAATAACCAGTAATTAAATTGCCCTATATAACATTGGTTTCACCACATCTTTGAGGCAGAAGCCAGGTGAATTGAAGATCTAAAAATTAGTGAATAAGTACAACTGAGCCCTTGGGCATCTTGATAATTGTGTAATGGTTCCCTGTGTATTTCTAATAGCAGAAAAGACTCCTTTAGACCAGGACACAATTGACCGGAGAGTCACAAAATACCTGTGATAGTTTATGGCCATGATGCTGCTTGTCATATTTAAACATTTGCTTGCCACTTTATTTTGCCAACTACCGTGAACCAAATGCAAATGATGTGTTTGTGCTCTCTGATTTTGCCTGTCTATCTACCTATCGCAGTTCCTTACATTAGGATTCAGGTTATAGAATATATTCAAGGTTGTGATGAGTCAGAGAATTTGGAAAATGCATTATACTATAGTGTACCATGGTAGGATTTGTTAAGCATGTCAAATTTGTTGTGGGTATCAAGGGATGCTCAGTGTTAGTAGATGTTCTGGATGGTAAGAGTCTTTTCATGTAGTTAGGGTTGAAGTGTTTTAGGATGTTATCATTGTGTTGAAAGGATGCTCACCATGTCAAGGTGTAAGGTTTAATGGTTTGGGAATTGGTGATTAGCAGTTAATGGTTAAAAAGTTAAGTACCAATGTTATTATTGTGTGTTGAGATGTAGCCTACAACATATTTATATTTATTAGTTATACTATTTATGACATACTTAGAATCTTTTATGTACAAGATCATTAATTTTTGATAATTAGAGGAATTTTTGTTTCTTCTCTTTGGAAGCCTCTTCCTTTTTAAATTTTTTTCTTCTAATTACTCTAGTTAGAACATACAGTACAATTTCTAATATCAGTGGTGAAAGTATGTTTGTTCTGTTTCTTAGGTGGAGTGATGTATTTTTTATCTTTTCACTAAGTGTGACATCTGCCGTACTTGGTTTGGTGTTCATGAGTGTATATTAGCATATTTGGGTATGTGTTTGTTTGTTTGTTTGTTTACCACGAAAAGCTTTTGACTTTGTTTCATATGTTTTCTGTGTTACTTAGGTAATTGGTTCTTTTGCCC
>NW_022103941.1:500841-502250 GCF_000313985.2 Echinops telfairi | reverse complement strand
CTTAACTCAGTTTGGAGGTTAAATGATTTACACTCCCATTGCCAGACAAATCATCACTCACACCTGAATGACTGTGTATTGTCCTTACACTAGAGCCTAAGTTTTGGGAAATTATCTGCCATATGACATGCTGGGTGGACCTTAGAGAATGTCCTTGAGCTCACCTCCAGGAGAATTGTGCAAATCAACGAGGGGCAGGAATTCCTCAGTGATTTTATCCTCACCCTCTTTGTTCTAATTTTAAGTTTCAGGAAATATCACTTGAGGGTGTTGGGATCTGATACCATGGAAATAACCTCTGTAAGCATAACTAGCACACTAGCATTTTGTGTTTGTCTTGAGTATTGTTTAGTGGTCACTGAGGCTGTTGTTTTGTTGGCTTTCATTGAATCGATTCCATCTCACAGGGACCCAGTGCACAACAGAAGAATGAAACACTGCCCTCCCCTGTGCCATGCTCACAATTAAGATGAACTCATTGTTGCAGTCACTGTGTCAATCCATTTAGTACAGGGATTCCTATGTTTCACTGACCCTCTGCCAAACCTAATATCCTTCTCTTCTGATCACATGTCCAAAGTACATAATATAATCTCTCACCATCCTCATCTCTAAGTAGCATTCTAACCTTACTTCTGCCAAGACATACTTGTTTGTCCTTTTAGAGGTCCATGGTATTTTCAACATTCTTGGCCAGCACTATTAAAAAAAAAAAAGAAGCAAGAAATAAAAAATTGACATTGATTTATCATTAGTCTTTCCTTTCACAGGCATCTGAAGTAATTTACAATACCATGGTTTGGGTATGGTGAACCTAACCTTAAAGTAATATCTTAGCTTTTCAAAGCTCTAAAGATACCTTGTTCTGCAGAGTTTTCAAATGCAATGTATCTATTAATCTCTTGAGTGTTATTCTCACCATTCTGTTGTTTTTTTAAAAAAATTGTTCTATAAGTTACAGTTTTTCTGGAAGGAGCTAAAACTTATTCAAGCTTAGATTAAGAATGTTTCTCAACAAAGGGACTGGAAGCCCACCTGGCTCTGCAGTCAAACTGTCTCAGAGTCCTGTGATTGAAGACTGTCCTTAAGACTTAGGGGAATGGTGAGCCTTATATGCCAAGTATGTACGATGACTGGGCATGAGAGAGTCTAAAACAAACTATAATTTTCGAGTAGCCTGAATTTCAGACTAATTTTAGAGACGCCCTAACCTGCATCCCCTATCCAATAAGTGCCACCTCATACCTCCCTGCTGAGGTACTTAGTTTATTGTGCCAACCTGGCCGATAAACACATGTGGGGTTAATTGAAGGGAGGAGGGATAAATGGCTCGGTGATCCTCACCTTTCAAGTTCTCAGGTCTCTTGCTTTGTGATGGTCGGACCAGGGTGCAGCCGCCTTAGCAGTTC
>NW_022103941.1:498900-500022 GCF_000313985.2 Echinops telfairi | reverse complement strand
CTTGACATCACCCATCTACCTACCCCTTGCTATCCCTTGACTGTAGGGGGCAGTCTTTCACAGAGGCTTCAACATTGGACATCTTTAAACACAAAAGCTGATGCAGAGAGTAGAAAATACACATCCCTCTGGGTTTGTTTTCTAGTTAAGGATGCCTCTGTCTTGGTCAAGGCACCTCTGATGTCCTACTTATTTCCTTCTGTCTCTTTTCCACTTCAAAAATAAGTATCACTGTTTACCAGACTGTACTATGAATATTACTGTGGGCTTATAACTGGGCTCCCACAGCCCTAGGCATGTCTTCATGCACAACAGATATTGTACAGTATCCAAGGGATGGAAGGCGATTGTGGTAGGATAAACTTTGATGAAAAGCTCAGCATGTGCTCGAGTAGCATGGATAAGCATCATTCAGATAGATCATTTTATACAACCATGTGGAGAGTTATGGATTGTGGTGGAGTGTGGACTGATGAAGAACGTTCTTCATAAAATATTCCTTCCTTCTATTAGATGTCTGGTGAAAAGAAGTCATTTATCTTAAATGGGGCTTGAGATTATGTGTGTCTTAAACACTTTTACTTTATTCTAACAATATATATATGATGTGGATTAAATGTAGATAATGATATTAGAGAAATAATTGAAATAAAAAATAATATGTAAAAAGATGAATCACTGAACTATAAATCATGTACAAGAGAAGTGAAAGAAATATTTACATTTAGTCCAAGAAATAAAAGAAGAGAAATTAGCTGGGTAAGGTAGTGGGGAAGAAACAGGAACAGGGGTGTGACTGCTACTTAAAATAATTATTTTATGATGTTTTAGTTAAATGATATTTAAAATATTAGGGAAAATATCTAAAAATTATTCTAGATTTCTGGAAAACAAGTGGATGTTGATGTTATAGTCAGATAATCAGCGGGGGTGGGTGGGTTAATTAAAACATAAATGGTCAGAAATAATTGTTAGTTGAAAAGCTCACAGGAAATATCAGCAGCAACAAAGGCATTGGCCATATATCATAATTCTCCAAGTTATTTTTAAGTAGAAGTATTTTTATGGGACAAAAGTAAAATTTCCTGGCAAAATGAGTTCATTGACTTAGACTGAAAACAT
>NW_022103941.1:494939-496319 GCF_000313985.2 Echinops telfairi | reverse complement strand
TCCCTAGCTGCTCTCATGATTTTCTCCTTTTCCTCAAAATTGGATAGTTTACTTATTATTTGCCTTGGTGACTTATTCTTGTGATTCAATCTATCTGGTGTTCTTTCAGCCTCCTGAATGGTTGTCTGGTTTGCATTCATTAAGCTGGGAATTTTTCCTCCAAGAATTCTTTCATTATTGTTGCAATTGACTTCTTTGTTTTATCTCCCTCTGGTAATCCAATTATTCTGATGTTGCTCCTATTTATTGCATCAGGTATCACTCTTAGGTTTTCTTCAGCTTCTGATGATCATAGTAGACTTTTTTCAAGTTTGTTAAAGCCTGCTTGGCTGTTCTGTAGGTCACTGGTGCAGTTCTCTGCCTCCTCGAATCTGTTGGTGAATTCCTTGAGTCTGCTACTGTCTATTTTTCTATATCTTATCCCAAAGCTCTTGTATTTCCCTTTGGTGTATGGTCTTTATCTCCTCTATCATTTCATCTTTTTACTATATTGTTTGCTTCATATCCTATATGACTGCAAGCAGAATTTTGAAAATTTCTTTCTGTGGCAGATCAATATCTATTTCTTCTATGCACATCGTTAGGTTCAGGACATTTGACAATGAGTTTTGTTTCTCCTATTTTTTCGTTGAGGTCGTTGGGGCTGATTGCTGTTTGTGTTGCATTGCTTTAGAGGAGACTGGTGCCATTTTCCAGAGAGTTGAAGAGCACTTGACCCTCTGGGCGACTTGTAGGAATGCTTCTTCGAACTGCCTGCAGCTAATGGCACTATGGGATTGGCCTACTGATTTATCCACCTGCAGCTTTACTTGTTCCATAGTCAACCAATATTCTGTCATTTGGAGGGCAAATTAGAAGGTCCTCCCAGGGGACGCTGGTTTGGTGGTTGTGGGCCCACGGGGATGGTGCTGCACTGGATGATCTCACAAAAAGCCATGGTGGTGTGGCCCATGGCAGCTTGGGGTGGCACAGAGGGTGTGTGTGGGTGCATGTTGCAACAGAAGTGCAGCAGAAGGCACATGGGTGTGTCTGCTTTTGTGTACAGCACCATGGATGGTTGGTGGAAATTCCCTGGTCAGGTAGATCACCACGGAGTTTGGCCACAGTTCCTGCAGCAGTGTGGAGCACTGGAGTGTTTGAGGGGAGCTGCTTTAGACCACGTGAGGCACTACGGCAGGTAGGAGGAAGTTCCCTCAGCCATGTGGGACCACACAGTATGGGCAGGAGCTCCCCCACCTTCTCCCAGAAGAAGGTGGGTGGGCTTTCCCCAGCCACGTGTCACACTGCAGAGGGTTTTGTGTAGGATTGGTGTCAGTTCTTCCCTGAATGCTTTGTAGATTTCTCCTGTGAAGCTATCTGGTCTGAGTGATTTGTGTGTGT
>NW_022103941.1:493692-494839 GCF_000313985.2 Echinops telfairi | reverse complement strand
TTAAGGCTGCAGAGGCTTGGCAGGCAGGTGGGATTTCCCCTGGAGGAAGGTGGGTGGAACTTCCCTAGTCACATATTAAGTGTTGCAGAGTGCAGATGGGCATTCAGGATTTCCCCTTCAGGAATGTAGGATATTCATTTGTAGATGCCAGATATTCTTGGTATTGTGTCTGGAGATGGTGAATTGCTCCTTCACTAAGTCTGTGTAGTATGTGGTATCATCATTAGGTCTGATGAATGAGACCAATTGCAGGACTTTCCCTGGAGCCTGGTGGAAGCAGCTCATGTCAGATTTCCACTAGCTGCACATCACACTGGACACCTGCAAAAACAGAGACCCTGATCAAGAAAACCATCACACATACCCTATGTTTCTCATTCATGGCCATTCACACACACTTGCTTTCCATAAAATGACCTGTTAAAATCCCAAGAAGAAAAACCCAGCTCAATATAGAGTCCATGGTGACTTTTCTGCTCTAGTAACTGAATGAGGACACCTGGCAATTGTGTAGCTGGGGTTCCCATCCCACAGGTGCAGTATTGGGGTTGAGCTGCTTTTATTCAGCAGAGGGAGAGGTTTTATTTGCATACCCCTCTCCTTTATAGCAACGTGAGGAGTTGTATGTACTCTGAGATAGCAAGTATGAATGCTCTATGGGAGTTGGGCAGGATACAATGAAAGCAGACTGAATCAAAGGATTTATTATGTGCTCTAGCATGTTAAACTGATAGAACCCAGAAGTTTAACTTGTATATAAGCAGAAAAACGTGTGTGTACTATTTTATAGTACAACACATTGAAATTTTAAAACTGTAGTTTGTGATGCTCAAGGAACATACATTGTAATCCTGTCCAAATTTATTTAAATTTTATCAGCACAAAAAATAAGAAGTGACAAGATCAGTGCTAAGCAGTGGATGATGTAAGATTTCCCAATGGAATTATCTTAGGTCTGCTCATCATACCTCGTAGAATATGTTGCTAGAAGAAAAAAAATGTATATGTATATACATTTAGTCCAAGTAATCAGTATGTTTACCTTTAAAAACACTTGTTAAGTTTACCCATTTTCATGCCAAAAACATCACCAAAACCTCTGAGCAGAAATCTCTGCCTAATAAATGAGTCCAGTACATATGTTAGG
>NW_022103941.1:490149-492309 GCF_000313985.2 Echinops telfairi | reverse complement strand
CACCAACTGTTCATACATGATTGTACACTTCACAATTATCCCTTTCTAGGGACTTCATTTGTTTGAGTCGTTTTCTTTTTAAATCATTTTACTGGGGGCTCATACAACTCTTATCTCAATCTATGCATATACCCATTGTATCAAGCCCATTTGTACATTTGCTACCATCATCATTCTTGTTTGCCTGAGTTTTAATGTAAAATCTGTTCTTGAGCTTCATCAGAACTTGGTGCTTGGGATGCCTGGCAGGGTCTTTTTCCCTGCATAAGGGACAGATGCGTTTTTCTACATGTGAGAATGTTTCCTACGTTCACAATACAACTTTTGAATTATGACATCACAGGGGTAGAAACATAATCATTATATAAAAATAAGAGAGATTCCCTGGGTAACTGTGAGACAGAGTAGAATCCCCAAACTGATACCATCTGCACCTGTCCCTGACTCTGTTCCTGTGCTCTGCGGGTCCTGAGCTCCCCCTGGATACCAGTCTCCTCCCTGCAGGGGAGGTTTGTGTCTGGGCATTCACTGATGTTCCCTCAGTGTGTCGCTTGCACACAGTGTGTGTCCTCGGCTTTCAGGCTATTCATCTGCAGATACAGTGTGTTCTTGACGTTGTGTCTGAATATGGTGAATTGACCCTTCATAAAATCTGTGAAGCTTGTCTCATCACCATCATAGTTTATGTCTGCCACTCACAGCAGGCCCTTCCTGGAACCTGGCAGACCCAGTTCATGTAATAGTCACTGAAGGTGAATCCAGAGGCTGCACAGGAGAGTCTCAGAGACCACCCCAGGCTTTCTCAGATTGCCCCCAGACTCCACCAGCTTCACCTCACCCTGGACACCTGCAATCAGAGAAGTTCTGTAATTATAGACAACACACATAGAAACAAATACACTCATGATTATATACACACACACACCAAGGTCTACAACAACTATTATGTAAAATGGCCAAAATAAAAGCCATGTTTGGTACCAAATTCATTATGTGTCCTGTAGACTATCTCCTGGGCATGAAATGAAAAGAGCAGAGATCCCAGAGACTGGGACTGTCCTCGGAGACCTCTCACATCGGCTGGTTTATCAGCAGGCAGAGAGCTGCACTTGCATGTCCCCTGATATTTAGAAGCAGATGAGTAGAGAACATGGACCAGAATTTTCCCTCAGACTGAGAGAAACACAAGCACCCTCAAAGGAAAACAGCTCTTAAGCTGGTTGTTTATCAAGCATTTCTTTGTTACATATTATCAATTGTTCAAAAAAGTAGTTTTCAATTTGTAAACTTTATATTACATATAAAAATTCTTGTGATATGAGAACTCACAATGCATCCTCTCTCCTTCCCTCTTAAGATGTGAATGCACATGAAGATAGTGGACGACTCTATTACCTGTTTCTTGTGTGGGAACATTATTGGTTTTCTTTCCTTCCAAGGAATTTCCCCAGTCCAATGATATTTTTAAACTGTGGGCATGATGTTCTTCATGAATCATGTCCAGTAAACCTGTAGAGTGGTGTCTCCTCTAGTTTCTGATCTGGAAGATTCTGGTTCTCCTTCTTTTGTCATGATCAGGAAAAGTGGCCATTTTTCAGTTGACGTCATCTTCTCAAAGAGTCAGCTTTAGTTTAATGGACTTACTAATTGTGTTCCTTCTATTGAAATGATTTGTGTTTTTATATTTATTCGTTCCTGCCTCTCTCCTGCCCTGCTAACCTATGATATAACATATTTACCTTTTTCTAGTTCCATTAGGTGGAAACTTAGGTAATTAACTTCAGAATTGTATTTCTACATGACACAGATGTTTGTTGCTACAAATAGCCCACGGAGTGCCCTTAAGTCCAACAGTTGGTTCTGTTGTGCTTTCATTTTCATTCAGTCCCATACACCCATCCAAGATATAAAATCCTTAAATACATGTCATAACTAACAATTATACAAATAGCATTTATATATAAAACAGGTATACTTACACACATACAATTTAGTGTATGAATGTAATCTACAAATTAATATATTGCAATATATGTGGGGTTTTGTTATGAACATTAAGGAAGAGGGCATTATTGGGGCAAATATTTTGGAGAAAATAGAAACCCTAGACATTAACAGGATGGTCCTTGCTCCTGTGCTTCCCCCATTGCTCTGGCCTCA
>NW_022103941.1:487825-489561 GCF_000313985.2 Echinops telfairi | reverse complement strand
AACCCATGATGTAACATTTTCCAATAAGTTTGAAATTTCACCTGGAAATGGATGAGGTGCTCTGCATATTGGAAGCCCTCGGAATAAAGTAGAGGCATTCCTAGTCTTCTCAGAAACTGAAAAGAGAAAGTATGACTCCATCATTTTTGGGGGGATAAAACCAATGCAAAACTCACTGCCATCGAGCTGATTCTGACTCATAGCAACTCTAGAAGACAGAGTAAAATTTAATGTTGAAAAACACTCAGGAAAAAGAAATGTGTGACATGTTACCAACACGACTCTTGCTGAAAAACGAAGACAGGAGCTGCATGAAAGTGAAGGGGGTCCACTTTTCTTGGAGCAAGCAAGGACTGAGCAGGAATATTCCCAAAGGGAAGCTCCTGAACAAAACAGTGGACCAAGTTTACAGTTTTTTAAAAGATTTTTATTGGGGGCTCTTACCTCTCTTATCACAATCTATATATTCCTCCAATATGTCAAGCACATTTACACATATGCCGTCATCATCATTTTCAAAGCATTCTTTTCCCACTTGAGTCCCTGATATCAGCTCCCCATTTCAAAGTTTACAGTTATAGACAACTATACCAACAAATTGGTATACCAGTATATAGAATGATGAATGTTTAACAAATTTCATAGGGATGGTGATGAATACAAATTAGGGTGGGCTTATGATTCTTAACAAGATAGGGTTTTTTGTAGTCCTTGGTTCCAAATGCTGTCTTATTTGGTCTGGTGATGTATCTATGGTGACTTTTGGTTCCTTGAACAAAGTTCTTCTGTTCCATGTGATTTGTGAACTGAAGGTTGGGGATGTATTTTGTGGACATGTTATCCTGGCCAGGTTAAGTCAAAACTGATACTCATGTGGTGTAATGGGATATTTTTCTGAGAAAATGGCTCAACAGAGGCAGGATCTCAGGAAGGAAAATACAGAATAACTACAGGCAATAAATGATATATTCCAACATCCTGTGGCAACATCCCACATCCAAGGGGAAGTTGGACATGCTGTGGGATCTGCAGTTACACAAAGTTAAGCAGGTTGGGGAATGGTCTCAAACAGAATGTTCAATGTTCATGGTTGTTCTTATTCTATAGTCAGATTCTCTCTAGCTATTTATTATATTTACAACAAATAGAATCTTGACATGAAGGATTAGTTATTGAAGGCATAAAGACAACTTTTCCCAGAGATGGTAAGTCTATTGTTATTTATTGTTTGTTTTCTCTCTCTCTCTCTTTTTTAGGGAATTTGGCAGTGATTGGTAGACATCATGTCTCAAGCAATGTACATAGTATTTCCTTTTTCTGTTCCTGTTTACAAAGACAAAACTGGAGTTTGAGTTAATAATTAAAGAGTTTATTGAAGGAACCAGGCAATCCTGGATTAAACAATAATTGTAAGCACTGCAGTGAAGACAATTTTCAGAGTTTAAATTTAAGAAGACCCCGAAACTTACAAGAAAACTCTAATTATTTGATCTTTATTACTTTTGTCTCAAATAGACAAGGCAATGTTGAAGTCACTTTGTAAAGATTGAGTAATTTAAAGCTTTCTGATTTGTATTGTTTTTAAATATTGGGGGTGAGAATGATTGCTCTTCCTCAGAGCTGTTGTGAGAGTAACTGGGAGGAAGGAAGGAGGATCCCTGGAGGTTTCCTGAGCTATGCTGACTTTAAAAGTCAGTTCAAAATAAACAGTAATCATATACAACTAAAAAAAAAAA
>NW_022103941.1:485083-486750 GCF_000313985.2 Echinops telfairi | reverse complement strand
CACCAATGCTATTCCTCCTTTGAAATAAAAAAAATTAAGCCCACTTCTATTTGAAGGACACAAGTTGCTAACTTTTTCAGCTGGGAACGTGGATAGGCCCCTACAAACAAGGAGAGAAATCTGAAAACAAAAAACCCATTTCAAGTTGGCTTGCTCAAGAGCATCATCATCATCCTTAAACACTGTCTATAAACACCCCTGGACATGTTGCTCGGGGAAAGAGATTTTGATGAACAAGATGAATCGTGTCCTCCCGAGTTCTAGTATTAAATAATTATTTGTTCTCTCCCTTCCATCCATGTTTTGTTAACTTGGGGACAGGCTGTCCAAATCACGTTGACTGCATAAACAAATTTAAATAGATAAAGCAGATTGTGGAGCGCTTTTGTTTGTGTGTTTGTTTCAGACACACTCCTGTGGACTCCCAACCAGTAAATCCTTAAAAGAGCAGGAAGCCTCATCTTTCTCCAAAGAAATGACCAGTTGATGTGGACTGCCAACCTTGTAGTTAGAAACATACATGTAAATCACTAAACAAACAGAACTCAGGAAATAAACAAAAGTTTAATTATGGGAAGCACATGCTGTATATGTAAACTTAAACATTTCTCATATCCTTTGGCTTGGTTCATTGGACAGTGTGTGGAATTTACAGGGTTACACAGGAATAATATGTTTGTGGGGTGTTTTCTAAATTTATGTTAATTGAGTCAGGAAATATCCCACTAAATAATTTCTGCTGTGACTGACTTATTGGCCACTTACCCCCACACTGTGAGCCTCGCCCTGCTTTCCCAGTGGCTGCCTCCATGCTGATGGTAAACAAGCCAGGGACCCACCTTCCTGGTTGCATCCTAGCTGGCCTGCCCTCAGGAGGGCCAGTGAAGTTTGTGGAATAATGTCGTATGGGGACAGGTGTACTCAATGGGATCAGGTAAGGTGTTTCCTTGGTCATATAACCTATTGAAAATGCTTTTACCACAGAACTCTGATCACTAAGGCTCTGAGAATACTGCAGTAGTAGGTCTGCACCAGACAGACATAAGTAGAAGAAACAGAGGACGGATAGATAAGTGGAGATGTAGAAATAAATTTTGGAGACCCTGTGCTGGGCTACAATGAGACACATCCTTGTGTTCAAAACTTCATCATACATTTAGGATACTGGTTATTCACATCTTGACAGGGAGGATGTGAAGAAATAGGGAGCTAATAACATGAGTACAATAAAGAAGAAAGTGTCCTAAAATGTACTGGGCTAATCATTATACAACTTTTTTTTAACATGATTGAACTATTGAATTGTATGGTATGTGAATTATATGTCAATAAAACAGTTAAAACATAAAGTAAAATATCAAGCTATAACCTCTCCCCCATGCACAGTCTTGTAGGTGCCATCAGTCAGATTCCGACTCACGACAAGAGTCATGTGGCAAGGTAAAGCTGCTCCACAGGGTTTCTCAGGTTATTGTCTCTGCAGGAATAGATGGCCCGGTCTTTATTCCACAGTGCTGCTTTCAGTTAGCTGCTGAGAACTACTTAATGTAGTGCCATCAGGGCGTCCTCCACACATACTCTGGCTTCCGATGACCTACTTCCCATGTTATAACTGGGACAATCCTTTGAGAGAGAAAACCATATTGTGTCAATCTTCAGTCTAAAAT
>NW_022103941.1:481918-484284 GCF_000313985.2 Echinops telfairi | reverse complement strand
AATGAGACTATCTTTTCCCAGAAAGAATTTCATAGGTTCCCAAACTTATTTGGCCAACTGGCACTTTACAGAAAAATAATTTCTCAGCACTTCCCTGGCAATTGAAAACTTCTGTAGGATAGTCCATAGCCTGGGATAAAGTGTAGGTATCTGCTGTTGCAACCTCCCTGCATCATTCCAGTGATCCCCACATCCACCTCAGGGGAGCACTTTTGCCCACTTTGGGAAACACCTGGGGGCAGTTCTAGCTGTCCTAGAGGGTCCTGAGGAGTCAGAATTGACTTGATGGTACTGATGTGGTTTTAATCCCCACTTCTCCTGGTCTCATCAGCATGGTTGGTTGATCTGGAGTCAGACTGAGGATGAAATCTCAGCCTTGCTACTTGCTGACTATATGAGTCGAGGCAAGTTCACCTAAGTATCCTTGCTGTTATGAGGATTAAAGGATTCTGTCCTTCTCAAGATTGCCTAACATGTGGCCAGTTCCCACATATGCTTCATTCTTCTTGTGAAATCCTGTCTTGGGGATAGCCTACAAGTTTTGACTTATTAATAGTTGTTATAAAAAAGACTCCCTCGCTTTTGTCCACAATGTTTCACCTCACATAAAAATTACTTCTGAGAAAATTTCTAGGTAATATGATTGTAGTTGTTTATTTATAATGGAATTAATGCACTGTAGTCTGAAATTGCAGTGCTAAGTGTGTCATCGTGTCCTGATACACAGTCTTTGAAACATGGGAACACTGGCAACATGCTTCATTCTTTCCTCCATGAGAGCTGTCTCCAGGGATTGTAACAGGAGAAGTCCTGTGTTTCCTGGATGTCTAACAAATCAGAAAGTGAATGATCTTGGTCTCTATTCAAATAAAGAGAAATGATCCAACAAAAGTAATTTTGCCAAAGAAGGGCTTATGGAACACATTTTGGGGGGGAGGGTTCTGGAATCAGACCTTTTAGCCTCCACAGTGGGATTCTGAGGGAGGTAATGCTGTCTCCTCTTTGAAGATTTGGGTGCATGTAATACGTTCTTTTTGCTTTTGGTGAGGATTGAGGTTGGGAAAACTGACTCGTAGTGGGGTGGTTCTCAAGCCTGGCTATACAGTATAATCACTTATAATAGAGATTTTTTTAAAAATCCCAGCAGCTCCTTCCCCCATAAGAATTTATTTCAGAGGACAGCAATGAATCTGCAGCTCAGGGAGAGGGACATGTGTGATAAGAGCACATGGGAGAAAATGAAGGGGGAAAAAGAGAGAATGGAGCACATCCTGGACTACAGAGCCTTGAGGACAATATTCCCTCTCAGAGCAGCCAATCTACATAAAAGACCATATGGCCGGCCCCAGTATGAGACACAACATCCCTCATTGACCGATAGCCCCACAGGGGACAACACTGGAGACACAGTGTGGGAATTGCACCCGATCTGATCCCACCACATCCAGGCAAAACATTAAGGGCGTGAAACAGTTCAGCAAGGGGAACAGAGCAACAAAGTCCCCAGGGAATACCAAAAATAGACTTTGGGGCCAAGGCGTGACACCCTATCAGAGACTCCTAAAGCCCAACAAACGGTCCTTAAACTAATTACAAGCTTTTCTTTTTTGTTTTTGTTGTGCTGTTGATTTGTTTTTGTTTTGTCATTGGCTTTTTGCTGTTGTTGTTTTGTTTTCTTTTGTTGCTTAGTTTTGCTCTGTCTTATTTTTGTGCATGTTATTTTCTCCGCAGTTCTGTCTAAATAAGATAGGCTGGATGAACAATCTGGAGGAGAATACAACAGAACCGACAGTTCTGGGGGGACATAGGAGAGGGGGAGATAGGAGGAAAGGAAGTGGTGTTAACAAACTCAGGGACAAGGGAACAGCAAGTGATCCAAATCGGTGGTGAGGAGGGTATTAGGAAGCCTGTTAGGGCATGATTAAGGGTAATGTAACTGAGAAGAATTACTGAAACCCAAATGAAGGCTAAGCATGATAGTGGGACAAGGGGAAAGTAAAAGGAAATAGAGGAAAGAGCTAGCAGGCAAAGAGCATTTATAGAGGTCTAAATAAAAGAATGTAAATATGTAAATATATTTATATATGAGGATGGGGAAATAGATTTATATTTATAGGTTAAGTATTAAAGTAGCAGATGGACATTGGACCTTCCCTCAAGTACTCCCTCAAGGCAAGCATACTTTGTTCTATTAAACTGGCATTCCATTATGCTCACCTTTCCAACACAATCACTGAAGGAAAAGTGGTTGCATAAGCAAATGTGGTGAAGAAAGTTGATGGTGACCGGCTATTAAAAGATATAGTGCCGGACAGGCTGGATGAACAATCTGGAGGAGAAAACAACGGGGCTGACAGTTCCGGGGG
>NW_022103941.1:461922-479661 GCF_000313985.2 Echinops telfairi | reverse complement strand
AAATGAGGAGCTGATGCCATGGGTTTACATGGAGAGCAAATGTTTTGAGAATGATGAGGGTAATGAATGTACACATGTGCTTATACAATTGATGTATGTATGGATTGTGATAAGATTTGTATGATCTCCCAATAAAATGATTTAAAAAAAAACCCAGCTGACCAGGTCACAGTCCAAATTAATTAAACTTCTGAGGTGAGAGCTAGGTGATTCCTTACAGCAGTTCATATAAAGAAGAACTACTATGTTGGCCACTTGTGGGGGATTAGCCACTGAAAACCTTATGAATATCAGCAGAACACTGTCAGATATAATGCCAAAAATGAGCGCTCAGGTCAGAACTCAACTTACTGCCAGTGAGTTGATATCAACTCTTATCGACCCTATAGGACAGGATAGAAATGTCCCTCCCTGTGTTTCCCAGAGTGCAACTCTTTATGGGAGCAGAAAGTCCCGTCTTTCTCCTGAGGAATGATTGGTGGTTTCAAAATGCTAACTAGTATTTAGTAGACCAATGCATAACCACTATGCCTCCAGGGCTCCTTCTCAGAATAGAAGGCACCCAAAAAATGGTCAGGGAAGAGCTGTCAGCTCAAAGCAGAGTTGATCATAATGACGTGGATGGAATAACTCCTTAGAGACCTCTATTTGCTGATACAGGATGACTCAGTATGAGAAGAAACAGTGACAATAATATAGTCATTGAAACTCAGAATTATGAAGTCTTAATATAGAAAAACTAGAAGTCATTAAAAATTAAATGGAACTCATAAAGATCAATACGCTAGGGGTTAGTGAGTAGAAATGGACCAATATCTGCCATTTTGAATCAGACTGTCAAACAGTTTACTATGCTGGTAATGACACATTCAAGAGGAATCACATTCAGCTTCCTAAAGAACATTTCAAGATCTACCTCTGGAACCATCATCCATCCAGAGCATGTTTCTATGGGCGTGCCAAAAACCCTCTTTCCCAATGCATACTTACTGGGGTGTTCCCACTCTGCAACACCCCATATCCCCACTCCCAGCATAGACTGGTGCCAACAAAAATTAAGAACAATTATTGTTAGTAGGTATTGTGCTCAGCATTAGAGAATCTTTATAATAAAAGACTTACTTGAAGCATAAACTCTACCAAGGAAGACAAACTATTTAGACTGTAATAAATGTGAAGTTAATAAATAATGTGCTGTCAAGGAGCAGAGGAGTGTACTTTACATAAGATGTGAGAAGGTTTGAAATTTAAACTGAGACCTGGGTGAAAAATGAGCCATATAGAAAGTTGATGCTGATTATTATCCAGAGGAACTGATCTACAGTTGCAACCTACTTACTCTTAAGATTTTAGTTTTATCCAGCAGATAACAAGCTGATTCTAAAATTTCTATGTACATGTGAGGTTTCAGTGTAGCTAAAATAATCTTAATAATAAAATATAGGTGGAGAATGCACATTGCCTGATATGAAAACTTACTAAAAAGCTATAGTAAGAACTGACATAAAGGTAGGCATATTGGTGGAATATAATTGAGACTCTAAAAATTCAACCTCATAAATCTATGGTTAATTGATTCAAAATGTGCTGAAAGAAGTCACTGTGATTGCTGCAAATGCAGTTGAAACAAATAGATACTCCCAGGAAAAAGAATGGGTTTTGACTCCTACCTTGGACCATATGCAAACACTAACTCAAAACAGATCTTAAGACATAAATGTAAGAGCCAAATGTATAAAACCCTTAACAGAAAACATATGCATAAATGTTTGTGACCTTGGATTAGGGAATGGTTTCTTAAGATATTTTCCATTTTAAGCAATTATGACATCTTAAGCATAAGTAACCCAAGGACAATGTAGATAAGTTGAACATCAAAATTAGTGTTCCTTAAAATCGGAAAGGCACAATCAAGAATTTGAGAAAGGCAAATTACATCAGTAACTATTCGTGAGATATCTAAAAATCTAGTATTCAGAATATATAAAGAAGTATTACAAGTCTAGTCAAGAAGTTAGTCACTACTCTACAGATATAAGTATTTTAAACATAAACAATACAACTATAGTATAGATTTAGCCTAAAGTTACTGTAAATTGCTTGAAACCGAAGACTATTCAAATAAGTCCATGAAAGCCAAACAAATACTCTGAGGCTATCCGACCTGAATTTAGGGAACATTTCAAGACCAGACTTAATGCAATGAACACTAATGACCTGATGGGCTGGGAGGGGGGTGGAATATCAAGAACATCATATGTGAAGGAAGTAAAAGGTCATTAAAGACAGGAAATCAAGGAAAAAATCAAAGTGGATATCAGAAGAGACTTTGAAATCACTCATAATGGTAGAGCAGCTAAGGCAAATAGAAGAAATAATGAAGTCAAAGAGCTGAACAGAAAATCTCAAAGGGCAGCTCAGAAAGACAAAGTATTAAAGAATTCATCATTTGGCAAATGCAAATCAAAATGACAATGAAATGCCACTTGCACACACAAGAAGGCTATAATACAACAGATGACAAAAATCATCTAGGATGTTGAAAAATCATTGTCCTCATGCACTGAAAGATGATACAGCCTCTTTGGAAGTTTCTCAAAATAGTAAATATACAACCACGTGGTTTTTGTTAGATGCCACCCAATCAGTTCAGACTCATAGCCACCCTCTATATAATAGAAAGAAACACTGCATGGTCCTGCACCATCCTCACAATTATTATGTTTGAGCCCATTATTACAGCCACTGAATCAATTCATCTTGTTGGGGGTCTTCTTTATTTGTTATCCTTCTACCAAGCATGGTGTCCTTCAACAAGGACTAATAATATATCCTTCTGATAACATGTTCAAAGTATAAGAGAAGTCTTGGCACCATCACTTCCAAGGGCCATTCAGCTGTACTTACTCCAAAACACACGTTAGTTCATCTGGCACTCTACTGTGATTTCAATATTCCCTACCAACACCTAGTTCAGATGCATTTTCTTCTCAGATCTCCCTTATTCATTGTTCATTTTAAACATCCATAAGAGGTCATTATAAATACAACAGCTAGGTTAAGGAGCACCTTAATCTTCAAAATGGTGTCTTTGCACTTTTAACACTTTAAAAAGATAGTTTGCAACACAAGTTCAGGCAGCAGTGTTCAGGCAGAAGAGAAATGCAGTGCCATTCATCTTTAATTTTTAATTCCCAGCATAGTAAATCAGATGACTTCATGATTCAAAATGGCCCATACCAATCCATTTTTGATGGCTTAAAATTTTCCAAGACTCATATTTTGCACATTCACATCCTGATTAATGCATGTTCCAACAGTTTCTTCTCAGTTTGAGTTATGCCATATTAGCCAATGAAGGTTCCAAAAGACTTGCTTCATCCAGATCATTAAGGTCAACTCCACTTGGAGAGAATATTGGAAGTGACCTGACAGAAGAATAAACCAAATCTGTCTTGGAAGAAGAACAGCCAGAATGCTCCTAAGACGAGAGGATGCTAAGTCTGGGTCTCATGTGTTTAGACATGTTGAAAGGAGAGACCAGTTACTGGAAAAGGATATCACACGAGGTAAAATGGAGGGTCATTGAAACAGAGGAAGATCCTGAATAATATGGATTGGCACAGTGGCTGCTACATGGGCTCAAACACAATTGTAGGGTTGGCCCAGAACTGACCAGTGTTTTGTATATAGGGTGATTATGAGTTGGAGCCAACTTGAGGATCTCTGAGGACCTATCTTTTGAGGAGGCAACTCTTCCCTAATCCTAGTTTGAGTGTCTTCTTACCTGAGGGACCATCTTCTGGCACTGCATCAGATGATGTTCTGCTGCTATTCATATTGTTTTCAGTAGCTACTGTTTCAGAGGTGGTGTGTTAGTCTGGGTACTTTAGAGAAACAAATCCACAGAAACTGATGTATAAGAGAAAGAGTTTCATATAAAGGTTAAGTGTGTGCCAAGAAAACACCCCAACCCAATGCTGCCCAAGCCCACAAGTCCATCAATGCATTAACCCATATTTCCAATACCAATCCACAAAGTTCTCTTCCATCTCAGAAAACAGACGCAAGGATGCCGACTGCAGGAGAAAAGCCATTATCAGTGAATGTGTAAACATCTCAGCGCTGGCAGGGGTCTCCACACAGCTGCTCCAGCACCCAGGGCTGCATCCGGGTAGGTCCATGTGGCTTCTCCTTTGGGATGTCTTGCAGGAAGTCAGCCTTGCAAGCTGAAGCAGGGAAGTGTTAAGGCAGCTGCACCCTGGTGTGACCATCACAAAGCCAGAGACTTGAGAACTAGAAAGGTGAGACTGAGCCATTTATCCCCCTGCCCTTCAATTAACCCCACATGTGTTTATCGGTCAAGTTGGCACAATAAACTAACTAACTCAGGTGGTCTTCCTCTCAATCTTAGTCTGCGTGAGTCTGAAAACTCTGCTGAAGCCTGATTACCATGGGTGGTATTTAAAATTCCAGCTGGCATAGCTTCCAGCCTGACAGCAACATGCACACCACCACAATCTGACCAACTGACAGACAAACAGTGACATCCACTCTGATCGTGTATTTACCCAAAAGACTTGAAAACAGATCCTCAAAGAGAGATGGGCATAGCAGTGTTCATTGCAGCAACATCAACAATAACCAAACAGCTTCAATAACATAAATGTTCAACACATGAACATACAAACAAAATGTGGTAAACACAAGTACTTCTCTGACAGTAGAAGAAATAAAGTCTTGATACAGTAAGGATACAGCTTGAAGACATACTGAATGAAACTAGTCAAACACAAAATGGCAGATACTGTATGACTTCACTTATATAAAAAGACAAGAAAAGGCAAATGTACAGATACAAAGTTTATTAGTGGTTACTAAGGTCAGTATACAGAAAGTGGGGGGTGGGGGTGGAGAGTAGGGGTGATGGAACAACTACAAGGATCATGGAATGTTAGCTTGCAAACATTCTTGTAATTGCTGTCAGTAAGACTTAAACCTCTAAATAACTGGACAGGCAAAAGTTGTGTGATAGATTATGCAAGGGGGCTTCAAAAACTTTGTGGGAAACTCCCATTATTTTCTAATTTACTTGCCATCATCGCTGGGGCTATTTCTTGCTGCTGTTTTCTTTGTTGGTCTGCTCTTCCACCTGCATGACCATGACCAAGGCCTTCTTCAAAGCTGGAATAACATGGTCCACCGGGGTGAGTGGTCTCCCCCAGTCCCCATACTCACTCAAGGCAGAGCTGCCAACACCTGCAGTTGCCCAGGAGCTAGTATAACCCCATCTCCCACTCCCCAGTCCCTAAAACCCACACCCCCTTGCAGCCAGCCCAACCTTGCATGACTGAGAGGTACTAGGGATGCATGGCTAAGGTGGGTTCTTCTTTGTTCTCAATTTTCTCCAGGTCATAGTCTGGCTGCTTGGCCATCTCGGGAGAGCTGAAGTCAGGTTGGCCCTTGCTGCGACACAGAAGGAAAAGACCCAGCCAGTTCATTAACTGCCAGCCAACTTAGCAAGTTATTCCTGGGGCCCTTCCTCAGGTAGACAATGCAAATGCCTACAAAAGATGCCCACATCCTGCCTCCTGATCCTCACCCAGGAGGTCTCCAAGCTTGACTCCATCCCCTTCCCTACCCTAAACCTGTCCCTTCAGCCATATGTATGACATCATCTGTTCTGATGCCCACATCACAAAGCTGAGTGTCAGCCTTATTTTTTACCCTATATACATACTACCAAGTCTTGCCAGCCACCCCCACCCATCCGCCCCCAACCCAAAATGGCTGATATCTCGTGTCAGCCTCCGCTACAATCCCTCGGCCAGAGCCATACCTCATTCTTGAACTATCCAGCAACCTTCCCCCTGCTCTCCCTGCATCCACACCTGCACCAGGTTCCATGCTGAAGCCCCAGTGATCTACCTAATGCTGCCATGACCATGTCACTGCTCTGCTCAACTCCCTCCAAAGGTTCCCTGCCCTCATCAGGTAGCCGGATATGAGTTCTGGGAGGCCAGTTAGCACCAGGACCTGGCTGGCCTGTGCCCAACTCCTTCTTCTTGTCCTTTCAAATGTCTGTGCCCCTGAGGCATTTGGAAGGGAGGACTGGCACAAGCAATTTTCCTGCACCTTCATTCTCAGCTATTAAATGTCCCATGACCTTCATTTCCACTCAGCCCAGCATCGTTAGGATGTTTGCACACCTCTGGGTGGCACGGATCACAGCAGCGGCCACTGAAAGCCTGCCAGACCCTGCACTGAGTCACTTACCCCTGAAGTTCAAACATCTGGCCCACTGTAGAGATAAACCACTAGAGGTCCAGTGAGGCTCAAAGACTTTCCCAAGGAAATCAGCTAATGAATAGAAGCACTAGAATTTGATCTCAATTCTCACTGTAGGGCATATCAGCCTACACAGACATGTTTGAGGGCTTTGCTATCTACACAGGAGCTGGCATCTAGAAAGTACAGTGTGAACCTGCACGGAATGAATAAGAGCAGGTGTCTGCACATGAATCACTCTCAAAACTCAGGCAGGGACTGGAACAGAACTTCCCCCTGGCCAGGGGGCTGTAGGAAGTCCCATGTGGCGTGGGGATGAGCTTTCCTAGGACCGCTAGATTGGGAGGTGGAGAATTAAGACTACAGTAGCGAGCAGGTGTCCTAGTGTCTGGTGGGTTGCATGCTGGGCTTCTAACCACAAAGCCATCAGCTGGAAACCACTGGCTGGAAAAAGATGAGGCTTTCTACTCCTGTGAAGAGGTACAGTCTGGGAAACCCACAGAGGCAGTTCTACCCTGTCCAGAGGGTCGCTGGGTCAGAATCACTGGCAGTGAGTTTGGAGGGGAGTGCTGCCTCTTGTCATGCCAGCACGTGTTCAAGGAGTGGTGTGGAGCACGAGGGCCAGCCCCCCAGTCCCTCACTGGCCAGAGCCTCACCCCACCTGGATGGTCTCCTTGAGCAACTCTATGGCCTCCTTTAGCTCCTGGATCTGGGCCATGGCTTCCTTAAAGCTGGAATTTTTTCTAAAACTGCATATTCAAAAACAAAACTAAACTAAGATGAAGCCCCCAAACCAAGCAACACACTTAGGGAATTTTCATTAATATAGGGATAAAATGACCCTAGGTGGGAATACACAGTTAAAATGGTGGCGGTATAAATCGAAACATAGAGCAAGCTGCTGGAAACAACAGAGGCAACAGAAACAGAAATTTACCTTTGGACAATAAGTAGGAACAGCTTCCACCCTCCCTCACACTATCAAATTTCCTGAAATACTGGATCCAGTTCAATTGCCTGGATATCTTTTACTGGCTACTTTCTCTGCATGAAAAGCAATTAATTATTGATGGCAATTTTCTCCTGCCCCTCTTAAAGAAATCTTCCCTCCAGCTGTCTGTCCTCCACTAAGAAAGCTTTCCTCCAGCTTCTTTCGCCTATTAAAATAACAAGATTAAAAAAAAAAAACTGGCAAAAATTTTTGAGCAGTGTACTTGGGAACCGGAGATCTTCCGAACTTGAGAGGTCTCGCCCTTCTATGAAGACCTATAAGCTTTCCCAAAGCCTCTCTTTGGCTGAGTTCCTGCTCACTGAGCCCCATCTTTCTACAGCTTGGCCAGTCTCTTTCTCTTTACTTACCACCTGCCAGACTGTTCACTGATAGCCACCAACCTGGGCCATCTCTTTGAGGCCCCAGTTCTAGAAGGACTTACTCCAGCTATCTGGGAATGCCTATCATGTATACATGCGCTGTGGGTGCGCAGGAATATCACTTCAACGTCCTCAAGGCTGAGCGTGATACCTGCAGTTGCCCAAGCAGCTGGCAAGAATGATCCGGGGAGTTTCCGGACCGGGTTCACCCCCTGCCCAGTTCCCAGGAGAACGTACCGCACAGGTGATAAGACTGGGCAAACCTCAGGAGAAAGCCCTAAAGTTTTGTGCACCAGCTGCAACCACTCGCTTCCTGAATAGCATTCAGTTCTTCGCTGAAGACGTTCTAAGAGTCTCTGGGAGGAGGCACAGCTGTGTGAAAGGAAACAAGGGAGGGGCTTAGGAGACCTGCAAAGTGATGAATAGGGAACCCCAACGCCCAAAGCCCTAGCCTGGGAACGCCCTTTCTCCAACAGGGATTCTCCCCAGGAACCCCAACCAGTACTAAAACTAGGGGGTGGGACCAGCCTCTGGGACACCCTCCCACATCTCACCATGAGAGGGGTGCGGCACGGTGCGGGGGAGGGGGAACAAGGGTGCTTGCAGTGAAAAATCATCTGGAGATAAGGCTTCAAGCATAGACATTCAGGAAAATATGTATCTTACTTGATATGGCAGAGATTAATAGGACATCATAAACAGCAGTTCTTGGTGCCTAAATTCCCACCAACATAATTGAAAGTTTGTTCTTCATAACACTGACCATGCAGGAAGGAATTCAGATGAATTGGAAATAATACAATGTGAGGTCTTAGTGGGAAAAGAAAGATTCTTATGCGGGCAAACGGTTCAGATTATTATCAGATGTATGATCAAAGTCACATACCTCATGGACAGCACGGACTGAGCTCAAGGCACCAACCTACCTGTGTGACACTGAATATCCACATCGTAAAAGGTGATGCCTGAGTCACTTTGATAGTGGGCCAGGATATCATTCTCTTACAATCTCACAGCTGTGCTCAGAGCCACATAAAACAATTAACAATATACTGCTACCATATCAACACAACTTAAATTTTATACAAAACAAATAATATTTTCTTCATCTCTTGGATAATCAAGTACACTTTAACTTCCATTTGGTGCTTATCCATGTCTGACAGTGAGAAAATAAACCACTATATCACCTATCTAGTTTTGGACTGTTGCTTTTAAGAACACTACCTGCTGTGGTAAAGATAAAATATTATGGTTTATAAAATATAAAAAATAAAAGCCTAAGGAGCTTTTACTCTGCTCTCTATGGTTCTATGAGTCAGAATGCACATGAAAGCTCTGACTTTATTGTTCTTCTTTTAAATGCGTTCTCTTATTCCATATAAGTAAAACCTTAGTTTTTGAGTATTTGCAAACCAGAGGCAAATACACGATATACATCACTTCAATCCTGGTGCTTGGTAGAGGGGAGGCAAACAAGAGGAAAGCTTTTTAGATTGACAAAGGCTGAAACAACGGGCTCAAATATAAGAACAATTATGAAGATGGTGTAGGACAGGCAAGTGTTTCTCCCTGTGGTACACAGGGTCACTATGATTTGGAATTCCCTTAGTGACCCCTAACAACAACAACCTCCCTTGTATACATACTGAAATGTTAGTGTTTCTTTTTTAAATAAGTAGTAAAGTAATAATAATTCCACAATCATTATTGAAAATATATAATCAGGGTTTTAACTTGCAAGATGAATCAATAGTCAAGGACAAAACTGGACCATGGTAGATTAGTACGAGAAACTATTTATTTATGTATTACTTTAATGCCTAAGAAACTTTAAAAGAAAATTTTAAGACTACAGAGAATATGGGGTAAAATTATTTATAATATACACTACAACAGGATATATTATACTGGTGTTTTAACAATAAGGTAACAGTATTTGATGATTACATAACGATTTAGAGCATACATCAGAGCAGTTTATCTTTACATTTGTGGGAATGGGATGGATTGAGTTAGAGAGCACCTCTCCCTACCTTTGAGTTCATATTTTAACTTGACTGAGTGGGATTATTACCAGGGATGCAAGGATGTTTCAACATTAGAAAAACTATTAATGTAACTGTTAGATCTCTCTAGAGCTAGATTTATACCTCAGTCCTTGGCTCCGCGTGAGAAAGAATTCACACCGAAGCCTGGTTCGTGATCGAAGTGAGTTTTATGAAAGTTAGAATAAGTTTCAGGTTTACACGTCACCCAAGGGGCTCCTCCCGGACATGCGGCCTAGCTGGAAGCAGCTTGGCGTCCAGTAAAGCGTGTCCCAAAGTCCTGCCAAAGCTCTCTGCGCCTAAGCTCTCTTTCCTTCCTTCTTCCCACCGCCCCAAATCCAGGCTTCTGCCTTTTCAAGGATTCCACGGGGAGGCGTGATGGACGACCCCTGATCAACCCCATAGTCTGAATTGAATTTACCTGGCTAGGTGAGCCAATTCAAGTTCATGCCCACCCCTGCCTACCGGCGGGAACCCTGAACATGTGCAGTGCGCCACTCCTTTGTTTCCCTGGCTTGGCCCTCTGAGCATGCGTTAACGGACATCCCCCCAGTCCTATGCTGGCCTACCTAACATAACCAAGTATATAAACACGACAAAGAATAAGAACCCTATGATCATATTAATAGATGCAGAAAAGGCATTTGACAATATCTAACACCCATTCCTGATAAAACACTCAATAACATATAAATAGAAAGGAGAGACCTCAACACAAGAAATGTATTAAAGGAAACACAGTCCGTGAAGGACAATTAGTTGCCTGGAACTTGCTGAAAATAAGACACTTCTTCACAGAAAGGTTTCATAAAAAGAGTAATACAGAACCAAAAGATTGGGGAGAAATAAATTTTTAGCAGTGAGGAGAGGGAGCGAGCAGGGGAGGAGAAGAGGAGGAGGAGATGTCAACTGGCCAACTGTGGCATTTTCAGGAATTCCCCATCTCCATGCTCACCTGAGCATGCACAAGGGAAAGGAGCCTTGAGTCTGGGTGCTGTAGCACAGGGAGCAGAGCCTGAAATCCGTGTCTGAGGATGAAGCAGCTTGTGAAGGGTCTGCCTGTTGTGGCTCTTGATTCTACAAGGCTCAGGCCTCTTCGAGTTGGGTGGTTGAGGGACATTCAGGTGGAACCCAGGAGAGACGTGGTCAAGTGGAGCAGATGGCATCAGATGCTGTCAAGTGTGTCTCTGTAGTCCTAGCAGCTGGAGTGTCTCTCAGGGGAAATTCCCAGTTGGAAAACGTGCTTTCTACCCACCACTTTCCTTTCCGCTTGTCTTTCTGTCTGGGCTTGCGTGTTGTTGTGATTCAAATGCAAACGCGTTTCAAATGCATGCACGGCCACCCAAAGTGGTTTCAGCAGGGTTTCCGGACTAAGAAACTACTAAGAATCAATCAGTTGCCTTAAGCCTCACCTCCAGGCCCCTCCCTCCAGGTCGCCCTCATTATATCCAGGCCCCGCCTCTTCGCACAGACGCCACCCCGCCCCCTCCCCAGTCGAAGCAATTTCCTGCTGAAAGCACTTCCTCTGCTTGAGAAGGATCCGAGTGAGCGTCCCACGAGTTTCTGCGGGTGAGTGAGTTTCCGTGTTTCTGTGCTGATCCCAGGCGCGGAATCCCCCGCAGGTCTGGCGTCCCCAGCTGTGTCCGGGTTCCCGAGGACGTTACAGTTCCCACACCCCGTCGGCGAGTGTTCCAGGTCTCTGCGACCCCCTGGGACATTTCCAGTTAAATCCTTTCTGAACTGGTTGGAGGCCTCTGCCTTCAGGTCTGGGAATACTCTGGTCGCATTTTTTGCTCAGAGCTCCTCCTGCGCCCTCCCCGCTCCCTCCAGAAAGGCCTGATTGGGAGTGGGTTCTTGCCTGGGGCCCGTCTCTTCCGTGCTAGGTTGCGGGCAAGAGAGCAGGGGGACCTGAGTGGCCTTTACTGAAAAGAGAGGTCAGCCTTGCAGTCATCAGGCCACCCCACTGATGACCGAGGTCTGTATTAGAGCTTAATTTCTCAGCACCTTGCTTTGCAAAAGGGTGCAATAGCAGTGACAGCCCCCAATCCCCGCACAGATTAAGTCCTCACGTAGTTTGCAGTCCCCTCATAGAGTGAACCTCCACTGAATGGTTTCTGCCCAGGAACAAACGTAGTAGGTAATCTGGCGCGCAGGCTTTGGAGTGTGGATTAGCTTCACCTCTCTGCAGGCAGCCCAGGGAGAAGCAGTCTCTTGGAGGTTTGCCTGCGTGTGTGTCCTTGATGGAGGTCACCAAACTGGAGACAGTACAGGGGGTCTCCTAGACAGGAGCCATGTGCTATTAGCCTTGTCCTGACTGCATGGGCCAGAAGGTCCTGGACCTATTTTGTAAGCCCTCTATCTAAGGATGGAATGTCTGTCATTGTGATGTATTGATTGGCCACCAATCATGCTTTTGTGACAGTTTCCTTTGCCCTGCCCCTCCCCCACATCCTCTTTATCTCACATCTCAATTGGGAACTTGGGAAGCCATTTCCACCTCCTGTTGGTGTGTTCGTGTCTTTATGTTGTCTTTGTCTCATAAGATTTAATAAATGTTCTCTTGAAACGATATTTAAAATGGGGTCTCCTTTTTACTCCAAAATAGGTCTTGACTGCATGTCCCTCAACCATTTCTGACCATCGGAGACTAGCTTGTGGTCTGTTTTAGGCTGTAAAAGGGAATTTCAATCTCAAATATAATTTACGGTGAACATTTATTAAGTCTTAAAAGAGACAAAGAGAATACAAAGATGCAGCCCCGTCACCGGATGGAGATCATAGTGCAGTTCAAGGAAACTTTTAAGTCAGGAATCTAATTAAATAAGGTTGCAACAGAGGAAACTGTCACAAGTTTCTGATTGGTGGAGCATCAATACAGCATTGTTCTAAATGGGACTACAAAAGGAGGGACAGGACCATAACTGAGCCACCTTCATTGCCAGATAGAGCATTTTACAAGGTTGTTCCAGGGCCCTCTGACTCAGGCAATCAGGGTTCAACTACTAAGGCATGGCTGGTGACTATAGGACCCCCTGGATTGGCTGGAGAAAGGTGGATGGTGTCCACTTTCCAAGTTCCTCTGCCTCTGGGCAAATGTAATCCACCTCCTTGCTTAATGATCAGAAAGAATTTAATTGGGGGTTAATCCACACTGCCATTCATAGCCCTTTAGTAACTGGGGTGTGTTTGGGCCAGGTCCAGACCATGCAGCCCCTTCCCCCAGCCTCTCAGAAAGATGATGACTGCTGGACTTTGCAGCCCCTTTGCCCCAGCCTCTCAGAAGGATGATCTTCTGGACTTTGCAGTCCCTGCCTCCAGCATTCCGAGGCGCTTCTCTCTCCTGGCAGGGTCCACACAGCCTCTTCCCCCAGCATTCCGGGAAGCAGGTCTGCAGAAAAACAAGGTGATTTATTCGCAGGCCACATCCTGACTCAAGGCCTTGCAGCTGCATCACTAAAAGCCTCCTTCCCCTTATCAGCACATACCTCCTTGGCTCAGACCCTGTACAAGTCCCACTGCCTCACTGCCAGGCGCAACTTCCTTGACCTAACTCCTTGGGTTGTGGAATCTGCCTGTGAGTTCTTTCCCTGCCTAAATAAAGCCTTTCTTAATCTCACATTCCTGGCTGAATTCTACCCCTGCTCTGTGTCACAGTTTTCACCTCTCAGGGTGCTAAGACTTTAATCTCTAATACAGCTCCTGAGATTTGTCTGCTGCTGCTGTACCTTTCCACTTGGAGTGTGTAGAGCTGAGCCCCACGTGGGGATGTTTCCCCTAATAAACCTCACCTGAGAGATTGGTTGTGTGAATGGCTCGTCTCTTTTAACACGGCTCTTCCACCCCTGCCGCCACCCCCTTATCGTCCCTCTTGGCTCTTGGAGCATTGCTGGTCCAGATTTAATATCCACTCATTTTTTAATCGGGAATTTTGGTTTCTTTTATCCTTTTGATTTGCAGAATCCAGCAATTATTTTGTTTATTTTCAGGTTCTTCTATGTATTAATTTGGAGAAAGAATAGATTTTCTTCACCTGTAGTGTTTCAGTGTTAAAAATCTACAGGGTAGTTCTACTCTGTCCTATAGGGTCACTGTGAGTCAGTATTGGTATATTTTAGTGGCACATGCCCTCAAGGTCAGCACTTTTTTGTTAATTTGAGTTATTTTCACAGTGACATAGAATTTAAATCAATCATTTGTCATTTATCCTAGTGGATACAGAAAATGTTTTGAAATATCCTGATGTTTATTAATTAACCAGCTGAATTTAGCTTCTGTATTTTCTTGCTTATGTTTAATTGAGTTGGTACCCATCCCCACCCCACCCCCTCTCCCCACATGACTGATTTTGAAATCATTAATGGTGGGCCAAACATTCACATCCTAATGGCTGCATACTGACTGAAGGACCTGAAGTCTCATTTGCTAATCTGCTGACACTTGCCTCTCTATTTTTCCATTGCTTAAGCTTGCTATTTCTACATTGGTCCCCAGACCCACCAGATTCAAAATTTTAGTGGGCTGCTGCCCATACCCATAATGGATACCAGCAGGAAGTTCCCTAGCTGCTCCATCCCCCCTAGTCAGCGTGTGCAGTTGTGATTGGAGGCGAAAAGTATTTCCACCCACCCAGGGTTTGTTGCTTTATAAACCAGAGTTCGAGTAGTGCGCTTGGGGCACAGATGTATTGAACCCCAGCTGTTTCCTGGCAGCCAACTCCAGTAAAGCTTTTCATTTGATCCTTTTCGGTGTGGCCCTGATTAATCTTCAGACCTGGTTATAACATTTTCTTGGAACCAAATTCTAAGTATACAAATTATTTTTATCCTTTTGATTTATTTTTTTCATGTTAGCTGTTTCTTCAGTTTCTTTGCATTTGCTGTGCAAGAACTGTGTCCTACTAATAGCTCCTCATTTTAAAAATTATGTCATAATTATTTCTAATACAAGGCAACATCCAGGTATGTAACTCTTACATATAGTAAGATAGGATCTTATTTAAAATAAGATACCATTTTCCCTGTGCCCCACTGCATGGTATTGCTTGAATGTTCTAGCTTTTAATCCAGGTGTTCTTGATAAGAGACTTGTTTTGTCCACTGCGCTACAGTCGATTCTGTGAGTGATGCCATGGCACCTTAAACTCCTCCTTAGGGTTTCTAGGCTATAATCCATGTGTTACCAGATGGCACCTCATGGAACACACCTGCTTTCATTTCATGGAGCTGCCAATCCTTTAACAACTGGAGCAGGAGGGCTTCTTCACAGACTAATTTAGATAGGCTACACTGACAGACATGGTGATTCTTAATGGGAATTACGTTTGTTTCTGATTTAGTCATATTTCCAACACAGTATCCATGTGCATTCATAGACATGAATATGCGATCATCATGTTCAATTTCCCCACTGGGTTAGTGTCATGGACTTAATTCCATCTCGTGGCTATGTCATGTGTTATAGAGCAGAACAGTTCCATAGTGTGTCTGGAGCATCGTTATCTGTGGAAGCCGATCTCCTGTCTTCTATAGTAATGCAGGCTGGGTAATGCAGGCTGGGTTTACCCCGTCAATCCTCAGTGGAACAGTCCAAGCTGTTTGTGCCACCTAGAAACCTTCATTGTCCCTATCCCCCCAAACCAACTCACTGCCACACAGTCATTCTGACTCATAGTGTTCCTCTATAGGTGTCCAGGATCTATATAAGAGCAACCAGCCTCATATTCCTCTTTTAGATCTGCTGGTGGAGTTGAACTGCCAGCCTTGAGGGTAGCAAATGAAGTCAGAATTCATTTTCCCCCTAGAAATAACCAAATCAAACAGACGCCATCAAACCCACACAACAACTGCAGACTCCATGTGTGTCAGAGCACAGGGTTGTTGCAGAGGGGGTTTCAGTGACTGGGTTTTCAAAGTGCATCACCCAGGCTTTTCCTCCCTGGAGACTCTGAGTAGACACAAACTCCCAGTCTCTCCAGGAACACATATCCAAGTTAACCATCTGTAGTGCTCAGGGACATAAAAAACGAAGCAAGGCACACATGCGTGCGTGTACACACACTTAAAAAACCTAGACCTATATAAGTTGGAAATCTTTCAGAGAAGGAAAACTCAAACTATAAAATGAGGTTGAGTTTCCAACTATAACATAAGAAACTGCACAGTTGAATTTGTAAAATTTGCAGGACCCAGAAAAATAGTCATTCTGTTAATTTTCAGCTATCAAGTTTTTATGTGAATCGTACAGATATACTGTAACCTAACAGGTCTCTTTACCATAGCTAGAGAATAAAATTAATATCAACTTTAATAGATCTTCAGGAGAGATGTTATATGTAAATAGCTTAATATTTCTGAATTTTCATGGAAGATGAACAGGTATCGTAAAGATTTTTAAGATGTACAATATTTGAGGAATTTAAAAAGATATATTACATTATTCTATTTAGCGTAATCTATTAGGAACAGATATGCAGTATCTTCAAAAGGTTCATGGATAAATTCCATTATCTTTATTCCATTTTTCATGACTTTTTTGAAAGCCCCTTGTGCATTCATGGCATGAATGATTGCCTACCAGTGAGCTCCTTCTATCTCAATTAGATAATAGTTTGATAAATATCAATCATTTTTCCTACCATATGTTTCTCTATGGTGACTGTGGTTTCAGAGTAAAACTATACTCCATAAGTTTTTCATTGGCTAACTTCAGAAGTTGGTTGATTTCTTCTAAGGTTGCCTACAGTCTCCAATCTTTTGTTTGATAGCTGAGCACTCAGTTGTTCGCACTACTCAGGGACTCCATTTAAGGACCTACCTCTTGAAGTGTGAGTGCTTGCTGTCAGAGCCCTGTGTTGCCTGATGTGTCCTGAATGAACTTCCCTTACAAATAGGTGAGTCTTTTCTGGGGCTGCTTTTCTTTTTCTGTTGGTCTCTTATGTGTTCCTATAATGACGCTTTATTGTATGTGGGATATATGAACAAAGGGACCGTTTGTCACAGTCGGTTAAAAATTGGGCTGCTGACTGCAAGGGCAGCTGTTCACACTCACCAGAAATGTGAAGAGAAAGATGAGTCCGCCTGCTCCAGTAAAGATGTACAGGCCTGGGAGTCCTAGAGGGAGTTCTACTCTGCTGTGAGTTGGACCAGACGTGATGGCAGGTAGTTACATGTGGACAAGTCCAGGCATTCTTGACCACTTATTAGCTATTTGAGGCTAAATGCAATTACATTCATATTTTTGTGGACTCTTGTGAAGTGCAAAAATAATTTTTTTGTGACAGTTTTGGGAACACATCTATTTGTGGAGGAGAGTTGTTTTGGAACAAGCTACTTTTTTATTGATTTCAGTCTTTTTTGTATTTCTTCAGTGACGTTTCAGTGATACACCTTTCTGACATCCTTTATCCTTATTAAAATTTATTTGGTCAACGGACTATCCTTAAAACATAACAAGTACACTCCCTCGTGATGCCCTGTGGTCTGGTATTTTCTCCTCTTGGAGCATACACTTTTGGGCTATCCCTTAGTTAAGTCCATCACATCCTTCAAATCACTATTTTCAATGAATTCAATTAATTAGATTACTAAGGGCAGATGACTAAAATTACCACTGAACAAAAGGGCCCCATAGGCAGGTACACAGAATGATTTCACAGTGGAAATCATCTGAGAGAGTACCTATGTTCACCTCCCCTCTGATTGAGGACAGATGTTTGCTCTGGGTCCTAACTAGATTAATTAATTAGAGGCACTGAAAAGAAAGCCTTTCTTATTGTTTGTTGCCATCTAGTTGCCATTTTGTAAATTTTGTAAATTTTCTCCAATTTATAACAACACTATGTACCCACAGGAATGTAGTAGGCTATGCGTTGGGTTGGTAACCACATGTTCAGCAATTCAAAACCACTAACTGGTCCACAGTAGAAAGATGCGGCTTTCTACTCCCTTAAAGAGTTGTGGCTTCAGAAAAACACAGGGCCTGTGCTACTCTGCTCTATAGGGATGTTTTGAGTTAGAATTGACCCAATGACAGT
>NW_022103941.1:459475-461566 GCF_000313985.2 Echinops telfairi | reverse complement strand
TAATGAGCTTTTCATTTGGTGGGTGACCATGGAGCTTCCCTTTCCTGGCCATGAAGACCTGAGTGCTCTTTGACTCGTTTGCCTGTACGTTTGAGAAACAGAAATCTGAGCATTTGCAAACTCGTCACAGAACCCTCCCACGTTGTTAGCATGTCCTTATTATGCCAGGGTTCACTGGCTAGCGTTTCCCTAAAGTGATCATTTTATTTCTCCCTACACTAGCTCACGAAATGTAAATATGCTTGTGTTACTGCTTAGGCTCCACCTCTGTTGCATTTCTCACACTAGTTATTACCATTTGACTTGGTGCCTTTGTTCTTGTTAGTTGCTGTGGAGTCATTTTCAACTCACGCCATCTCATGTGTCCAGGGTAGAACTCTGTTAGTTTGGACTGGTGTGCCCTCTCAGAACAGATTGGTCTTGTTTTGTTTTGATTTGCTCCGTGCTTTGCCTGGGTATTGTATTGCCTCAATCAATCTAATAAATGCCAGAGCCAGTTATACGGGCCTGTGGTAAGCAATATTATCTGAGAGTCCTGGCTTTTCCAGGAAAATGAGTTCCATTTACCTGAATTGCATAGATTGTTTTCTTCGTCTCCTCTTCGTACTATACAGAAAATCTCTAGATCATCTCTGTAATTGATGACTGACAAAATAACAAACTATCGGCATATGAACAGAAATGTAGTTGCCAGGCACTTAGTTGTAGGTAGACACATGGACCTGCATGCTGACTCGATTCAACAACTTACCATTTGAGCAATACTGAACATGTACTTAATGGTTCGTGAATTTATTCAGCTGTATCTCATTGGAAGCAACATCTGCTTAAAAGAGACAAGAGGATTAAATGAGCCAACGTGGCCAAATCTTTTTGGAAATTGATACAAAATCGTTGTTGCTGAATAAATGCAATGTTTTATCATGAACATGTTGTGTGAAAGAGACCCTAGTGGTTCATTAGTTTAATTGATTGGTTGCATACCCTCTGTGGCTCAAGCATACCAGCCACATCAAGGGAGGACGATGAGACTATTTGTGCCCATAAAGATTTACAGTCTTGGAAACACTAATGAGCAGTTTCATTCCTTGTTATATGGTCAGAATGAGTTAGAATGGACTTGGCAGCACTACATTCGGTTATTGTTCATCATAAAGGAATGAAATTTAGGCTTAGGAAGGCTTGAAAACGTCACCTGATGCATTGCTGTGGATGAGATTTTGAAAGGCTTATTGGATCGACATTACGTTACACTGTTGTAGCAGAATTGTAGAGTTGACCGTGGCAGCTCATGTGACTTTATGTTATAGCTAGTTGGCGATACCGTGAAATTTTAGCATCAAAATGCTACCTTTTCTGTGTTGTTGTTAGGTGTCATCGTGTCCATTCCAATCCCCTAAAACCCTCTATATAACAGCACGAAACACTGCCTGTCCTGCACCATCCTCACAAATGTTCCCATGTTTGAACCCATTGTGACAGCACCTGTGTCAGTCCATTTAGTCGAAGGCCTTTCTCTTTCTCCCTTACCAAGCATGATGCCTGTGGGAAACAGAGGATTTCTCCCAAGTTGTCTCCCCCAAATATATGCCAAACTTAGCTGCTTGCTACATGTGGCAAATGACTACACTTGGAGGTCAACAGAAGTAGGTCAGGGGATGTTCTCCCTAAGGGTTATCAGTCATCTAGAGCAAGCAGACAGCACTGTTTATACCACAACAAGCAGGGCCCACTCTCTTCCGATAAGGGTAGTAGTGTTACTGCCCATTATCCCTTGACCCCAGGAACAGAGAGGCAGTCACCCAGGCTGCAAACAACAAAGGACTTTATTGGCTAGCTCGAGCTAGGGCCCAATTGCTAAGGTACCAACGCAGTGGCCACCAAAGACAATGACCTCACTGGGGCACAAGCCAAGCTTTTATACTCTTTACAGGTTACATAAACTGGGTGAAACTATCCCCCTCACCCTCCCATAGTTCAATGACTTCATCTGGAGACAATTGGTTGTGCAGGTCTTTTTGGTTGGCTGGCTCCACTCGCGGATGTTCCAATTGTGGTCACTCATGACTTTCCAGGTGCGGTCAGCTTCAT
>NW_022103941.1:451529-459095 GCF_000313985.2 Echinops telfairi | reverse complement strand
CACACACACCTATTGCTGTAGTGCCTATGGTTCAGCCCCTTCCTGTGACCTGTGTAGTTACCTGTAATCATGCCCCCTAAGTAGATATAAGCCTGGGTTAGGTAAGTGTTGGGACCAATAAATAGATGCACCTCGCCTTGCTCTCCTGTCCTCGGCCCATGCTGTGTGCCTACCTGACTGGTAAGATCATGGCCGTCCAGGAGGTGAGCATGCTACCATGAAATGTGTCAGACTCCATTATTTCAATCTCTTATCTCTCATGCTCTCTATGACCTTATTATAATCCTTATGTATCTTAACCATACAGTGTGCTTACTGAACCCATGATTAGTTGTGGGGGACTGGCCTTCCACCCCACAGATGTCCTTCTCTAGGGACTGGTCTCTCCTGGAAAAATGTGGGAACAAAAGTATGACAAGTCATAGAGGCCAGTCCCACAGCTGAGAGAATTCTAGTGGTCATCATGTTCAGCTAGTCTGCCTTCCATGATCTGCAAATGTGAAAAAAATCTTAGAATGGCCCATCTCAAAGCCTGGTGTGGAAGTCCTAGGATCCTAACACAGTTTAACAGTCAAATGCATTGAAGTTCAATCAACTTATAAGAAAATTGGAACCTAAATACATTTTCCCAATCAGCAAAAAGAAGGACATGCTATTATGATACTGCACATATTGTGTTCTTTTGTCAGTATATCCTATGAGCTTAGAGTGTATTTAGGTGCATATCCAGTACTTTTTTAGGGAAGCAGTCCATAATAATTATATTACAGTAGCTTTGTGTCTCAGAGTGGGAAAATTTTGAGGATATATATATATACTATTGTTACCTTTCACTCTTGCCCTGTTTCCCTTTTCAATAGCTTGGCCTATCTCCACAAAGGTACAAAATACACAAGAGTGCAACTGTAGAGTGACTGCAAAGTAGGCGAGTAACACAGAAACACTACAGAAAATTTCATAATTCCCCAAATAATCATCTCTTTCAGTAGGTAATATGTAAGCTCTTGATCACGTATAATTCTCCAAGAGGATGCCATGAATCCAGGGCTTTGGTTGCCACTTTGCTAGTTCATACCTGTCACTCTCCAATGGCTCAGGAGGGGCTACAGGGAGAAGCACAAATTCTGCAGTGTTTCCTAGTTATCTTGCTTTCACCCTGTGCTTCATGTTTTGATAAATATTCCGGTTGGTTCTGTGCAAGGAGGTGAATTTCTCCCCTCCCTCCAATGGAAGAGAGGATGTGAATGTGGAATCGAGGCTTTTATTTTTGATCATTTGTCTGATTTATATTACGTGTTCTGACTGTTCTCTATTCTGAACCACATAGAGAGGACTAAGGTTGCAGTTGGTCACGGACAAACTGTACAGAGATAAACTCATGCTAGAAGAATGCAGTCGTTGGGATAGCATGTAATTAGTGAGGAAGTATGTTTAGTGCAGTGGTTCTCAACCTTCTTAATGCCGTGACCCTTTAATACAGTTCCTCATGTGTGGTCACCCTCCAACCATAAAATTATTTTTGTTACTACTTCATTACTGTAATTTTGCTACTGTTATGAATCGGGTGACCCCTGTGAAAGGGTCCTTTGACCCCCAAAGGGCTCACAACCCACAGGTTGAGAACCGCTGGTCTAGTGGGTGAAGGGATGAGGCTGGTAACTAAACCCTGATGGTGATCCTTAGTAGAACAAGACCCCTGTGTCTAATCCCTGTGTGAAGTCTGTTTCCCAGGACTGTGATCTTCATCCTTTCACATAGTGGAGTGCATAGTACCTTGCTGAACCAGAATATATGTTATGTTTTAGGACACTGTGGCTGTTGAAGAGGTGGCTGTGGACTTCTCCTAGGATGAATGGGCATTGCTGCATCCTAGACATTTGATGATGGAAACTTTTTGAAACCTGGCCTCAGTAGGTATGAATACTTTCATTAAAAAAGAAAATGTGTGTGTGTGTGTGTGTGTGTGTGTGTGTGTGAGAGAGAGAGAGAGAGAGAGAGAGAGAGAGAGAGAGATACTCATTGACGCTACTGCAGTATGTGGGCTGAGTAATGGGAGTACTTTGTTATATAAACAATTGTAATTTCCTCTCAAGAGAATGCATGTCATGCTTCCCTCATGAATATAAAGCTCTTAGTGTTATACTAACTTCTTCTATCAAGTGTGACTGTGAGTCCAAGTTTCCTTACGTGTTATAAATGTGAGTATTGATGTTTGGTGCAGAGAATATGTGTGTGTTGTGCCTGGTAAGTGCTCTTTTTTTTTTACAAGGTTAACATGATATTTTTGTTATAAATAGATTTATACTGACCCAAAATCCACAGAACTAGAGGAACATAGGCTTGTCTCGGTATCAGAGAATTGTTGATTATCTTTTCAGACTTTACTTGTGAGGTGTCTTTCTACAAGAGCAGCATGTAAGATACACTTTACGCCCTCACAGGACACTAATGTGATGAGGACCTGCCTTAGGCTGGGTTGTCTATAAAAATAAAATTATAGACACTGACATATGCATAAGAAAGAGTTTCATATCAAGAAGTAAACTTTTATCAGGAGAAAGTCCCAGCCCAGTCCAACTGAAGCCCATGGGTCCAATGCTAGGTGTAGCATCCATGTTTCAGTGTGTTCAAGTGCCCAAACTTCAGTTTTTGGGTGAACATCAATCCTTTCTGCTGTCCAGCTTAATATATGTGTGTGTGTCATATACATATGTGTGTCTATATATGTAAATCCATACATGGTCACTCTTATATGTGCATAGAAATTTCTTGTTTTAGTTCATTAATTCATCAGATATGAGGACCTTCAACTACAGAAAACTACAGGACTCTAAATCCATGACTTTTATCACAAAATGGGTGGAAACAAATTCCCTGTTTCAGGGTTCTAATCTGAATAAGTTTGCACTTCCTTTTCTGTAAGATAAATGCTGTAATTTTGATCATGCTGTATTGTCTTTTATTTTTTTAAATTAAAACATTATATTAGGGACTTGTAAAACTTATCACAATCCAAACATCCATCCATTGTGCTAAGCACATTTGTGCATTTGTTGGCATCATCATTCTCAAAACATTTTCTTTCTACTTGAGCTTTTGGTATCAGCTTCTCATTTTTATTCCCCCCTCTCCCTCATGAACCCTTGATAATTTCTAAATTATTATTAATTTTTCATGTCTTACGCTGACAGATGTCTTCCTTCACCCACTTTTCTGTTGTCCATCACTCTGGGAGGGGATTATATGTAGATCTTTGTGTTCAGTTTCGCCTTTCTCCCCCCACCTTCCCTTTACCCTCCTGATTAGCAATTAATAGTGAGTTAAATACCAAAAGTTATTACTGTGTGTTGAAATATAGCCTACAATGTTTTTATATTTATTAGCTATTTATGGCATATCGTGAATATTTTATGGATACGATAACTAAATTATGATTAGGGGAATTTTTCTTTTTGGAAGCCTCTTCCTTAAAAAAATGTTAATCTCATTGCTGTAGTTAGAACATACAGTCAATTTTTAATATCACTGGTAAAAGTGGACATTTATGTTTGTCCTTTTTCTGAGATGGGGTGATGTTTTTCTCTTTTCGTTTATGTATGATATTTTCTCTTTTAGGACTGTATATTAGCATATTAACATACTGAACTAAATCTGTTTTATGTTAGATTTGTAGAGGGTTTTTTTTACCTTAGCATTAAAAGCCTTTGACTTTGTTTAGTATGTGTTATAGTGTGGGTACTTTAGAGAAACAAATCCACAGAAACTCATGAATAAAAGAGAGTTTTACATAAAGGGTAAGTGCGCATCAAGAAAACATCCCAACCCAGTGCTGCCCAAGCCCACAAGTCCAACATTAACCCATTAACCAATATGTCCAACACTAATCCACAAAGTCCTCCTCCATCTCACAAAACAGACACAGTGATGCCAACTGCAGGAGGGAAGCTGAGTCAGTGAATGTGTAAGCATCTCAGCACTAGCAGGGTTCTCCACTCGGATGCTCCAGCACCCAAGGCTGCATCCGGGTAGGCCCATGTGGCTTCTCAGGGATGTCTTGCAGGAAGTGACCCTTGCCAGCTAAAGCAGGGAACTGGCTGAGGTAGCTGCACCCTGGTCCCACCATCAGAAAGCAAGACACCTGAGAGCTAGAAAGGCGAGGCTCACCGGGCCATTTATCCCTCTGCCCTTCAATTAATCCCACATGTGTTTTTCGGCCAGGTTGGCACAATAAACTAACTCAGTATGTTTTATGTGTCTATTTAGATTATTAAATCTTTTTTTACATTAATTGGTATATTAAAATGCTTGTTTTCTTATGTTAAGTCAACGCTAGGATAGATTCCAATTAATCATCATATGTAATTATTTTAATGTGTTGCCCCACTCAAGTCCCAATATTTTCAAGAACTTTTTCATGTTCTTGAAATCCATTATCAATATTGCTCTACAGTTTTCTTGAAGTATCATTATCTCACTTTGTTAACAGGTGAGTAAGTGCACTCTCACAACCATTGTTATGTTTCACCCAATAACTTGAACTTAGACATAAAGCATACAGTGTTTATTCATACTGTGTGAATACTCTGGTGTTAGTTGCCAGAATCTTCAACTTTAATCTGTCTGACAGTTAGCCTTGAAGTTTCTCATGGAATTTAATTTTTATTCAGTTGTTTATAGACCTTCTGAGCATCCTGAAACCCACTCAACTCTCATAGATCACTTGCTCTGACTAGATCCTCTGGTCTTGCAGCTGACCCCTCATTGTAGAGTGATAAATGATTTACACTACTCTTGACAGACAAATAGTCACTCACACCTGAGACTATGGATAAGACATCCTTGAACCCAAGCCAATAACCCCTCTCCTACAGTGTGTGTTGTTTGCCATCTGTCAGCATTACCTAGATAGCTTGGAATCGAGAATCTAGGCCAAGGTGACAAAATGGTTGATCAGTCATCTCTTTCCTGGATCCATCTTGTACTTTTAAGCTTCGGCCCTCAACTTGGCTCTTAGCATCACCTATCTACCGAGGCCTTGCCATTCCTTGATTATAGGCTGCAGTCTTTCACAAAGGCTTTAAAATTGGACATCCGTAAACATAAGAGCTTAAGAGAGTAGCAAATAAGGATTCCCCTGGCTTGTTTTCTTGTTTAGGATATCTCTGTCTTGGCCAAGGTACCTCTAGGATGTCCTATTGGTGTTCCTCTGTCTCTTGTTATCCACCTCTAAAACAAGTTTCTCCACTTACCTCACTATTGTGCATAAATAGGCTACCCAACCATAGGCATTTCTTCACACACATAGATATTGTAAAGAATAAAGAGGATGCAAGGGGATTGGAGCAGGTTAAACTTGATGAAAAGCTCAGCATGGGTTGGAGTGGCATATATGAGCATGATTCAGCTTGATCACTTTAGCCAGATATGTCAAGGGTTATGGTCTGAGGTGCAGAACGGGCTGGTAAAACTATTCCTTTCTTCAGTTAGATTGCTGGTGAAAAGAAGATATTACCTTCAATGGAGCTTGAGAATTTTGAGGCCTTAAACACTTCCACGTTATTCTAAAGATAAATATTGTATATATAGGATGTGGATCCAAAGTTGATAATGATATTTGAGAAATTAGTAAAATTGCTCTGTAAAGATAGAATGGCCCCTGGTTTAATGCAAACACCCTCAGATTGGAGCATGGTTTTGATCCCAGGGGGGTGGGGGTGATCACTATTTAACACAAGAAGTACAGGCCAACAACCTGCCATGCCTTTCTCAACATTACCTTCTGTTTCAGATCAAAGATTTGCCACAGAGAAATAGGATCCAGTCTAGGGAGCTAGAAATCTGTTACTACTTTCTTGCACATTGAAGCATCATAAGGACGGTTTTCAACTTCTGACTGTGTTGTGAACCAAATCCGGTCACTTGACTCCAAACAGGGTGAGGAACTCTGGGATTCCTTGGGGCATCGCTGGGGGGAGGAGCTTGAGGGGAAGCAGGAGGGATCCGGGCTTCCGGGGGTCTGAACCCAGGAAAGTGCCAGTGTACAAGGGCCCAGGCTGCCCCAATGGTCAGGGTCCGAGCTCTTTGTGCATCTCCCTGCATGATAGAATTCACTAGTTATGTAACCGTTTATAATTGTATTAGAACTTAAATTTGCAAAAGGCTGGTGGCATAGTGGATACAGATTGGACGGCTAACTGCAAGGTCAGCGGTTCCTAACTGCAAGTCACCCCTGGGGAGAAAGGGTTTCCAATCTTGTAAAGAGTTATGATCTTGAAACCCACAAAGGGCTGTTCCACCTTCTTTTAAAGGTTGCTATAATCAGAATCCACCCGATGGCATGAATTCTTTCTGATCATTCACCAAGAATGTAGATCATCTTCCCCTTGAGGAGAATGAATGCCTTAGAAAATAGTTTGCCTACACTCCTTTCCAGCCAGCCCCCTCCAAGGGCCTGCCTAGATGTATCCTCGATGGAGCTCACCTTACTGACGACAGCACAGGGGCCATTGTCATGAGTCTGGCCTTGCCTGCTTTAGTTTGAAGGCCCTGGACCAATCTTGTAAGTCTTCCTATCTAATAATGTTTAGGTCCTAATTATGATCCCATTCCTGCTGCTACAATCCCACCTTTATCTGTGCTGTATTGATTTGCCATCAATCATGATCTGCGACATGCCTATTGTTCTATGTCCTATTTATCCAGAGTCCCGACTGTGAATCTTCATTTGCATTTTGACCTGCTAATGTCCTCCCTTATCCATATGATGTGTATGTGCCATTTTTTTGTCTCTTAAAGTTTAATAAATGTTCTCCTTAATTTATATTTGACAAAAGGGTCACTTTTTTACCCTAACACACAATTTAGGATCATAGATGACTCAAGGTACAGTTCTTTGGGACAGCACCTTGACAGCCATACCTGTAGGTAAGGTCCGGCCCTGCAATCCCCTGGCTTCTGTCCTAAATGTGCAAATTTTACAAAGGTCTTTAGTTCTGAGGATAAATGTTCACTCTGCCCCTTAGCCTCACACCAAACACACTCAGCTCTCTGTGGGTTGGCAAATCTAGTTGCTCAGCTAAGTACTCAAATGTTCACCACTTTACCTACTAACCTCCTGCCCAGAGGCACTGAGCTCCCTTGTTCTGCGGCCTGGGAATCCCACTACTCTGTCTCAGTCTCTTGGTTCTGCTGCCACCATGTCTCTGTTGCTGCTTCTCCCATCACTTCCTCTCTTGTGTCACAGCTCCCTGTTTTCTGGATTGAAGAGTTTCAATGCAAGAATCTAGGATCCAAAGGCCCCTACTCCTGGCTCTTCTTTTTTTTTTTTTAAATAATCTTTTTATTAGGGGCTCATACAACTCATCACAATCCGTACATATGTCATTTGTGTCCAGCACATTAGTACATATGTTGACGTCATCATTCCCACAACACCTGCTTTCCACTTGAGCCCTTTGTATCAGCTCCTCCTTTTTCCCCCTCCCTCGCCGGTCCCCCCCACTGAAACCTTGATAATTTATAAATTATTATTATTTTATCATATCTTACCCCATCCAATGTCTCCAT
>NW_022103941.1:441250-451073 GCF_000313985.2 Echinops telfairi | reverse complement strand
CCGCCTTGTCATCTTACAGGCTGGTGTGCTTCTTCCATGTGGACTTTGTTGTTTCTCAGTTAGATGGCCCCTTGTTTATCTTCCAGCATGTGGGAACCCAGATTCTGTGTAATTTGGCAGCTTGGCACCATCAGCTTTCTTTACTGCATTTGCTTATGTACCCACTTTGTCTTCAGCATTTGTGTCGGCTCTTCTTTTTTGACGGTAGTGAGATTCTAATTTCTGTCTCTGAAATGACTCAATTAGTCCTAACATGATTTCGAATGTGACTAATCCTCATGTTAGGTTTCAGACAATTTATTTACGTAACCACAAGACACAAAGGCACGAATGTATTGTTGAGCAAGCTGCCCAATCCTCTTAAACCAAAAAATAGACTCACTGCCATCAAGTTCACACTGACTCATAGCGAGCCTATATGACAGGGTAGAACAGCCCTCGTGGGTTTCCAAGGCTGTAACTGTGTAGAAAGCCATGTCCCTCGGAGAAGAAAGCCCATCTTTCTTTCGAGGAGAAATTGGGAGTTTCCAACTGCTGACCTTGCACTTAGCAGCCCAACAGTAACCACTGTGCCACTAGGGCTCCTTTGCCTCATCCACATTGGTGGGCAACAAACCCACATAAATAATTTGGAAGAAGTTAAGGGGACATAGCTAGAAAGACTGTATACTTGTATAGGCCAACTATCTAACTCAGTGGTTCTCAGCATTCCTAATACCGCGACCCTTTAATACAGTTCGTCATGTTGGGGTGACCCTCCAACCATAAAATTACTTTTGTTGCTACTTTATAACAGCAATTTTGCTACTGCTGTGAATCAGGCAGCCCCTGTGAAAGAGTCGTTCGACCGCCAAAAGGGGTTTCGACCCATAGGTTGAGAACCATAATCTAACTGCATTAGGTACTACAAATAATGCTACATTAAAAACATTATCTATATTGGGATTCAAAAGTGCACTCACTATTGGGGGATGTATACTTCTTCATTTCTATATATATTTCAATCTAATAGATGTCATGGAGCTGTTTATTATGGAGCCTTAGTTTTGACATGTGTTAAGAGTTGGACTGCTATCCTCAAGGTCAGAGGTACACACCCATTAGTTTCCCGTCCTGGCTTTAGAGTATTGGAAGCTCTGTATAGCAGTTCTTCTCTGTCCTATCAGCGGCTTATACATCTAACTCTACTTGATGGTGAGTTTTAAAGTGTTTCTAAAGTGATTGTACAATTTATAGTTCTTCTATAAAATAATCTTTAGTTTATAATAGCTCTTTATAGAGCCCATTTAAAATTGTCTCCAGATGCTTTAATTAACATAATCATCTTAAATGTTCATTGATTTGTCATTCTCCTTGAGAGTCACACAGTAAGGAATTGATAGTTTTGTATGCTGTGAGGTAGGGATCCACATTTTTTGCTTCTTCTTTTTGACATTTATATTTGATTGCCTAATCTCTATTTGTTATAAAGTCATCTTTTATTCACATGTCTGAAAAGTATGAGTTTTAGATTTTGTTGCTCATGTTATAAGCATGCTTCGGGCACCGTTAACAGTATTGGGGACTTTGAATGTTAAGAAGAGGGAAAGAACAGTTACAACATCTGGACCTACAGGTTATGGTGTTGCTCACATTGTATTCTCCCATCAGCTTGTAAATTGTGCATCACCACCAGCTTAGAGGAAGGAGGACGTGCCTGGTATTATTACTTTTGGGATGTCCTCATGAGAGATTGAAATTTGTGAACATCATTAGTGTTGATCCAGAGAAGACAAACAGAGCATCCCAGTTGCTGGCAGTGTCCTAAGGACCAAAGAAAATGACCAAGGCTCAGGTGATTCTGATGTGTTTTATCTTATTCTGTATTTCCTACTGGAATTGAAGAAGCCTGTATAATACTGATTTAGTTCATTGGAAAAGTGGAAATTTGAAATTGTAGAAGTTAGAAATAAACTGACTCTGACTTCAATATTTGGCTGGAGAAGATTAGGAATATATTGATCATAGGATTAATACTAACCTATTGACATTGAACATAATATATCACTGAGGACTCTGGATTACATTAGCTTCCAACTCATAATTTATTATTCTAGGGCCAGAATCATTCAAATGATGTGTGATGCATAGTTTTTATGGAGAAATAAAATCATTTCTTTAGGAGAGTTCACTATTCCATGGGATTTTTGTCTGATTAAGTTTCTTTAATGCTTCTTTCTGAAGGTGATATGTTACATACGTTCCCAAACAGCAGCATTCTCATTAATGCATCTAAAAAGGGCCCTGTAGCATTAGTGGTTTAAAAATGGTTGACCGCATCTCACCTCCTGTAACTATAGATGCAGGAGAGAGAATCAACCATGAACATCAGCTCTGATTCGTAGGAGGCAGAGCTTAAACATACCTGTACCCTCCAATGGTTTTCAAGTTATGACACCAGTATCTTTGCCACAGCCCTCTCCTACTCAGCTCACTAATATTTTGCACTGGCCATGGACAAATTGCAGCCCAGAGTCACAGGTACAAGTTTTATTTGGTAACAGAAGGTAACTTGGTATCAGAATCAAGAGATTACCCATTAGCATTCCTATTAAAGAACCATGTAGGCACATTTGCGCTTCTTCAGAGCAGGCCTATTTTCCCTGTCCCCTATCAGACATTTTTCCTTCTATAGGTAGGCTCATTTCTTAGTTCCATCTTTATAGGCTCCTCTCAGCTCCTTTGGGATATACTCTTCTTCTTTCTTTTTTTCATGTATTAAGTTTATTTATAAACATAACCAGCATGCTATTAAGTTCAGCAGAGCTTGATCCAATTTTCAGAGGTTGGACTTCATACAATGTTCTTCTCACCTGTTTCACAGATGAATTTAAGCATCCTATTTCTGAAGCAGTTGGTGTCTTACTATAAAGAAAAGGTGCAGCAAATCCAGACCCAAAGAACATGGTCATCATAACCAGTAACCGCCACTTGTTTTCCACAGAAAATGGCAAATTCTTCCCAGGGCCCTCCTCATAGTGGCTCCTCCGGACCACAGAGGTGGTAAACCTCCGGATGCTCTATCCCAACATGGCGCTGTTGGAGGCTCTGCAAAACTCGCAGAGAGAAACCACGGAAGAAATGGCGGTACCAGTTCCTGCTTTCGACCTTTTCCCCCATGCGCAAGGTCCGGGATATACTCTTCTTAATATTGCCTGCCTGTCCTGCTATCTTGGCTGAAAAGCCCTTTCTGGACCTGTCAGCATTGGCTCTCACTGTGTCCCATCTGTCCTGGCCATTATCTCCATTGGTACAGCTCTTGACCCATGAATATTACAGTTCATTTTGCAGGAGCAGCATTAGACCAGTCCCTATGATGTAGAGGTTCAAGATGTTCCATGATTTTCTCTGCAGCATCTCACAAAACTAAATAGCTATCTGGTAAATAAATCCCTCTTCAAGATGTGGATGTTGGTGAGTCCCAAATCTATGTACAGATCAGGTATCAGTCTGTGGGGTTCTCCTCATTAATGTGTTTGCAAAGGCTGATGAACCAGATCATCAGATCAGACAACAGTCCACTGCCTCACAAAGTGAAGTTGTTGAATATGGTCAGATAATAAGTTGCAGGGCTGAGGAATCCATATGGGAAAGTCATGCAGAAAGCTGTTGGCTCATAGAGTGGAGGAAGCTCTCAAGTCAGGTCACCAGGTGGCTCGCAGTTGTCATTCAATGGCTCATGAATTTCTGGAAGCTGGCAAATCCCTTATCCATCGGTTCATTCTGAACTCTGGCTGCAGGGGCTAACAAAACTAAATGTGTGTATCTCTCCTCACACCATGCCTGCAGGCAGTTCTCTCTCTCCCTCTTAATATGGTGGCTTCTTGGTCCGACCTAGCACCTTCCCTGCCTAGGCACGATTAGGAGGGCTCCAGAGATCAACCCAATGGCAACAGAAGTAGGAGGGGCCCCTTGGAGAGCATGTGATAAAAGATGGCAGGTTCAAGAGGACCTTGCAATTAAAGTTAAGGCAATACAGTCCGAAGGAGGCTGAGAAGATTTGTCCTAAGGTTGTCAAGAGGAGCTTGTCCTAAGATGGCCTTTAAGAGCCTAGAAAGTTGTTCTGCATTCAGGAAAGGGAGATATTGCCTATGAACATTCTGATATTGGTTCTTAGTTATAGCTTCTTGTTCCTGATCCCGAGTTGTACCTGGTTCATTAATAGACCACTTTGATCTATTCGGTACAAGTTTTATTTGGTAACAGAATGTAATTTGGTATCAGACAAAGAGTGATGTGGGAGGAACGACTTGTGTAAGAATTGACAAAATATGTGGGAGAGCTGAGGTATGGTTGGCCTTCCCCATCTGAACTGTTCCTGATGCCTATCACCACTGAATGTACAGAGCCTCTTATAAAGGTGATACTGCTAGAGCTCCTCATTCCTTTTCACAATGTACTGTAAACTGGTTTGTTAATATAAACAAATGTGTGCGAATATAAATCTGAGCTTTTTGTATCTACTTAGTGTGAATATAAATCTGAGCTATTTATAGCTCATTCAAATAATTTCACTGGTACTCAGAATTCTAATTTTATAAGTGGGTGCATTATTTTGGGGCATGGTGGTCCCCAACACTCAAACAGTGATCCTCAGGAGTGACATTGCAATTATGGCAAGTGTTAAAGGCAGAGAGCACACAGTGGGGAACAGGGGCTCCTTATCCCATGTCAGGACTGACAAAGTGAATGTATTTTCTAATGGGTATATGTAATGGACCTTACAGACCTTTCCATAAGGCGTGCACATCGTGCAATTAGCGTATACATAGTCAATGGGTAATATCATAAGTGGGTAACATAATAAGCAAGATGGTGAGTTACCATCTTGACCTAGTGCTAGTTGATGTCAAACCCACTCTGAGCCCTCCCTAAGCATTTGCTACATTTATGATGATTTGGCTATAGGACCTGATTGCTCTGATCTACAGATAACCTTCAGGCATAGTGAAGTAGCCAGGCACAGAAATGATTCATTTACTATGGTAGCTCCTTTAAGACTGCTCCTTAATGGAGAGCTATTGTTGGGGGAGCACATTATTTGGCCTGGAGAATATGAAATGAATATGTATATGAAAACATTTATTTCTCAGAACAATGGAGCTCTTTCTGAAAATAGGGCTAGTTTTCCATTCTCATGTTTGTGAATATAGAAATAAGTCAAATACTTTCGTCCATGTCCTCAGTTTACTACACATTAAGGAATGTACCATTTTTATTACTGTTTTATAAGATTTCTTTTTAATCTTCAATTGGAAAATACATCATTAAATATGATTCCTCTTACTACAGGAATCCCTGACATTCAATGATGTGGCTGTAAAGTTCACCCGGGAGGAATGGCAGCTCCTGAGCCCTGCTCAGAAGACCCTATATCAGGATGTGATGTTGGAGAACTATCACAACCTGGTTTCCATTGGTGAGGAGAATTCTCAAGTCATTGGTCTCGTCATTGGCTTATGTGTTAGAATCTTTGCAGTGTCTGTGGTGTTCTCAAAGAGGTAGATTCTCACTGTGTTCTCTGGTCCTAAGTTAGTGGGTAAGGTCTTCCACTCTTGTGAGAATACCCTTTACTTTGTTCCTTTGAACATGATTTTCCTAGAAATACAACATTCTGCAGGCTTTAAAAAACTTAGGTAAATTTCAGTGTCTAAGATTCTGTAATTTCTCAAAACATGTTATTTAGTTGATATCCCAGAAGCTTTCTCTCAATTCCAACAAGGAGAACTGCGGTTGGTATTAGAATCAAGATATAGTGGAATTTTTTCAGGTGCATGGTCAAAATACCTTAAGGGGAATTGCCTGGAGGAGTTGACTCAACTGGCAGAAGGCCTCACATCCATGGTAGGTGTCATAAAAATGCATAAAAGTATGTGCTTCTCTGAATGTGAGAGGTCACTTTTCCTAGAAGTTGAGAGAAGTACTCCTGTAGCTCTTGTGAGATTAGATTTCCATTTATACTATTGTATGTTTGCTTCCATAATTTTCTTTAAGATTCTCAAAACGTCCCCTCTTTTATATGCTTCTACCTTACTATGAAAATCCATCTTGCAAGCCTCTCTCCAACTCTGAATTTGTAACTGCCCTCTGAATACAGCACATTCCTCCCCTACTAAGTAAGAATGGATTGCCCTTTTTAGTACGCAACACCATCTTGGATCTTGAGCTCCCACTGTAAATGGGTCTCCTTTGTGCTTCCTTAGCTTCCTCTCTTGGAGTTTCTCTAAAGGTTTTGATGTCCATTTTCTCAATTGTTCTATCGCTTTAAAGTTTTCTTCATTCTGGTGAAATAAGTTCTTTCTGTTTTCTTATACAGAGTCAAATTGCTTTCACTGTTGGAATTCCTTAACGGACATATTTTTCCTTTTGGTGAAACACATTTATAACTTCTGTTATTTTCATGTATCTAAAATCATCTTTCTAGCAAGAAAATTGTTATCAAATTAGGATATACTGTAGCATTGTACCTCCATTTTTTTTCTACTTGTAAGATATTTTAAAATTTTCTGTTCCTCCGATAATTTTGTAAGTGGAAAGGGCATTTTTAACATCCTGCATTCTTGTTTTTTTTATTAAACGCATATCTGCTATATATTCCTTGCTATGCAGTATTCCTTCCTTAGACCCACCCCTTCTTAACAGGTCCAAAGCCTGAAAGATGACCTTTACTACTTTTAAAGAACAGTTTGGTTGTATGTTCCAAAAGATTTTTTTTTGCTGTTATTCAGATAATGCACAGTATATTCAGTATTTTTCTCTCATTTTCTGTCTATTCAATATTGCTCTCTCTCGTTTTCTGTCTTTTGAGTAGTCTTTTCATTTCCATGTGTATGATGATGTCCTTGGTGTCATCCCACAACTCATCTTGTCTCAGTCATTAGTCTTCAGTCATCAGTCTTGCCTTGTTTTGACTAATGAGCTTCCCCCTCATTTCTTTCTGTAGATGTGGTTGATTTGATTTTTGTTTGTCCCATTCAGTAAGATCCATGTGTATAGTTTCCATTTCTGTTGTTTAATAAGGAATTTGTTGTGAATTCATCATTGGTCTCAAAATTTTATCAGTAAACTTGTGTATCATTTCTGTCAGTAAGGCCACATTTTCCAACTACTGATAGTATTCCCAAATTTTACATTCATCAGTGTACTTCATTGTATGGTTGATCAATGTCAGTCTGTAAAAGTTATGTGACATTTTATATATATAAATACACTTAAATTTTTTGGGGAGCTCTTACAGATATCATAACATTCCATAGTTCAATCACATCGAGCAGTACTATACAATTGCTGCCACAGTTTCAAAACATTTTCTTCTTGAATTCTTTGATATCAGCTCCTCTTTATCCCCTCCCTCCCCCACCCTCAATTTCTTTATTGTGTAAAACAGAACTTGGATTACAGTGTAAGCAGCCTTATCTCCATATCCTGACCACAGGGCTTGGAAGACCAGTTACTAGTGTTAGAAGAAAACCTCCACAAGCCCCAAGGACATAGCTAGAGCTGATAATGCACAATCTCCAGATAGGGTTTCACCACAACTGCCCTCCAGTAAGATGTTAGTGTACAGCTCCTACAGGTGCCTGACTTCTTGCCTAGCTTTAAAAGCAATCAGGTACCCTTTGTTGCTATCATGCAAGGAATCAACTATCCCTTTGTCTCTTAAATGCCCTCTGGATGGGTCCTAAGGGATGGTTGTGTAATTGAAAGGCAGCCAGTTTTCACCAATTTTTATAGTCTCAGGGTATGCAACAACCTCCTGCCCTGCACACGTGTGCGCGCTCCCACACAGACACCTACCTACTTAGCAAGGTAGGCAGTATCTTTACCCTGGAGGTCCCTGACCTAATTGGGTGAGCAACTTAAGACCAGTGCTGAGGCTGAGGGCAGGTGGAAGGGAGTAACTGGCCCCTGAGAGAGAACAATAACAACCTGTCTGCTCTTGTAGTTAAAGCTGCTGGCAGATAGTAATGATGCTTGTATGAGGCATCATTGTTGGTTGAAAACATCTTGCCAACATTTGTAGAACATTAAGCGCCCAAGGTTGTTTGGGTGCAGGATGGTTGTTAGATGCTCCATGAAAGAGAAAAACTGTCTGAAAAGGATTTTCTTTTCCATAATACTCATGGGAGAAAGTAATCATGTCTTTAACAAACTGAATCACTGATTGGTTTTGAACAGCCACCATTTTGGCTAAAAGTTGAGCATTTAATCATTGTGCCACATAATTTTGTGGTCCATGTTCACCTAAGTATAACTTACATGCATCGACCTTTATTTCTGCAGATGAATATTTATCTTCTTGTTGGCCCATGTTTAGACATTATATAAATTTCTTCCATGTCAGCACTATTGCTATGTTTTGCTCCTGAGTATTTATTGTGTGGTGCTGTCTTCTGCATGGTGTGATTTTAGAAGCACCCTGGACACTATCTGTAGTGCCAGAAACAGCTGCCGTGGTTGTGAAAACTAAAATTGACTCCATTAATGGCCAAAACCCTGTAATTAATATCAAAGAGGAATTGATGCATTTGGGTTATGGTGTTAAGGAATAACATTAAATATATCATGAGTGGTCTGTTTTGAAATAAGCACATCTTGAATATTTAAAATTTTATTAGAGGCTCGTACAACTCTTATCACAATCCATATATAAATACATTGTCTGAAGTACATTTGTCCATTTGCTGCCATCATCCTCAAAACATTTGCTTTCTACTTGAGCCCTTGGTATCAGCTCCTCATTTTTTCTCCTCCATCCCCGCACCCCCCCTCCATCATGAACCCTTGATAATTTATAATTTATTATTTTGTCATATCTTACACTGTCTGACGTCTCCCTTCACCCACTTTTCTGTTGTCCAACATCTTGAATATTTCTTGGAAGCATTCAAGTAAGACTTTATTGCACTTATTTGGTCATGTCATCATGAAGAACTAGTACCTGGAGAATGGTCTTGTGCTTGGTAAAGTAAAATGTTAATGAACAAGAGAGAGACTTTCAATGAGATAGATTGTCACAAAGGCTGCAATGATCAGTCCAGAGGAATGATTGTTAGGATAGTGCACGTCCGGGCAGCATTTCATCCTGTTGTACATAAGATCTCTGTGAGTTGAAGCCAACTCAGGCGTACCTAAGAATATCAACACATACAATATTATCCAGGTCACTGTAAGTTAAAATTATTACATTAATATATGTGTGATCATGTATGAATGAATACATCTGATTGCTTAGAGGAAATTTGGGACTTACAAGAGAAATTTTTCCTGCATTAAGATTTCTTTATGGAGACTTTTTGTGTAAAGTAGTTATGCTTTGGGCTGAAATCTGCACATATACAGTTTAAAACAACCAGATGTTCCATTGAAGAGAGGGCCTTTTACTCCTGTAAACAGTTATAGTCTCAGAGACCCACAATGGCATCACTGTGAGCTGGCATAGACTCTGTGGTGGTGTTTGGTGTTTTGGAATGTCTCTGGCTTTGACAACAAATCTAGTTAGTACAGTCAATTGCAGGACATATCTCAAGACATAAGACATAACTGAACTCTGTTATATATATATGGTGAAAGATAGACAAAGCCCATTCCAATGAAAAGAAGGCACGTTCAGATACATGAAGATTCTCCAGAGTGTATGCATGATAATCCATAGAGATGTGCTGAAAACATGGAGGAAACCGCAGCTTCTGAGGAAAGCATCCCTGACTCATCTCTCTTGCGTGTCCTGGAACCATGGCCTGTTGCAGGGAGGTTTGTGTCTGGGCTCACACTGGCTTCCCAT
>NW_022103941.1:438303-440568 GCF_000313985.2 Echinops telfairi | reverse complement strand
TAATCCACATAAGAATGCATTCCGTTCTGGGAGCTATATGCAGCCACAGATGGAGGATATTTTTATTCCCAGTGATAGGTAGAGACTGATATCAGCAGAGAGAGAGAAACAAACAGCCAGACAGAAAGGAGGATAGATGGGTATGTAAATAGATAAGGAATGAAAATATTCACCACAAACCAGGGCCATATCTCTTCTGATTCCTGACACCTACATTAGTCTATATTTAACCAATGGAATGTTCTAGTGTGGTCAGACAACATCCAAATGACCAAAAATATTGCTAAATTGGGTAACCATGTCTTTACTTAAATTAAATTTACTGCCATATGTCTTTATACCAAGTTTAACTCAAGTGATGGTATTTTCAGTTGCTTCATATGCTTGTGAAAGTTGAGCATTGAATAAAGAAGAGTAAAGAATCATTGCATGTGAATTGTGGTACTATTGAGGAATATTGGAATTACCATGGATCGCAGAGTAAAGGTTAACTGATACACCACCAGCAGCAGCAGCTCCTCAAGAGAAAGACTGGACTTTCTATTCCTGTAAATCGTTACAGTCTTGGAAACCCACAGGGCGGTCACTATGAGTCAGCATGAAGTTAACGGTAGTGGTTTTGTTTTGGCCAAAGGAACAAACAAATCTTTCTTGGAGTAGTACATACAGAATATTCCTTAGAAACAAGGATGATGGTACTTCATCTCACATTTTTGAACATGATATCAAGATAGACCAGTACTTGGAAAAGGGTGTTATACTTGGCAAAGTAGAGGACAGTCAAATAGGGTAAGGCCCATGAGGAGATGGACTGACACAGTCACTTCAATAATGGGCTCAAACTTATGAACTATAATGAAGATGACTCAACATTGTACATTGTTTTGTTGTTTTGCGTACAGGGTTATGAGTTGGAAATGAATGGACAGACCTAACCAAAAAAACATACACATAATGTGGTAGTTACATAATCTGCTGTCAGTTTTAGACTTAAGAGTGAAGGAATAGTTTAGCCTTCAATCAGGTCACAGCTTGATGATCTCATTTGGAGGCACTAAGGAGATAAATAGCTCACTGGGGGTGGGACACACACACACACCCTGTTAGACATTACTTTTGACAAGCCACATGGAGAAAGGCTGATGGAGCCAGAGCCCTGGGAGTTGTAGGAGCCATGTGGAGACCCCTGCCAGCGCTGACGTGCTTGCTTGTACTGCCACTGGTTTCAAAAGACTTTCCACCCACTGGCCTGTGATCTTCCTGAATTTGGCATTATTGCTTGGCTGTGTGTGTGTAACAAGGAATTTATAGACTAGTATTGCACATCTGGTCTAATATTGCGCTTATGGACTTGATCTGGACTGGGCTGGGATATTTTCTTAATATTCAATTGCTCTTGTATGTAAAGCTTTTTTCTCATACACATATGCGTGTCTTTGAATTTGTTTCTCTAGTCTACCCGGACTAACAAACACAATATGCCGAAACCAACATCCATTGATACTTAGATCCTGGAAAACTTATACTTACACAAATTCATACAAAGTTCTCACACAGGATATTCATACAAGACTTGCATATGAATGAGACAAACAAGAATTGAAGAGATATTGAGAATATTGAAGCACATGATGAACTCCCTTTCATGGTTATGAATTTTACTAGTTAAACTAACTGAATACAAGCTCAATGTATATACTACCTGTATCATCACCTACTTGTGTTCTCCTAGAGGCAGGCTGGAAATTATTCACAAGGCGTTTGAAGGAGCTGAGCTTGGAAATCATCCCAGATTTGTGGTCTCTGGATTAGCAGACTAAATAAAATGTGGTCTTCTCTGATGTCTTCAAAAGTGCCACCACGCTGTATGTTAACATGGTTAAAAAGCAATGAGCATGTTAAGTAATATGTTCCTGAATGGAGAGATAGAAAGGTAAGTTAGTGGTGCCCCGCTTAAGATAAATAATAATGATATCTTCAAAAAGACCTGTTGTAGAAGCAGGACATCCAGAATTCTCACTGGAAGTTAAGAGACAATGTTTATACACACAGACTTCGGACACAATATCAGGAGGGAATATTCTTGGGAAAAGGACCACATTCATGTTGAAGTACAGGGTCACCAAGATGGACTAACATTGTGATTATAACAATGGAATCAAACATGGCAAAGCCTATGAGGATGGTGCAGGACAAGGCACTGTTTCATTCTATCGTACTTAGCGGCTCTATGATTTGCAGCCAATTCAATGAAAGCTAACAACA
>NW_022103941.1:420961-437000 GCF_000313985.2 Echinops telfairi | reverse complement strand
ACTTTCCTCTTGTCCCACTATCATGCTCAGCCTTCATTTGGGTTTCAGTAATTTCTTTCGGTTACTTTGCCCTTGCTAAATCCTTACCAGGCTTCTCACACCCTCCTTGCTACTAATTTTGGATCACTTGTTGCTTCTCTGTCCCTGGGTTGGTCAACACCACCTCCTTAACCCTGGCTCCCCCTCTCCCGTGTCCCCCCGGAATCATCAGTCCCATTGTTTTCTCCTCCAGACTGTTCATCCAGCCTATTTTATCTAGATAAATCTCTAGAGATAATAATATGCACCAAAAAACATGGCATAGCAAGACAAGGCAACGAGAGAGTCCTGCTCTGCTTCCCCGCCCCGTTGCTCTGCAGCACACCTTTAGTGTTTTACCTTGGTGTCGCAGGGTCAGTCTGGGCCTGTCCCGACACTGAGTCTCCAGTGTTGTCCCCCTTAGAGCCCTGGGTCAGCGAGGGATGGCGTGTCTCATAGTGGGATCAGCCATATGGTCCGCTCTGCCTTGGCTGTTGGGAGCGGGGATATCATTCTCCTGGTGGGCCAGGCTGTGTTCCACTCTCTCTTCCTCCCCATTCATTTGCTCCTGTGTGCTCTCATCAGACATGTCCCTTTCCCTTGGCTGCAGCTTCAGTGCCCTCTAAAGTAAATTCTTCTGGAGGGAGGGGCAGTTGTCCACTTAGCTGGCTGGGGGCCGAGCCCTCAGGCCCCTCCACTGGCTCCCCTCTCCAGGCCAGTATGCTGCATTCCGGAACACTGGAACCATGTTATCTTAATAAAATTGTAATGAAAGATGATTGGTTAAAACTTAAAACAACTCAAGAAATAAATAGGAAATAAATCACTGCTCTATGTTAATACTTGCTTTCTCAGAATAACCCTGAGTTTCAATGAACTATCAATAACGAACTTGCCCTCTGCTACTTCGACTGGTAGGTTCCTATGTTTCAAGCATCCTATGCATCCTGCAGACTTGGCCCTTCTGAATGAGGAGTTTGTGTTGAGCACTCTGAGTTCTACTCACAGGTGTTTGAAGAATTAGCACTCATATTTCAACTTGCTGGGTTAGTCAGTTGTTCTAGCTTTGTTCATGTTCTGTCTTTTGTTCACAAGTAAAAAGAGAGATACAATGGTGTGGCCAGCTGGAGGTGCTCGTATAGATCATCCACACATGGACTGTGACCTGGTCATTGCCACTGGTGATAAGGTGAGGTAACTCCACCTTGAGCTTGATTAATACACATGGTAGTTACTTAATCTGTTGTCAACTTGAGGCTCTTGAGAGTGAAGAGTCACAGCTTGATGACCTCACTTGAAGAAGCTAGGGAGATAAATAGCTTGCTGGAGGCAGGACACACACTCACTTCCTGCTAGACATTCCTGCTGACAAGACACATGGAGCTACTGTAGAGTCCGGGAACTGGAGGAACCACATGAAGACCCCTGCCAGCGTTGAGATGCTTCCACTGACATGAATCCTCAAGACTCCACCCACTGGTCTGTGATCTTCCTGCACTCGGCATCATTGCATGTTTAGCATGAGTCTAAAGAGGATTTTATAGTCTGGTACTGGACATATGGGCTAATACTGGACTTAGGGTCTTGATCTGGATTGGGCTGTGATGTTTTCTTAATATACAATTGCTCTTGTAGATAAAGTTCTTTCTTATACACATATGAGTCTCTATGAATTTGTTTCTCTAGTCAACCCAGAATAACACAATACCATTATCAGATGAAGATAATCAGTATGGGGAGAGGTTGTGAAGAGTGGTCAAACATGCATGGGGACTTGGTGTGCTGAACTGTATGCTACATACGTGTGTACCAAAAAACAAAAAAGAATGACTGTCATCAAGTTAATTTTGTCTCATAGTGACCCTATGGGACAAGGTTGAACTGTCCCTGTGACTTTCCAAAACTATCTCTTCATAGGAGTAGAAAACTTATGTGTATACAGAGCTAAACTTTATTGAACTATATACATATACTTGTGCACTTTAAGTATGTTAATTACTAAGTAGAGGAATAAAAAGACATCAAGGTGAATGATCTAAGGCATGATATCACTTTATCAAACAAAGAATTACAGGAACTGAATTTTAAATTATTTTTAAAGAAAATGATTATTAATGCCATGACAGAATGCATGGGTTGGAGTTACTATAAACAAATACACGCTAAACTCAATGCCTTCTACTGAATGGGACAGTTGGAAGAATTAAATCCCTATTGATACAGGAAAGTGGAAGAGGTAGCCTGATTAAAACAAAATTTTATTTTCCTAGCATGTACCTCTCATTCCAAGATTTGTGTCTGAAAGATTTGTTTCACTAAGCCTGTATACATACCCTGTGAAAACAGAGACAGGGAGACTGGAGTTTGGAAGAAGGATCCCACCACCCCGCCATTCTCCTTTCCCTTACATGTGAAAATAAAACTTAGAATATTTTGAATTCATATGATTTCTGTGATATGACAATAGTCACTGAGCAATATTGGCCCTCTCGGTAGCCATCCTACAACAATAATACTAATAAATTAGTATTGGTCATTGATCAAAATATAAACAACACTATAAAATGAGACTATGCAAGAGCTTAAACTTGGTAATGAATATTTTAGATAGAACACCACAAGAATTTGTACAGAAAATTAAAGCTTGATTAATAGGGTGTCACCAAAATTTTTAAACTTTAACTGTGGGGGAAAATATTCCTTAACAAGAGAATAAAAACCATGCAATGGATTTGGTAATTTTTTTCAAATGATCTATGTGATAAATTAATTTTAGCTAAAATAAGTAAACCACTCTTGTAAGCAATATGATTTTTAAAATAAAAATATGAGCAGAATATTTGATCAAATATGTCAGCAAAGGATCACTTAATTAAAAATAACTATATGGAAAGATTACTAAAATATTTTTATTATGGAAAATGCAAATTGAAATAATATGGGATGGTCCTACTGACTTTATAAACTAAATATTTCCCATCCCTAAACGTTAACAAGATAGCTTGGCCCCACATGAGCACAGCACAGGGATTCTCCTGAATCAATTATTGGAATGTAAAATGGTTCGGTTACTTTGAGAAATATGCAGACAGTTCCTTACAAAGCCTAACATTGTTTTACCACTTTATCCTGCAACATTTTCCTAAGTGTTTTCCTCCATGAGTTAAAAACATATGCCCCCAAATGCTACACAATAATGATTTATACATAATTACTGAAACTTTTAGTAATCAGCATGGCTCTCAATATATGAATAAATTTAAAAAATCAATGGTATAACCACACAATGAATATTATTAGTGGTTTTTTTTAAAGACCCATCACACAGTGGAAACATTTGGATACATCTAAATTTGAAGTAGGCATTTTGAAAATAATACTTATGTGGTTTCAATATAACTTTTTTTAAAAAGCAAATCTATACAGAATTGAGAAATAGATCAGTGATTGCCAGGAATTTGGGAATATGGTGTTCAATAGGTGAGACACAGGCACTTTTAACAATAGTAAAATTGTTCTACTTGTAAGTGCCACAGTGCAACGATGACCTTTTGATTTATAAAAGCACTGAAGTTGGCAACACAATGAGCCTGTTATAATTTTGCAAAGGTAAAATTAAAAGGTTAGGGACTTCAAGATAGAAAGCAAACTATAAAAAGTGATGTTACTTAAGTGTATGAAACAACTTCCTGAAGGTGGTCACAGCAGCATGCTAACATAAGGGACTGAGATGAACAAAGACTGTACAACTAAAGTCAAAATAAAAAACACAGCACAGAGTTTTCTACTACATCAATTCATTTTTCATGAGTACATAGCTCAAAATGATGAAATAATTGCGAATACACAGTGTAATAAAAATATATAAATTGAAATGCACGAGAAATCAAAGCAATATGTTCCCAATGTGACTACATATTGGACAACTTTGAACAATAAGAAAATATAGCATAGATTTGGATTATAATGCAAAGTGAAAAATCAGTATCATTGTGTCCCTTCCATATTATACATTAATAAAATAAGTGGTGGAAAGAAATGCCTCCTACAAACACTTCAAGGTATTTCGGTATGTATCCATTTACATACCTAAAAAGAGTAAATAGAGTCTTTATTCTTTCAAGATTTTCAAGATAGTCCTTCGAGATTTCACTTTACTTGGGTCCGTGGTTAAATTTAATGAAATGGCATATTGCATGTCGTGAATCCGCTGTCAAGATCTCTTTAAAATGGTAATTACAAAGGTATCACCTTGAGGAATAAGGTGCACCTGACTCAGACCATGGTATTTTAAATGGTATACCCTGAAAAAGGTAGCCATAAATTAGAAAAACAATAATTATCGATATCTTTGAATTACGGTATTGGTGATGACTATGGACTGTATAACATATTTCTCGCCAAGCGATCTTATCTGCGTTGGAACTAATACAGCCAGAATTCTCTCTAGAAGAGAACATGATGGGACGTCATCTAATGTATTTTGGACATATTATCAAGGGGGTCCGATCTCCGGAGAACGGAATTATGACTAGTGCAGTATAGGGTAGTGAAAAAGTGTAAGGCCTTCAATGAGATGGATTGACACTGGCTGCAACAACAGGCTCAAACACAGATTGTGAAGGTGGCCCAGGACCAGGCAGTGCTTTGTTCTGATCTATAGTGGACCACTCGATAGCACAGAGTAACAATAACACCAAGAGTTTAAACTGAAGCAAACTTCCTTTTTCTTGTTAGCATGTTGAAACACTCAGACGAGACTTTTTTTTCTTTTTTACTAATGTCTAAATAATATGAACATATTTACCAAGAAGGAAAAAGGCTAGGAAAGAAGGAGATGCCAGGTTATAGTTGACTGACTGACAGAGACACTTCTTTAGGAGATAAAAGAGTCAGATGTGAACGACATTCTGCTCTGACATGTTCCTGACACTGAACCAGATACCATGGACTCCCACCTGAAACCCGAGTGTGTTGAGGAAAAATAATTAGATCTCTACATTGAGCCTGATCTCTTGGAAACCAACTGTTTTCTATCTTTCAGCGACTAGTCGAGTGTGTAACTGTTTTCTTAATGCAGGGAGATTGGAAAAGTCTCCCCGGGTTCCCCTGAGGTTCATTAAACAGTGATCCAGGGAATCTCTGGCAACATTTCCCAAGATGTGAGACAGGCTCCTTTCCCTGCATGCAACAGTACTTTCTCCTGTTACGACTTTTGACTTCATAGATATCAGCAGCAGGCAAATTGTCGCAACAATCGGAGATTCCCTGAGAGAAACCGTGAGATGGAAAGAATCCCTAGAGCACAACAGGAACTGTCCATCTGCACCTGCTTCTGCGTCTTTAATCTGCGATCAGTGGGTCCTGAGCGCCCCCTGCAGTCCAGCACCATCCCAGCAGGGGTGATTTACTTCGGGGATCACACTGCCTTCCTCTCAGGCTCTTTTGCACAGAACAATAGATGGCCTTGTCTTTGAGTTTCAGGCTGTCCATTTGCAGAAAATGCATGTTTTTGGTATTGTCCCTGGAAGTGAGGAATCTGCCCTTCATGGAGTGAGCATAGTTATTTGTACCACGATGGAAGCATTTACACGAGATATGAGAAAAGGTTACATACCACTGTGTTTTCCTCCTTCCCTTTTGGGGAATGGTTTCCATAGGAAATAAAAGTAATTTTCTTTGTTTTCCATATCTAAGTGCATAACCAGTAAATAAACAAAGTATTCAGCTAAATAATCTGAGTCACTGCCTCAGCACAGCACATCCCTCATCTCCCTAGGTTTTGTGACCCTCTCAGGATGTGGGTTTCATACCGTGTGTCTCACACAGGAATAGGTGGCAGTGTCCTCAGACTTCGGACTGCTATTCTAGATATGGCAATGTCTTCGGTGAATGGTGTCTATGGGGAGTTGGCTTCAGTTTTCAGCTCTATAAAGCACTTATATTCGCATATAAGTTGGGTTCTGGAACGCCCTGCTCCTGTTCTCCATCAGGTATAAGTAGCATGTCACTGGTGAAGAATATTGAAAGTCGCATGGATTTCCAGAAGAACAAACATCTGTTTCAAAAGTACAACCACAATAATGCTTAAAAGCAGCATTCTTCCTCTGATCTATTCCTCCTACGATAACATTTGAACATGTTATCATAAGGGACCACTCCCTGGAGACAGACATCGTGATGGGGATGTGAAGAGTCAACCCCTATTATTTTATGAGGGAACTGTAACATAGTTCAGAAGACTCTTAGTTAAGAGAATTGTATAATTTGTTGCGACATAGCTTAACTAGAAATATTTCATAGCTATGACTCCAAGCTTGAGGGAATCTGGGGGATTCTACTCCTATTATTTTATGATGGAAATATAACAATGCTTAGAAGAGCCCTAACTAAGGGAGTCATATAGTTTGTCAAGACATAAGTTAACTAGAAATCATCCATAGCTGTGATCCTAAGATAAATCCTTCTAACTTGTCTCACAGAGCATCCTGTAATTGTGTCCAAGCACAAATTTGCAAGGATAATAAAAAGACCCAGTTCTTATATGAGTACTATTAATCTTTCTCTCCCCTCTCATAAAGAGTTAAATCCGCATACCCAGACTAGCTCCTGGAGGTTTAGAGTCCCTAAGTTATTGAAACTTTGTAGCATAAGATCTTTGTTAAAGCAAAACTTTTTTTTACCCAATTTGAGCTTGTCATTCCAAGATTTGAATCTAAAAAAAAATTTCACTCAGCCTGTATATATATATCCTGTGAGAAGAAAGGGGCAAGAGATGGACATTTTGGAGGATGGGCCCCCACCCCAAGCCCCTTCCTTTCCCATGTATGCAAAATAAAATTTAGAATGTTTCCAATGCACCTGCTTTATGCACAATCTGGCAGCAGTCATTGGGCAATACTCTGCGTGCCTGCCCTGCAACAAGCATGCTTGGTAAAGTAGACAGAAAAAACAGAAGACCTTTAAGAGATGGAATGACACAGTCATTGCAACCATGGGCTCAGGTGGGAAATGTAGGAACAGGAAGATAATGTATGTGGACAAATTCTTATTCTCACATTTAAAAAGCCTGGGAAGCCAGGGTTTTGGGTAGAGGGAGGCCTTCACACTCGTGAGTTAGAGATGAGTTCCAATCACATTCTCATAATGAAAATTAATCCCCACAATATCCTCCCATAACAGTGCTACCTTAAAGTTACCTCTTATATACACATCACCAACAGCTTTGTCTGTAGGAGCAGTGAGATAGTTAAGTTTGATGTTGCCAACATGGCCAATGAACATATGTGGGGTTAATTGAAGGGCAGAGAGATAAATGGCTTGGCAAGCCTCACCTTTCTTGTCTCTTGCTCTTTGATGATCAGACCAGTGTGCGGCTGCCTTGCTTGTTCTGTGCCACAATTTGCAAGCTGCACTACCTTTGGGACACCTAACCCATTGGCTGTGTCACTGTAATTTGAGGTTCCTTTGAGACCTTCTTCGCCACACCATTGGAATATACATCTCTTGAGCTGGGGACTGTCGGACCCTGTCATCTGGCTGACTGTTGGTGACCTGCCTTGCTGTTTGCTGCCTGTGGCTGGATATCCTGAATTGCTCTACAGAGCAATCTGGCGTCCCTCAAGGCTTGGCGACTGCCAGTGTATTAGCTCTCTCACAGCAGTGAGTGGCACTGAGCAATTTGTACTGCTTTATAGATTAATTAACTGCTTATTTCTTATGCTATATATTTATCTATCTATATAAATAGATATAAAATTATTAGTGTCCTGGTTTTGTTTCTCTAGAGAACCCTGTCTAACATAAGCAGCCATGTTGCAATTGCTCTCACGCTCACTCCCTCTTACCTGCTCCCAGAACTGGTATTAGTTTACTCCTCCAATGAACTCAGGTATTTCTAGGGTTAGGGCACAGCCCACTTTGTTACATATGTGATTACCACTAATCAGGGGGCTTGCATGCCCCGAGATGATGTGAATAGGTATTTAGAATACATTCTCTCTTGCTCGGGCCTAGTTCCTGACACTATGGAGGTGAGCACCCCAAAACTTTTGTCTGTCTCTTAATTTCTTCCCTTTAATTACACAACAGCCCCTTAGGATTCATCCAGGTGTGGGGCTGGATCCCAGAGGCTCACACATAACAGCACTTTTGAGGATGGCAAGAGTGAGCTACGTTTTCTTCTCTTTTCTAGAGATACTCCGAGGCTGAAAGGACTCAAAGGAACCTAAAAAACTATCACCACCACAACATCTTACTATGGTTCTGGTGTGGTTTCAGATGAAATCTACCGAAAGTCAAGTAATTAGAGAATATGTTGTAGGAATCAATTTTATCCACACTTGTGCCTATGACCTTGGTCACAAGCCAGATTGAAGACAATGATCAAATTTGGTTTTAATGTTTTATGCTTCTGTTTCATAGATGATCATTCCTGGTTAAAAGCTGGGTCCTGAAACCACACCTATATATTTCCTTTAAAAAACATTGTGGTTTCATCACATTTAGATTCTTGGCCCATTTTGAATTGTTCTTGTTGTTCCTGCTTTATAGTTTAAAACATGGATCCTGATCAATTCTTTTGCATGTGATGTCAAATCCTTCCACACCATTTACTGAACCTTCACTGGCCGAATTTATCACTCTTTTAGAAAATGGGTTTACATTCGATGTATAGGTGTTTTTGTACTTTTAATTTTATTACATTGATCAACATGAGGTCCCCAAGGAAAACAAATGAGAAAGCACTGCACTACTCATTTGTCATTCAAACACTCTGAGAAGTGAGTGGAAGTCGGGGTTTGTGAATTTCTTTCCCAAGGTAAGGTCTCAGCCTCTAAAACACAAAAACATCAGTTCTACTCTGCACACAATAGGTTACAGTGTGTCAACATCATCTCCATGGAAATGAAATCTACTCCTGGTTGGGTTTGTTTGGTTTTTAAATTGACATACAGAAACCCTGGAGGCACTGGTGGTTAGGGCATGGACATCTAAAATCCAGCTACATGGGAGAATTTTTAAAGTGTCTAACCCATAAAGGTTTTCATTCCAGAAAACACTATATCAGATTCCTGTGAGTTGGAATTGACTCAACGATAGTGGATTTATGACTTTACAGTATGATTTGAGTCAGGAAGCATATCCCCTCTCACTTTGTGGAATCAGTTTAACAGCCAGAAGTGAAATATGTCAGAGGGAGTGAAAGCTTCCTTTTTACTAAAATGTAACCAATAAGTCAATGAAAGTCTACACACAAATTACCCTGTCCCTCTCCCCAGCACAGCTGCCTTACAACGCTGGGGTTCTGACATTTTCATGATGTGGATTTTCACAGTGTTTCCTAAATAGTCATAAATGACAGTGTCCTCAGATTGCAGGCTGACTGATATCCGTCGAGAGAACATATCCTTCTTCAGAGCCCTCAAGGAGATGGATAGATACAATGGCCGCAACAATGGGCTCAAATTTAACAAAACTTGGTAATTAGAATCATGTGGGGTTTGCTATTGTTAGGTACTATGGAGACAGTTCTACCTCACTGTGAACCTGCAAACAATAGAACAAAACACTGCCTGGTGTTGTGCCCGCCTCACAATGATTAGGTCTGAGCCCGTTGTTTCAGCCTCATGTCAATCCATCTCCATGAGAGTCTTCCATCCTTTACTCTTGTTTTCTTTTAAGGGTGTTTTATTTAAGAACTAGGCATCTTTCCTTCTGTTGGGCTTTGGATTATTGTACAATAACAAAGGGACAGTTCAAATTGTATTGATCATCAGGACAGATGAATGCTTATAGCATTAGGAATTTTGTAAATTGCATGGTAGCATTTTCTATTTGGGGAATATCTTAGCAGAAACTTACGCTAGGTTTTGTGTTCTGCTTTGTTTTGTTTCATTTTTTAGCTCCTAATACCCTTTGAACATGTCCTAGAAATAATTAACTTTCATGACTCTGTCTTGCACTGCTGTGGTCTCCTCACTGGGATACTTCGAAATAAAAACTTTTATTTTTCCTTCGACTTGGAGAGGGTAAATTAACTGCACCGCTGCAGGGGGGGAACTTACATTTCAGGTAGCCCTCCTTTTATTGCTCTAAGAGAGACCGTTTACTCCCATTAATACACAACTTTTGAATTCAAAGACATCAGGAGTAGGCACAGAATTTTTTTTTAATGGAGGAAGACTCCCCAGGGAAGCTGTGAGATGTAGCAGAATCCACAGATCACAAAAGGAAGCCAGCCCTGAAGCCATCTGCACCTGCCCCTGAGCTGAATGCTATGTTCTGTGGGTCTTGAGCGCCCCCTGGAGACCAGTGTCCTACCTGCAGGGGAGGTGTGTGTCTGGGCTCACATTGACCCCCCCTCATTGTGCTCCTTGCACAGTAATACAGGTCCATGTCCTTAACAGTCACGGAGGAACAGCTGCAGGAAGAACTGATTCTTCGATGTGTCTCTAGTGATGGAGAGTTGGCTTTGGAAGGACGGGTCATAACATGTCCTACCATCACAGAGTTTGAGTCCCACCCACCACATGCCCTTTAAGAGTTCACGTTAGGGAGCGCTTCCGGGAGGGTCGCACGAGTCCTGGACCTGATTCCTATAGCTGCACCTCGGACAAGACACCTTGACACAAATAAGTCATTTCTTTGTTCAAAAAGACCATAGCTTTTTATCAATACCAGATATTTGAAACCAAGACAGTCGTTTTGGAGGTTTGGGTGGTTGGGTTTTGTTTGTTTGTTTTGGTGGTGGTAGTGGTGGTCAATTACAGATCAACGAAGTAGTTCTTCTTTCACACGTGGGCTGGAATGGCATCACTTGATATTCGTCACTCCCACAGAGTGTCATCTGCTGTTGGGGGTTATCTGATCAATTTCAATGTCAAACGCTGTATATCTGCTGACTAGACCGGGTCACCTTCATCTCTAAATTTGATTGTCATGGTGGGCTCAGGTTTGTTAATGACAGGGATCATGAAATCTGAAGTGTAACAGTACACCTCGGAATGGAATATTCCTATGAAGAATGCTAAAGATATTTTTAATAAGCTGGAAAAATCTCCCTGAACTATGGAAAAATCAACATCTTGAGCTTTACACTCAATGACATGGGCTTCTTTTCCACTGACCAATTCACAGGGTGACATTTGGTCAGTTGTTCAATCCACTTGCCCTTAGTACTTTCCAATTTGGAAATTTTGTAATGCAACAAAAATATGAGTCCAATGAAAGGGCATTCCTTTGTTCCAGTATTCTGTTGTAGAGAAGTCATGCATAATTCTTGGCAGCTTAAAATTACAACTACTTGGTTATTTCATGACTCCGTGATTAAGACATTAAGTGGAGGAGAATGTCTCATCCCTGACTGCATGCAGTGTCTCCTTGAGAATCTTAATGGATGAGTGAAGATGGTACTATCATATATTTACCCCTCTTGCTGCCCAAGGCTGTAAAATGGGAGCTAAGTCATAGCTAAGGCCATAATCTTGTTGCAGCATGCCTGGGTCACATTTTATCCTGATTTTCCCTCTAATATAGCTCATGTATTCCTCAAGAAAGCCAAGAAACAAAACAAAAGTAAGTTTAAATTACATATATATATGTGTGTGTGTGTGTGTGTGTGTGTGTGTGTAAATAAAAGCCAATCATGAATTTCAAATTAAAATAGTTTATCATATTGGCCTATTTCTGTTCTCTGTAGTACCAACCAGCAATAGAAGCTGATGAACTATCAAGGAATGCCACATTCCAGATGATTTCCAATGAATTAGAAAAAAAGTTTATATCAGTTCTTTATACATTTGTAATCTATTTAAAATGGTAGAATTATTGACATAAGGAAAGATATTAGTGGTTGAACTATATGACCAAAATTCATCTTCCTGGGCTGGGAGCAAGAGTGTCATATGCAGATAGATTTATCTCCACAGGTCTATAAATTCTATTAAAAGTTGTGGACCTTTTCTCCATAAAGCAAAAGTAAACCAGAAAAGTACTCTTCCTCTTTGCTTCTATAGAAATTCTAAGAAGTACAGAACAGATTTGTTAGTTCTTCTAGGGACTCATGATATATTCAGTAATCTTTGTAAATATCATTATTCAAATACATTAAGTTTTCGTTGGACTTTTAAAATTCATTGTCCAGATTTCTAATCCATATGAAGTGAAAGAGAATGTCTTGGCTGCGGTTAACCATGCCTTTATCCTAAAATGAAATTTAAAAGAGTAAAGAGGTTTTTGTAGAAATTTATCATACCTTGTTATATTTCTTGACGGCATCTGGTATTGATATTTATCGTGTATTTAAGTGAAAATGAATTCCTGTACTGAAATATTTTCTTTGTTTATCATGATATGTTTTACTGAACCACTTGAGAGAACTTTTGGTTTCTTTATAATGAAATTTAAATGACACTGAAGGCTAATCATTGGTATTCATCAGTGAGTGCTCAAGTTCTCACTTTCATTCAGCATATTGGTGTCATCTGTGTGCCATAGCCATTGGGCAGCTGACTGAAAAAATGTCAGTTTGAATGAGTCAAGTCTTTCCGCCTCTTATGAAGATTTACAGTCACAAAAACCTTATACAGCATGGTGATGAGTCAATACCCTTAATGGCATTGGGTTATGGGCTCTGTGGAAGACATGTCTAAGAAATACAAAGAAAAAATCATGGTAGAAGTAAAAATTTGTAGAAAACTATTGAGATAATGGCCTTAATACAAAATATGAACCAACTTCTTAAAACGCAATAAATAAAAATGACAGGAGACTAACTGTTCTTAGGTACTGTTTTTAATATTGAAGCTATTTGGTTGCTGTTTAATAATTTCCTAACATTTACAATCTTTGTAATGTCCTTGATTCCTCTGATCTTTTTTTAAATCATTTTATTGGGGGCTCATACAATTCTTATCACAATTCATGCATCCATCCATTGTGTCAAGCACATTTGTTGCCATCATCATTCTCAAAACCTTTGCTTTTTACTGGAGCCCTTAAAATCAGCTCCTCGTTTTCCCACTCCCTCCCCACGTCCTACTCCCTCATGAACCCTTTATAGTTCATAAATTATTATTATTTTGTCATATCTTACACTGTCCGATGTCTCCCTTCACCCACTTTTCTGTTGTCCATCCCCAAGGGAGGAGGTTATATGTAAATTCTTGTAATCGGACCCCACCTTTTTACCCCACCTTCCCTCCACCCTCCAGGTATCGCCACTCCCACCACTGGTCCTGAAGGGGTCATCTGTCCTGGGTTCCCTGGGTTTCCAGTTGCTATCTGTACCAATGTACATCCTCTAGTCTAGCCATTTTTGTAAGATAAATTTGCATCATGATTGTGGGGGAAGGAAGCATTTGAGAACTAGGGGAAAGTTATATGTTTCATCGTTGCTACCCTACACCCTGACTGGCTCATCTCCTCCCTGCAACCCTTCATTAAGGGGCTGTCCAGTTGCCTACAGAAAGGCTTTGAGTCTCCACTCTGCACTCAGCCTCATTTACAATGATATGATTTTTTGTTCTTTGATGCCTGATAGCTGATACCTTTGACACTTCGTGGTCACACAGGCTGGTGTGCTTCTTCAATGTGGGTTTTGTTGCTTCTGAGCTAGATGGCTGCTTGTTTATCTTCAAGTCTTTAAGACCCCAGGTGCTATATCTTTTGATAGCCGGGCACCATGAGCTTTCATACCACATTTGCTTGTGCACATATTTGTCTTCAGTGATCATATCGGGAAGGTGGGCACACACTAATATGATTTTTGTTTTTTGATGCCTGGTACCTGATCCCTTCGACACCTCATGGTCACACAGGCTGGTGTGCTTCTTCCATGTGGGCATTGATGCTTCTGAACTAGATGGCTGCTTGTTTATGTGCAAGCCTTTAAGACCACAGGCGTTATATCTATTGATAGCTGGGCACCATCAGCTTTCTTCACCCCATTTGCTTATGCACCCACTTTTTCTTCAGTGATTGTGTGAGGAAGGTGTGCATCATGGAATGCCAATTTAATAGAACAACGTGTTCTTACATTGAGTAAGTACTTGAGTGGAGGTCCAATGTCCATCTGTTGCCTTAATACTAAACCTACAAATATACGCACATAGATATATTTCCCCACCATCCTATATAAATATATTTACATATGTACATGACTGTATTTAGACCTCTATACATACCCTTTGTCTCCTAGTTCTTTTCTCTATTTCCTTTTACTTTCCTCTTGTCCCACTATCATGCTCAGCCTTCGTTAGGGTTTCACTAATTTCTCTCAGTTACATTGCCCTTGCTGAATGCCTACCAGGCCTCTCACACCCTCCTTGCTATTAATTTTGGATATCTTGTTGCTCCCTTGTCCCGGGGTTGGTCAACATCACCTCCTTACCCTCGGAGCCCCCTCTCCCATGTCCATGCAGAACCATTGGTCCCGTTGTTTTCTCCTCCAGACTGTTCATCCAGCCTATCTTATCTAAATAGACCTGTAGAGATAATAATATGCACCAAAAATACAAGACATAGCAGACAAATGACAAATGAGAACACAGTGATGAAAACAAAAAGAAAACCAATGACCCATAAAAGAATAAATTAATTAAAAGAAAAAGAAAAACATTTAAAAAGAAAGAAAAACCTGTAAATAGATCAAGGTCTGATTTTTGAACTCTAGGCATGTCCTCCTGTCAAGTCCGATGGGGTGCCACTCTCTAGCCCCAGAGTCGATCCTTTGTACTCCGTCCGGAGCCCCCTGCTCTGCTCCCCACGTCGCTCTGCTGCACACCTTTAGTGTTTTGCCTCAGTGTCAGGGGTCAGTCCGGGCCAGTCCTGACACTAAGTCTCTAGTGTTGTCCCCCTTAGGGCTCTCAGCCAGCGAGGGACAGCGTGTCTCATAGTGGGGTCAGCCATATGGTCCACTCTGTGCAGTGGTTGCTCAGAGTGGGGATATCGACCTCCAGGCCTGGTGGGCCAGGGTGTGCTCCACTCCCTCTTTGTCCCAGTTCATTTTCTCCTGTGTGCTCTGATCAGACATGCCCTTTTTCCCTAGCTGCAGCTTCAGTGCCATCCTCTAAAGTAAATTATCCTGGGGTTAGGGGCAGTTGTCCACATAGCTGGTATGGAGACCGAGCCCTCAGGCAGATCCACTGGCTCCCCACTCCATGCCGGCACACTGCATTCGCATCCCAGAACACTGGATTTGTCTGGTCCCTCTTTCCCTGTGGAGACACAAACAATACCATCTCCTTGGGTGGGTCAGTGCCCTAGTCCCCCGCCACACATCTCTTTTTTTTTCCCCTTTCCTCCCTCCCCACCCACCTTTTTAGTTGTCTACCATATGTACCCCTGGTTCTGGCTGCTGTCACACTACCTGGACCTCACCCCTGGAGTGTTTGTATACAGTAACTTTTTCCATGTGCCCCCTTTGCATTTGTCTTTTCTTTTTTTTTTTCTTTTGTAAACTTACCTCAACGGACTCATGTTGTACTTGGCCTTTTGTGCGTGGTTTACTTCACTTAACATAATTTCCTCTAGTTCTTCCCAGGCAGCGATATGCTTCAGGCATTCATCACTGCTTTTTAGCAATGCATAGTACTCCATTGTATGTATGTACCACAGATTTTTAATCCATTCGTCTATTGATGGAAATTTGGGTTGTTTCCAACTCCTTGCGATTGTGAACTGTGCCGCAATAAACACTGAAGCACAGTTGTCTGGCTGTGGTTTATTTCTTGCCTCTTCTGGGCATTAGCCCAGTAAGGTGATTGCTGGGTAGCTCAATTTCCATTTGTTTTAGTAATCGCCAAATCGATTTCCATAGTGGCTGTACATACCTACAAGTCCACCAGCAGTGGATGAGAGTTTCTGTCTTGCCAAAGCCCCTCCAACACTTGTTGCTTTCTGATTTTTTGAATTGGGCTATCTTTGAGGGTGTTAGGTGGTATCTCATAGTTGTTTTGATGTGCATTATCTTTTGGCTAATGATCAGGAATATTTTCTCATATGTTTATTGGCCATTCGG
>NW_022103941.1:406996-420311 GCF_000313985.2 Echinops telfairi | reverse complement strand
TTCTTGAGGAGTTCTGTGCTAATCCTGGGCTTCTTCCCACTCCATATGAAGTTGTTAATTGTTTTTTCCAGTTCTTTGAAGAAGGATGATAGTATTCATGTCAGGACAACATTAAACTTATATAGTGCCTTGGGCAGAACTGACATCTTTACTATATTGAGTCTGCCAATCCACGAGCATGGGATATTCTTCCATTTGTTAAGGTCACTCTTGATTTCTTGTAGTAAGTTTGCTCATACAAATCTTTCATTTGTTTAGTCACGTATATCCCTAGGTATTTCATTTTGTGCTTGGCTATTGTAAAGGGTATTACCTTTTTAATCGTCTCTTCTGTGATCGCATCTGATGTGTAGAATGGTCCAATAGACGTCTGTTTGTTGATTTTGTATCATATCACTCTGCCATATTCCTCTATTGCTTCCAACACTCCACTTGTGGAGTTTAGGGGATCTTTGCTTTATAGAATCATATCTTGTGCGAATAATGATAAATTTGCCTCTTCTTTTCCCAGATGAATACCTTTAAAATCTTTTCTTTGTCTTACATTGTTAGCTAGAACCTCAAGTACGATGTTAAATAGGAGTGGGGACAAGGGACACCCTTGTCTGATCCCCTTTTTCAGTGGAATTGTTTCGTCTTTTCTACATTAACTACCATGTTGGCTCTTGGTTTTTCATATATAATTTGTATAATATTGAGGAATTTTCCTTCTATTCCTATCTTCTAGAGTGTCTTAAACAGGAATGTGTGTTGGATGTTGTCGGATGCTTTTTCCACATATATCGATATTATCATGTGGTTCTTATCATTTTTCCTGCCAACGTGACAAATAATGCTGATGGTCTTTCATATGTTGAATCATCTCTGCATCCCTGGTATGAATTCCAGTTGATCACGGTGAATTGTTTTTTAAATATGCTTTGGTATTCTATTGGCCAATATTTTGTTAAGGATTCTTGCATCAATGTTCATTAGGAATATGAATCTGTAGTTCTCAATTCTTGTGGTACCTTTGCCCACTTTAGGTATCAGAGTTATACTAGCTTCAAAGAATGAGTTTGGGAGTTTTCTGTCTTTTTCTATGTTTTTGAAGAGTTTGTATAGGATTGGTGGCAGTTCTTCCCTGAATGCTTGGTTGAATTCTCCTGTGAAACCATCTGGCCCAGGGGATTTTTTTGTTGCTAATCCTTTAATAAGCTTGTCTATTTCTTCCATTGCTATGGGTCTGTTGAGGTTCTTAACATCCATCTGGCATAGTCTAGGGAGGGATTGTATTTCCAAATATTTGTCCAAATTGTTGAATTCGTTAGAGTATAGACCTTCATAGTACTGTATAATTATCCTTTAGATTTCATTAGGTCCATTGTAATGTCTGCTGTTTCTTCCTTCATCCTTGCAAATGTCGTTTGTTCATTCCTTTCTTTGGTTAGGTTTGCCAGCGGTCTATTAATTATGACAATTCCTTCACAGAACCAACTTTTAGGGGCATTAATTTTTTCCAGAGTTTTCTTGTTTTTCCTCTCCTGTATCTCAGCTCTCATTTGTATTATATCTATCCTCTTGCTACTAGTAGGGTTGTTCTGTTGACTCTATTCTAATTGGTGTAAGTTTTGAGCCAGCATATCATCCACGAGTTTCTCTTCTTTTTTCCTGTGTGCATTTATTGCTATCAGCCTTCCTCTGATAAATGCCTTTGCTGCATCCCACTGGTTTTGGTATGTCGTACTTTCACTCTCATTGGTTTCTAGAAACTTCATGATTTCATCTCTGATCTGCGTCAATACCCACTCCTTTGGCAATAGAGAATTGTTCATCCTCCAATTGTTTGCTCTTGTTTTCTTCTCCATCCTTCTGTTAATTTCCAGCCTTGTGGCACAGTGATTGGAGAGAGATGTCTGTATAATCTCTATGTGCTTGAATTTAGTCAAGTTCAACTTGTGTCCCAGCATGTGGTCTATTTTCTAATATGTGCCATGAGAGCTTGAAAAGAATATGTATTTTTTTTTTGCCTGTGGGTGGAAAGCTCTGAAAATATCTGTCAAGTCAAGTCGTCCAATTATGCAATTTAGATATGTAGCCTCCTTGTTGAGTTTTATTCCCAATGATCTGTGTTTTTCAGAGAGTGGTGTATTAAAGTTACCAACTATAATTCTTGAGCCTGTGATTTCTGTTTTCATCTTTTGGAGTGTTTGATTTACAAATTTCACAGGTCTCTCGTTAGGCGCATATATATTTCATATGCTCACTGGTTCTTGGTCTACTGTTCCCTTGAGCATTATATAGTGCCCCTCCTTGTCTCTTGTTATGGCCCATATCTTGAGGTCAATTTTGTCAGATATTAAGATCACTACCCCTGCTTTTTTTGCATTGCCATTTTTTGAGTATATTTTTCTCCAGCCTTTAATTCTCAACCTGTTTTTGTCTGCAAGCTTGACATGTGTCTCCTGGGATGGGTTATGTTTGCTGAGCCAGTCTGTTAGCCTCTGCCTTTTAATGCCTGAGTTCAGGCTATTGATATTCAGTGTTATTACATCCATCTATGGACTCTGTGATGTCATCTTGTACCTTTTGTGTTGGATATTTTCCTATATACTATCTTATCTGCTTGTGTTGTGTGTGTGGTATATGCTTGCCTTCTTTCTACTATTGAGCCAATGCTTTCCTGGGGCCGTTTTTCTTTGTCTCCCTATGAGTGGAGTTGTTCTATGTAATGGTCTCTTATTTGCCCTTGGTGAATATTGATCTTCTGCCCATAATGGATTGGCAAGGATCTTTTGTCAAGCTGGGTTTATTTTTATGTATTCTTTGAGATTGTCCTTGTCTGTGAATACTCTTATTTCTCCATCTATCTTAATAGATAATTTGGCTGGGTGAAGTATTCTTGTTTTGCTTCAAATTTTGGAATATGTTACTCCATTCCCTCCTCTTCTACATCATTTCTGCTGATAGTTCTGAACATACTCTTATTGGGGTACCTTTATATGTGACTGTATGCTTTTCCCTAGCTGCTTTTATGATCTCCTTTTCCTCATTGTTGGATAATTTGACAATCATGTATCTTGGTGACTTCTTCTTGGGATTCAGTCTGGCTGGTGTTCTTTTAGTTTCCTGAATGGTTGCCTGATTATCATTTAAGCTGGGGATGTTTTCCTCTTAGAATTACTTCGCTATTTTTGCTGTTGACTTCGTTGTTGTGTCTTGTTCCGGTAGTCCAATTATTCTAATATTGTTCCTATTTATAGTATCAGACATGGCTCTCAAGTTTTCTTCAGTTTCTCTGATTGTCTTATTTGCTTTTCCTGTTTGCTGAGGTCTGCCTGGTTATCCTCTAGGTCACTGGTGTGATTCTCTGCCTCCTCAAGTCTGTTGGCAAAGTTTGTCAATTTGCCATGGGATTTTGTTATTTCATCCTTTAAGTCTTGTATTTCCATTTGGTGCATTGCCTTTATCCCCTCTATCATTTAATCTTTTTTTCTGCATTGCTTCCTTCATATCCTTTATGACTCCAAGCAACATTCTGAAAATTTATTTTTCTAGCCAAGACTTCCCCTCAACAGAAGCTCATCATTGTGAAAGGCTGCAAGAGACAGGGCGCTATTGTGGCCATCACCAGTGACGGTGTCAACAACTCTCCAGCTCTGAAGAAAGCAGACATTGGAGTTGCTATGGGCATCGCTGGCTCTGACATGTCTAAGCAGGCTGCTGACATGATTCTTCTGGACGACAAGGTTGCCTCCATTGTGATTGGAGTAGAGGAAGGTCATCTGATCTTTGATAACTTGAAGAAATCCATTGCTTACACCCTGACCAGTAGCCTTTCACTTTTCCCCCTTCTTGAAGGAGTGACCCCAGCCAATGTGAGGTCTCTTCATTTGAAGTGATTCTTATGAAGCGTGCACAAGAAAGATGATGTATGGTTCATGGCAGGTCGGTAGACTTTTACCCTTTTGTTTAGGAATTGGTCTCTAAGATTTTTTGAATTGGGGGTTCTCCTTATATTACTGGGCTCATACAATATATACCTTTTTGTGATTATCTAACTTCACTCAGCAAAATTGCTTTCAGGTCCTTCCATGTCATGTGGTGTCTCATGCTTTCAACACTGTTTTGGCTTTGGTTTTGATTTTTTTAAAGAATGCCTAGTATTCCATTGTGTGTACATATCATAGTTTCTATTTTCATGCTTTCACTTTGGGATATTTGCCTGCTTCGTTTCTTGTGGAACTGGAACTGTGAACTGTGCAGCTATGAACATGATAGAGCCTATAACCACTGGTGTTGTATCTCTTACATCTTTGGGGTATATGCCTAATAGTGGTTTTGCTGGATCATATGGAATTTAAATTCCCAGTTGTTTCAATATCGCCATATTATTTCCCATAGTGCTCTTGTTATAAGTCCACCAATGTGTATACTAGTCCCAATCTTTCCACACCCTCTCCAGCATTTGTTGTTTCCTGTGTCTTGTTAGTTTGTTTGTTTAATTGGGGTAGCATTAGGGGTACAAAGTTGTATCTCATTGAGGTTCTAATTTGCATCTCCCTGATGGTTAGTGATCATAACCACTATCGTGTTTGTTAGCATTTGTACTTCGCTTTGGAGAACTGCCTGCTTATGTCTTTTCCCCACTTCTTAATTGGTTCATTTATTTTCTTATTGAGCTGTTGTAGAGTTCTGTACATTTTGAGGATTAGACCCTTGTTCATGTGTCTTTGTTAATTCCCCTCCTCCCCCAGTGTGTAGGCTTTCATTTTAATCTGCTGATGAAATTGTTCACTGTGCATAAATGATGTAATTCTAGCATGTTCCAATCATCTATCTTGTCTTCTGCTGTGTGTACCTCCTTTGTTGTACTTGGTAGTCTGTATGCGCTGCAATACAGCACTTACATTTGTTCAAGCTTTCTCATTGATGATCCAGATAGCTTTGGGGTTTACATTTATTTATGGGTGAATTCAGTCCATTAACATTCAGTGAGATTATTGATATGTATGTGTGTATTTGTCACTGTCATTTTTCTTTATATTTGTGAATGTTTTGTGTGTTTATGTGTATTGTGCTTAGTTTCTTTGTTCTTCCTATATTACTTCATCGCTTTGGATGTTGCACTGGATGTGTTCGTTTTTGTGAGGAATTGTCTTTTATGTTGGTTATAAGTTAGTGTGATGTTGTTGTTAATGTTTTGGTCATAGTACTCACTGAGTTTTTGTGGGTTTTTTCAATAGTGGTGGTCTCGTTCCTGTGAATTCTTTTAATTTCTTCTTCTCTTGGAATACTTTTATTTCTCCATCATATCTGAGTGATGTTTTTGCTGGGTATAATATTCTAAGTTGACTGATTTTTTTTCTTCCAGGACTCTGTAATTCACTATTGTCTTCTTGCCTGCTGGTTATGTTGAGGAATCTGAGGTTATGCTAATTGCTAGCCCATTGTGTGTAATTTTTCTTTTTATGTTAGCTACTCTTAGATTTTTTTCCCTTGTCATTTTTATTAGACATAGTGACTACATTATACAGGGAAGTTTTCCTTTTAGGATCCTTCCTGATTAGAGTTCTTTCTGTTTCCTTAAGAATTATCTTTTCATCCTTTAGAAATTGAGGAAAGTTTTCTTACAGGAATTCTTGGACTATTCCCTGTTTGGATTTCTTTTTTTTTTTCTCTTCTTCCTCCGGAATCCTCATAAGACATAGATTGTTCCTCTTGATTGTGTCCTATATTTTCTCAAGCTTTTCTCTGTCTCTTTTGTATTTTCTTGTTTTCTTTTCTTTTACGTTGGAATCTATAGATTGTCTCTAAGCTCACTAATTCAGGTTTCCATCTATTCAATTCTGTTTCTCTTTCCATTTTACAGTGTTTTGTAATTCTGCTTTGGCGGTGTTTTATTTTTTTGGAGTATTTCTTCTATGGCATGCTGTTAGGTTACTAGCTTTTTATTGTTTCACTTTTTTCCTCTGTCTATTCCTTTATCTGTTATATGAGTGTAATTATCAATCTTTTCATTTCTTTTTCTGGTAATTCCATTGCTTGTTCCATTTCAGACATTGCATTTAGTTCTGTTTGGAATTTGGTTGTTTATGTTTCTCTTGGTTTATTTATTTATGTATGTGTGTGTGAACAAATATCTTATTTTGATTCTTGACATCTTGGTTTAGTTATTAGGGGTGTCAGGGAGGTGATGTTATGTGAGTAGTTAACTCTGCTAGATTGTATAGTAGAGGGGTGGTGGACAGTATGTATTATGTGTATGAGGGAGAGTGTTAGATTAGGTTTTACCAGGGGAGATCAAAAGTAGAAGACAAAATGTTGGTCGAGGGAGGAAGGAAAAGTAAGCAAAAAGTGAGGGATCAGGTAGTGTTATTTGGTAGATTAAATGAAAGGAAATTAGACCCCCAAAATATCTTTTTTGCAGTGATCAATGAGCGGGTAATAATATGTGATTGAAAAAAGGATAGTAAAGAGTAAGAATAGTGTCAGATTTTGGTTTTATGATGAGTTGGACAGAAAAATGTTTGAAGAGAATAAAGAAAGGGAAAATAAAGGACCATTAAAAGGGCTAGGAAATAAACATTTAAATATGAAAATTAAAGAAGGAAAGGGCAAGAGTCAAACTTTAAAAGTAAGAATAGAAAAAATGACACTAGAGTAAGAAGCATGAGAGCTGCTAAAGCATGTTTGCTGGGGCTCTAAGATTTGCCCAGGAGCATTGTCTCTGATGTGGGTGCTAACGTCTGGATTCATGATGTGCTGAGATATTAGAAAACAAGTTAATAAACAGAGAAAACACTAAACCTACATGTTGGGTAGAGGGGCCAACTTACCATGCCCAAACAGAAAAAGAGAAAGGGAAAAAAAATCTAGACCTCATATCAGCACACTAAGCCTGGAGGACGATATCCCTGCATGGAGCTGATAAGGCACAAGGAGGACTGTGGGGCAACAACACCTCAAGAAATGTTGTCCCCTTACTGGAGCATACCATCTCAAAGGAAAACACCGGGAGTACATGGTAGAGAGTTATTCTAGTCTGAACCTCCTGCAGCAGGGCAAGTCAAGAAGGGAACATAACAGATCAGCAACAAGCCACAAAGTCCCTAAAGAGGCCCCCAAATAGACTCCAGGCTAAGAAGGGCAGCTCCCAGAATCCCCCCAAGACCAGTGGGAAGATAGTCATGAAGGTCAGCGGACAGACTTGGAATTATGTATGTTTTTCTTTTGTTTGGTCTATGTTAGTGTTAGTTACCTACTTTTATAATATAGGTAAGCTAGAGGAGAAAGCAACAGGACAAAGGTCCCGGAGATATTTAGGGGAAGAATGAGGTGGGGGGAAGGGTGTGTTGAGAAAACAACACCATAGACAAGTGAACAACTAGGGAATTAAAATCCACAACAAGGAGGGCCTAGAGATCCTGCGGGTGTTGTGGTAACAGCAATCTGAGAGGAAGTACCAAGAGGCAGAAGTAGGGTGAGTATGAGGGTGGAGAACGAGGAAGGTAAAAGGAAACAGAGAAACAATCTAGGAAGCAAAGCTATGGATAGAGGTATAAGCATAGTTGTGTACATATGTAAATACATTAATTCATAAAAATAGAGGTATTGGCCTATGTACATATATTTATAAGGCAAAAAATTCCATTTTTTTCAGGGTACCCCCTCATATACCCTCCACTTACTTAGATGGTCTAGGAGGGAGGGATGAAGCAATAATTTACTCAAAGGGCAGGTTGTTTATCTGAGTGGCCTGGGGTGCTGACCAGAGATGGAGTCATGGGACAACTAGTGAATAGCTAGGTATGTGAACAAGGAGAAGTTTCTGAACCTTAAACCTTTTAGTCTTTGTCATATGCCCAAACTCCCTGTCCACAGTTTTTAAAACCACGGTTGCAGTTTCTATTTGTATTGTTAGGATAATACCTTGTTAATGGACCAGATGTGTGTTAACTGCTACCCAAAGAAATTTGTTTGCTTGTTTTTTTAATTATGTGAATGGTCCTGCTTTTTTGGGTGTCTTAAGATGGGGAGGGAGGGGCAGAACTGAACCTCAGGGAAAGGAGATTAGTTTTGCAGAATGGGGCTGGAGCTCCCCCAACTTCAGTGGAGAGTTTGTCTAGTCACTATTTGTGCCCTCTGTGGGGTTCCCTGTAGGGTTATTCCCACACAAATTGGTTGACTGCGGCATGCCTATTATTGGGGAGTCAGCTTTCTAGGGTGTGTTAGTCTGGGTACATTAGAGAAACAAATCCACAGAAAATCATATATGTAAGAGAGAGTTTTATATAAAGGGTAAGTGCACATCAAGAAAACATCCCAACCCAGTGCTTCCCAAGCCCACAAGTCCAACATTAACCCATATGCCCAACGCCGATCCAAAAAGTCCTCCTCCATCTCACAAAACACATGCAATGACGCCGACTGCAAGGGGAAAGCTGAATCAGTGATCGTCTAAGTATCAGTGCTGGTAGGGGTCTCCACAGGGCTGCTCCAGCACCCAGGGCTGCATTGGAGCATTTCCATGCAGTTTCTCCTTGGGGATGTCTTGCAGGAATTGAGCCTTGCAGCTGAAGCGGGGAACTGGCTAAGGCAGCTGCACCCTGGTCTGACCATTACAAAGTAGAGAAATAGAAGGGCGAGGCTCACGGAGCCATTTCTCTCTCTGCCTTTCAACTAACCCCACATGTGTTTATTCACCAGGTTGGCACAATAAACTTTAACTATCTCATAGGGCATCCGACTAGAGCTTCCTTGACTTGTACTTAAAGCCAAGCCTATTTGTGTTTATATCAGCCTCAGGCTGTTCCTTTAGAGCTATGTCCCTGAAACTCAGCAGTTCCACCAACCTAGCTAATTCCTAGACTGGGAAAATTACGTACAGAAATTTGGGAATCTGTACACAGCAGACTAGTGTTGAGGGTCAATGACAAACAGAAATATATCAGCAGATGTTTCTAATGTTTTATTTTATTAACTTTGTGCCTACTTAACTTTATGCTGAAAGTTCTGCTTTCTGGAAGTGTAGGACATCCCTCTCCTGATTCCCTTCCCCTGGTATTTGTGAAGTCTTTCCCATGTATGCTACTTGGTCGCCATGTTGCTCCACCTCTGATATAGGTCCATGTACACATAAATATAAATGTAGGCAAAACATATTTCTACACACTCTTAAACATTTTTACTAAACAAAAAATTAAAATGTGAAGCTAATACTGTAAACCTTCTCCCAAAGAATTCTATGCCCTGATTTACAGCATGTCAGAATGAAAGTTCCACAATCTTCAAGAATTGTTCTATGACTTATGGGATCACACAGAAACATGCAGGGGAAGGTCAGCTCTTTGGTGTGGAGGGCGAAAGGTTTCTTAACAAAATCCTCACTGGACAATCCTTCCTACTCTGGAAGAATAAGCTGATGTATTGTCATCACAGAAAGAAAAAAAAACCTATTTCCTGCAACATTCTATGATATTTTCTCACTAACGTCGTATCATTTTCTTGACACTTATTCATAAGGATATCCTTGCATTTTCTATGTCCTGTCAGAATTCCCGTCCAGACTATTTTTTAGAATCCACAAACAGCTACCATATAATCTGAGTTGATCTGTATGCCTTGCATATCGACCTAGATGTTTCCCTCAGAAGTAACTGTTTTTACTGAATCTTTCTCTCTGGATCACATTGATACATTCAATAATTATAAATAATCAAGTTTCATTCTGTAAAACTGGCTTCATTAACTTCAATATTCTTTAAAACAGCCGTGTAATAGCAATTCTTTAAGCTCATTGTTCTTTTTTTGTTTGTTTTTGTTTTTATAAAAATCATTTTTAATAAGCTCATTGTTCTGTGTGCACTGCTTTTTGACACCAATCAAGAAACCAAGATGGTCACTTGAAATTGAAAATGCTGAACAATGTGAGATTCTAATGTCATTAGTTTTCTCCTCAGTGATATCTCAACAGTCTTCTTCCACCAGTAGTTCATGTCAGCCAGTTTCTTCCTTTGTACCAATTGACTTTCTCTTCCCACCCCTCAATTGCCTCATCTGTGAAATTTCCCTGTAATCCTTATAACACTTGATCCATCTTAAAACTGTTCTGTGTGTAGAAGACAGAGTTTCCATTGACCTAGATTTCTTTCTTTCTTTCCTTTTCTCTTTCTTCCTTCATTTCATGACTTACACACAAGCAGATGGGTTTTAAAGTCACTCTAAAGAAACTAAGTGTATTACTGAGAAAATATGACTATAGACATCTACTGATAGCAGAGGCATATTTAAACATGTTTATTTGGAATAAACACGTGAATGTGGAAATTATTTTTACTAACTTTTGTATAAACTACCTCTCCTTGGCTAGGTACCTAAAATATTCATGAAGGTGTGGGTTAATAGAACTGTGAATTTATTAATAACTTATCTACATATTTATAAAATGTTAAGGGTTCTAATTCGGCTTGGTGAAGGCTGTCATGAGTATAATTTTCATAAATTGTCACTTACTCTCTGCAGATGCAAATTTCTAGTTATTTGGTAAATTTTAAGGCTTTATACTAAATTTTTTCGATATTAGCATAATTGATATTCTGGCTTTTATAATTATTTGTGATTTAAAAATAAGAATCCCTGGGTTCTATCTACTAGTGCCAGCAGATCTTCCCTGTGTTTTTCAAATTAAAATAAATTCCAAGAATTGCTAGTTATCTCTGGGAAAATTTCCCCTGCAATATGTGATTGTTAATATCAGTATGTACAACATTATTCAGGTCATTCCAAGGAAGATATATTGCTGTAACATAGATTGATGAATATTCATCGGAATGAGAAGATTGATTAACTATCTGAAGATAGTGGACAGGTTTTATTTCAACACGATTATTATGTTCTGCATTAAATGTTTCTAAACTTAGCCACTAATGATGCTTCTTAGTTCCCTGAACTGCAAACCAAAGTCTCACCAAGAAATATTGCTTTGAAATATATTCTGGGATGATCAGTGGAAAACAAATAAAATCCATCCGCATGAAAATGTAATGTTCCCTGCCGTAAAATTTCCCTAGATTCACTGTGCTGGGAGGTCTCTAGAGAGGTGGTGACAAGGTGTGAAACCACTTTCCATGGCAACTCCTGAGGAGATAGGCCACTAAACTTAGTGTGTACTAAGGAGCCCAACACAGCACCCACCCGCTGGCTACTACAAGGAAGTGTTTATCTGAGCTTATGCTGTTTTCCCCTCACCGTACCTGTCTCTAGCAGAGTAATATACTGCTGTGTCTTCATAATTCAAAAAACTCAGTTTTAAATGATCTTGGCTGGTGATGCTCACTCGGGACTGGAGAATTGGACTATATTTTTGTTTTTGTAATCATTTAATGGGAGCTTTGACAGATATTACAACATTCCATAGTTCAGTCACATCAAGCAGCATTGTACAATTTCTACCATGATCAGTTTCAAACATTTTTCTTTCTTTTTGAACTCTTTGATATCAGCTCCTCTTTATACCCTTCCCCCCAACCCAATCTCCCAGAAACCCTTATTTTTATTTTATTTTTTGCCACATTTTACACAATCCAATAAATCCATTCACATACAATTCTCTTGTTCAATGGAGTGGTGTTATACAGTCATCAATACCCTATCTCACCCCACCCCCAACCCACCCCTCTCTTCCCATACCGTCAGGAACCATCTCTCCTATGTTGAAGTAGTGAAAGTAATGAAACCATTACTTTCACTGCATTGGAATCCATACTGAAGGTTTCAGTCCTTGTCAGTATGCAAGGTGTGACATGTGCAGATAGACAGTTGTTGACCTTCCTGTGAGATTATAAAGAGACTTTCCCCCAGCTTTGTCAACCCCAATGACATGCCAAACATTGCAGGCTTTTTGCCAGCATGTGTTGGGAAGTCAGATGCTTAGAGACATCCTCCCTGAAGGCAGTCAGTTGTCAGACCGCTGTCTGGGACCACCACAGGTAGGGCCTGCTCCCTGCTGTTAAGGACAATGGGCTACTATGTCAATTCCTGGGGTCTTGTTTTTTGCTAATATCTTCAATACCTCTTGGACTTCTTCCTTCAGTACCATCGGTTTGATCATATGATATATATATATATATATATATATATATATATATATATATATATATCATATGCTATATGATCATATGCTACCTCTTGTTCAGTGTATTCCTTCCATCTTCTTTGACACTTCCCACATTATTCGAATTATGGTTTTGGTGAAGAATATTGAAAGAAACATGGACTTCCAGAGGAACAAACAAACTCGTCTTAGAAGAAGTACAGATAGAATGCTCCTGAGAAGTCAAGATAGTGAGATGCTGTCTCATGTACTTTGGATATGTTATAGGAGAGACCAGTCCCTGGAAAAGGATATCAAGCTTGGTAAAACAGAAGGGCAATGGAAAAGAGGAAGACCCTTGTGAGGGATGGAATTATTGGCTGCAACAATGGGTGTGGGGAGAGGTCAGATGCACAGGCATTCCCTCCCCTGAAGGCAATCAGTTGCCAGACTGCTGTCTCATCCCACCACGGGTGGGCCTGCTCCCTGCCTCTGGGGACAATGGACAGGCTCCTGTAGGAGGGGTTTGCACCCTACTGGTAATGGTTCCTATGGAGACCCAGAGACCACCCCCTAGACCACCCTCTCATTGCTGTGTAACCTATAGTGCAGCTCCTCCCTGTGACAGTATATCTCTACCTGTAATTAGTGGGCTGGCTTGCCCCCCAAAGGTATATAGGTGTGAGTCAGCAATATAGAGCTCTCTCTGACTCTGAGCTCCTTGCTGCTCACTCCCTGGTCACTCCCCTCTCTCCCCTCTCTCCCTTGTTTCCTTCCCCTCCTTCCCTTCCCCCTCTCTCCATTGCTGCCATGTAACGTGTCTGATTGTATTATTGTAATATCTCTCATGCTCTCCATGACTTTAATATAATATATATCTCAACCATACAATTGTGCATTACTGAACCCAGAAGTAGTATTACTGAACCAGTGAGTTCAAGCAGTGGGTGGGGCTGGCACCTCCACCTCCCCCCAGCGCCAATTTTTTAATTTAATACTACAAATGGCGCTCAACGCGTGGCAATGAGTTATATATCCCGTGTAACAATTGTACGGCCCCACCAGAATGTAGAATGAATCCGAAAATTGTGTGAAGTGAGGATCCGGTGTGGGGATTGGTGGAAAAGTAGTGGAAATAGTGAATAAGTATTCTAAAGAGAACAATGGGGCAAGGTAAAAGTAAACCTGAAACTTATGGTACTAAGCTCATCTACTTACTGAAAAGACAGAGTGTAAAAGTAA
>NW_022103941.1:404797-406729 GCF_000313985.2 Echinops telfairi | reverse complement strand
ATGAATTAGGCGATGAAATTTTAGGAGAAACTGAAAAAGCAGGGATTGATTTATTTTCTAAGGCCTCTGATTCTAAAAGAAACCTCATGGCCAAAGCCTATATGCCCTCCGGGGACTGAAGCCTCAGAAAGGTTGAAGGTGATAAAGTAGGAGAGGCAGCGAATTCCAAGATCCAAAGCGAGGCTATTAAGCAACCCCAGGAAGCTCCCTTGCTTTCAAAGGTAGAGATAGCAGAGAAACAGAACCAGCAGAGTAGTGAGGAGCATCTAAGCTATGCAAACTTAAATCAGGTGAGAAGCAAGCAGGATGAGTTTCAGGCACATGAAAAAATTGTAAGTGTATCTGAGAAGGCAAAGTTTGAATCAGGAGATAGCAGAGTTGAACCATGTGCCCCACCTGAATATAGTGTAGGGAATCACAATACTATCAAACAAGGCAGTGCTGGAGGAGAAGAGGTCAGATCCAAAGAAAAACAAGTGGAGAGATTTAACATAGAGGGTGAGGCTCGGGAAGCAAAAGGCAAAGAGGCAGGGTGTAGAAAGACACCATTGCTTTCACAGGTAGAGAAAAGCATAGCCCAGGAAGCAGATTTAGAATTTAGAGTGATTTATCCCGTGAGGGTTACAGACAGACAGCCCGACGAGCAGCACCCACAAGGGATTCAAGAACGGCAACATACACAAAGCCTATTCCAATGAAAAGAAGGCATGTTCAGATGCACGAAGATTCCCCAGAGTCACTGTGTATGGTGGTCCCTAGGGAGGTGCTGGCAGGTGGGGAAACCATAGCTTCTCAGAGGAAAGCATTACTGACTTCTCTCTCTTGCATCTGCTGAAACCCTGGCCGGTTGAAGGGAGGTTTGTGTCTGGGCTCACACTGACTTCCCATCACTGTGTCTCTAGCACAGTAACACATGCCTGTGCCCTCAGGAGGTGTCCTTGGTGATACTGACTTGGGCCTTGAGAGCTGCATTATCGTCTGTGCTCCCACCACTCCATATTACACCAGCTTACTCCAGTCCCTTTCCTGGAGCCTGGCGGATCCAGTCCACACCATAGCTGGTTAAAGAGAATCCAGAGACAGCACAGGTGAGAGAGAGGGTCTGTGAGGGCTTCACCAGTCCAGGGCCTGACTCTTGCAGCTGCACCTGGGCCAGGACATGTGGGGATGAAGAGAAACCCAGTGAGTCATGTGCTCAGATGCTGCATCCCCAGACTTCATGTGTGAATCCCTGAAGCACTCATCTCGCAGAGTCGCCACCAGAAAGAGGAAAACCCACACACAATTCATGTTCATATGGATGATTCGTGACACCCAGAAAATGCTCTTCAGGGTTAAAAGGAATGTGAATTTAAGTCCATGCATGCTGTCGTTTCATCTGGCTTCTTATTAGGCATTTGCATGTGGGAGGTGCATTTGTGAGAAAAGGTGGAAAGGGCTGAATGGAGGTCCCTGGATCTGGGACTCACACTAGAAAAGCGATGCTGGTGGTGTTCTTGGGAGAGTACAGTCTTCTCTCCAAAGTCTTTATTTTCCAATCATACAAACATCTGTTCATACTTTACATTTAATGGAGCTTTATATCCATTATCATCAGAAGTACCCAGATGATCTGGTGAAATTACAGAGAATCTCTATCCTCACCATGTGATGGAAATAAGACCAGGCTTTCCTGAATCTCTTTGTACATCTGAATACAAAGGAAAGCACGTGTCTGTCATCCCTAAAGCTCCTTCCCCTAGGACATTGCCGAATATTTGGAAAGGAGTAAAAGATACTTAAACTTTAGCTTCTAGATTTAGAGTTGGAATAAAAAAGGTTTACTAACAGCAGGGTTATTTGTGAGGTTAAAAGCAACCACAGAAATAATAAGAAGCTCATTTTTCCTCCCATGAATTAGTACCCAGGGTGGGTGTTGGGCTCAATATATTC
>NW_022103941.1:397948-402249 GCF_000313985.2 Echinops telfairi | reverse complement strand
CTTCCTCCTTCCTTTGCTTCAGCTTCCTTCTGGGTGTGGTGTGGTAGGTCAGTTCCTTTCCCACACCAGACGATCTATTTTCATTTTCTGTGATATTCTCTTCCATGGTGGGATCGGGCTAATTCTGGTTAGGGCAGGAGTATGGTCCAGTCTCTTTGTCCAGTCTCCACGTGTTTCGTTGCTCTTCTGGTTTGGCATGTCCTGATGGGGTCTGTATGCACGTTCCTGTTCTGTGGGGACACAACCAATGCTCTCCCCCTGGGTGGGTTAGTGCTCTGTTCCCCCCATGCCATCAACTTAGTTTCTCCCCACCCTGCATCTCCTTCCACGTGTCCCCCTTCCTCTTCTTTATGTTTGACCCTCATGTACCTCCCTAGTTGTGGCCTGCCCTCACTCCAACTGTCTATGCTTCCACTCGTTTATTGCGAGATAGGTGTTTATTCATTTCTTTATTCTCTTGGTCCAAGAGCTCATGGGTTTTTAGCATCCCTGCAGGTCAGCTTTCTCCCTGAAGTTAGTTTTATGTTTGGACTCACACTGACTTTCACTGTGCAAATCTTTGGAGGTAGAGAGTGCTATAACTTGCAAACACTCTGATTTGATTATAGTGGAAGGAAGTATGGCCTGTAGATATTGAGATTGAGATATATGTCATAATAAAATACTGATTAAGAAAGAAATCTGCCTGAAAGACAATGAAGGTGTTGAACAGAGTTTATGCTTCAAACTCTCCATAGGAAGAGTAAACGTACTTAAAGCAGATTTTAAGCAAGACATTTATAGTTATTCATTCTATTCTTTTTTTATTTAAACATTTTATTAGGGGCTCGTACAACTGTTATCGCAATCCATACTATTCATTCTATTCTAAGGAGGACAGTAGCAAGGCAGAATTCTTTTTTCTGGGTTTCTGTTATTTGTGTGATAGGAAAATTTGCAGATGTTGGTAATTGTTGAACACGTTGATAATCTAATGCCACTGAATTATGCATGAGAAGAATGTAGAAAATATTACTTTGTTTCATATATATTTACCATAAGAAAAATAAGTTAAAATATGACAGGTCGTTTTTTTCACACGTAATCAGAAACTGATGGAAAGTCTTGCTGGTACGACGACATTTCAAAAAACTAGCTAAAATATTGAACTGGAAAAGACATTATGATATAAGCCAGGAATTTGAATTTACAAAAATTGTTAGCAATGGAATAGAGTCTTTATTTAATATTTAATTCATTTATTTTTCCTCCAAAACCATTTTATTGGGAGCTAACACAGATATCAGATCACTCCACAGTTCAAACAGATTAGGCAGTATTGTATAATTGCTTCCACAATCACTTTGGAAACATCCTCTCCATGCTTGAACTCCTTGCTATCAGCTCCCTTTGACCCCACCTTCACCCACCCCAGAAACCCTAATTCTACTTGCTGTCTCTATATGTTCATCAATTCCGAGTTTCATCTACTGTAAAACAGAGAAAACATTTTTAAAAATTCAGGTATGTTTCCCCCATGACAAAATTCATCTGAGATAACCTCGAAAGGAATCGGAAATTGAGGAAGCAGGTGGTCCACGTGCAGTCTGCAGCCTTTCCCTGGAGTTCATGACAGATCTAGTTGGGCTTAGGACTGAAGGTGTCAGTCCAGCTACTGGGATGGGATGACCTCGCTGGCTGAGGGCCTCTCCCAGGGCTTCTGGATCCAAACGCACCCTTTGGGTAGGGTGTCCTACAACACACCCTATGCTTTCTGCTGAACACATGCTAGCCTCCCCCAAAACAGATTGTTATGCAAATCACATGAAATGTACAAAACAGCAACAAGATAACCAACTCACTGCCTTCCAGTAGATTTCAGCTCATAGCACAACCCTCTTTCTTTATCTTTGCTGTTGAGGAGGGAACACTGTTCTTCAACTGCAGCACCAAGAAGGGATGCCTGCACTGGCTGCAGAGTGAAACCACTGGCTGTGGGGACTGGTGCCCACTCCTGATGATGAGCCGCTCTGTCTCTTCCCTGTGTGAGCAAACTGCTGTTGCATCCAATGCTTGTGTGTAAGCTCTGCTATTGCTGGTGACCTCAGACACTGGTTTAAGAGAAATAGGCTGTTATGGCGCCTGTACAGTATACAAGAAGGGGAGTAAGACAACTGGAAAAGAGAATAAGTTAAATTTTATTCATCTACCTTTTTAATTAAAGCACAACCAGTAAAGATATATTTATAATTAAAACCATGAATATGATAATAAGAATATTTAAAATAATATCCTAAATGAAGTCACATTAAAAGGTGCATAATTAAAATAAAACACGATGTACGAAATCCTATGGAGACCAGGATAACGGGGAAAAATACAACAGAACAATTCCTGACAGTAATGTTAACTATGATTAGATAAAACGAATGCACAGAAAACAAACTAATGGATATAAGCAACCAAAATAAGATAAAAATTGAGAAAACCTGTTACCATACCCACACACACCAAGTGAATTCTGATTCATAGTCACCCTCTAGAACAGAGTAGAACTGCTCCTTAGGTTTTAGATGCTGTAGTTATTTTTTTAATAACTAAGAAAATGACAACTTTTATTATGAAATATGTATTAGATAACATTATATCATTGTTAGATTTCTTTATTTATGTGCAACATTATATTTTTGCAACATTATTTTTAAAGGTAATTTAAAAAGTATTCAAAATAAAAATATTTTAAAGTATTTGTTCAGCAACTACAATCCTTTAACATTTTCTTTTTTTTTAATTCAAACCCTTTTATCAGGATATAATCCAGACATTATATCATTCAGTTTCTAAATATTTTCTTCCTTCCTGAAACCCTTTATATCAGCTCCCATTTAAGCCCACTTCCCCTGATGTAGCCCCCAGGAAGCCTTATAATAGTGACTATCTCTGCAGATCCACGCATCTTGGGTTTCATAAATTGAAAAACATAGAAAAAATTAGCAGGGAGTCAAAAAGGCTAACAACAATGACAAAATAAAACAGAGCTAAACCCCTATATAAAAAAAACCCTACTAAAATATTAAAACCCAGGTTAATCAGAAAGTGTATCAAAAGGGAAATCAAATGACAAGGTTTTAGTCATTCAAGCCAGATTTACTTTAATCTACCATAGTCATCTCTCTAATAGTCTCTGTCTGATCACCAGGTTATTCCTGTCACTCCCTTGGAGTGGTGGTGGTTTTGCACTGCTGATCTTGAACTTAGCATCCCTTTGTAAAATCCACTATGCCACCAGGGAGTGTGGATTGGTATATAATCTTCATTTGGATATAGTGTTTATTACTTATTTATTGCACTTTGTTTTCCTGATTGTTCGATAGCTGTACAGCTAAACTTTATAAGGAATAATATATGTATTGAACGTTGAATATTAAATAATTAAATAATTTTCTGAGTATAAAAAGGTTATGATATATTACACTTGGTTAACCAGAATTAATCTCAGTTTTCTCCACCTTTCAACCAGAGATGTTGTTAAGTGCTTTTGAGTCAGTTTTACTCATAATGATTCTGTGTACAACAGAACAAATACATAAACGGCCGAGTCCTGAACCATCCTCACTTGCTCCTAAGTTTGAGGCCATTTTTGCAGCCACTCTTTCTGTGCATCTAATTAAGTATTTTCCTCTATTTTGCTGACACTCTGCCAAACAGGTTTGTGGTAGTTACATAATCTCCTGTAAACTTGAGGCTATTAAGAACGAATGGGGTGGAGTTTAGCCGGTCAGTCAGGTTGCTGCTTGATGACCTCATTTGGGGTTGCAATAGAGATAAATAGCTCACTGGAGGCAAGACCCACTCTCTCTCTATTTCACAGTCCTGTTGACAAGCCACATGGTGGCATGCTGCTGGCAGCTAGAACCCTGGAGTTGCATCTACTGCCATTGGACCCACAGGACTTTCCACTCACCGCCTGTGATCTTCCTGCATTTGGCATCATTGTATCTGCTGCACTTTCTAATATCGAACTCATCAACTTGATCTAGCCTGAGCTGGGCTGTTTATTGATGTATACTTACTTCTTGATATAAAGTTATCTTACCTATATTCGTGTGTCAATGAATTTGTTTCTCTAGTCAACCCGGTCTAACATAAGAATAGTCTTTCTAGGAACAGGTTCCCCAATAACATATTCACAGCATGAGGGGTTTAAGTGGAGAGAAAATGTTTTGAGAAATGATGTACAAATGCGCTTTACACAATTGATGTGTGTATGGATTGGGATAACAGTTGTATGAGCCCCTAATAAAATGTTCAAAAAAAAATTA
>NW_022103941.1:383711-397848 GCF_000313985.2 Echinops telfairi | reverse complement strand
AAAAAAAGAGAATATAACAGTGTATGCATGTGAAATTCTGGGAAAAAACAAACAAACATATTCACAGCATGTGAGAAATCCCACTATTCTCAGTTCTAAAGAGCATTCTGAGATATTAATCTGCAATTTCTTCCTCTTGTGACACATTTACTTTAAAAAAAAAAAAAAGTCCTTCCAATGAGTGTTGCCTTCATTTTTGACTCCCAGTGTCAGGTGTCTCTCTATGCCTGGAACACTTGTTTCTGTATCAAGGGAGACAATGGGTAGCAATCATCACTAAGAACATGTCACAAGTGTAGCCCCAGAGGTCGCCACAATTATTTTCTCAGACCTAGAGATCATTCACTAGTCCATCATTAACCACAGTGCACAGGGAGCAATGCAGAGAGACCCCCAGAAGTCTGACACTGAGCTGTAATAGAGCAATGAGATTAGGACATTTAAAATCATGCATTGCACGCAAGAATCTGGACATGCCTTTATTTCATTGTCAACAGATTTTGAGTAACCGATAGTGAGGATTATCATCTGTTTCTCACAAAGGAAAATGGGTCATATAGGATGATAATGAAGGGTCTCGGAGTTAGTATTAATATTTATACTGCAAGCAGAGAACGCTATTTCCTTCTTTCAAGTTTTCAGTAAGGAGAAAATTTAGAGAAAAAGACAAAACTGTCTTAGGGGATGCTGAGAGCTAAGAGAGGAAGCCCTAATTCCAACAGGAAATCCTCCCTGGCATCCATCTGTGCCTGTCTAGGGCTGGGTGTCTGGGCTTAATGGGTCCTGTGCACCCCCTGCTGCCCAGTGTCTTCCCTGCAGGGGAGGTTTGTGTTGGGGCTCACACTGACTTCCTCTCACTTGCTCCTTGCCAAGTAATACAGGGCTGTGTCCTCAGCAATCACGGAGCTCAGCTGCAGGGAGAACTGATTCTTCAATGTGTCTCTTATGAGAGTCGGCTTTGGAAAGATGGGTTATAATATGCATCACCATTATACCATATGTTTCCCATCCACTGCAGCCCCTTCCCCGACATCTGGCAGATCCAGTTCCAGAGGTAACTACAGCTTGTGATGGAGAAATCAGAGACAGTGCAGGAGAGGGACAGCTTCTGGAAGGGTTTCACCAGTCCTGGACCCGACTCCTGAAGCTGCACTTTAGACAGGACACCTGCAAACAAAAACAGACTGTCTTTGTCAGTCACTTGAAGTCACAACCATTCCCATAGACCCAGGTGGGATGTCTGAATCTCTCACCTTGGGGAACTGTCACCAGGCACAGGAGAACACACAGCAAAAGCATTTTGAGGCCACAGCTCTGCTTTCCCAAGAGACCCACAGTCTTGTCTGAAGAGAACTGGTAGCTTTCCCAGCCCAAGGGTGAAATTTTACCCAAATGCCCGAAGAATAATTTGCATGAAGGAGCCCTGTCCTTATAAACACAAAGCGATGGAGAACAGACTCTCTTCTTCCTTCTGAGCCCCTTGTAGGGTAGCTCCTTCTTTGAACTCATGTGCATGGTAGTTAGTAAATAGTGAGAGAGTACTTGGCCTAAGAGGTGTGTGGGAAAGATCAAACGAAAGACCAGGATTTCTGAGCTCAGTGTTCTCTCCCTCCAGCCCCCCGACGGTCTCTGCCCTGCCTTGGGCTCTTATATATCCTTTGCCCCAGAGAATGGACAGGATAAAGTACCAGGGTATCTTCATTGCCCCACACTCTCCAAAACGCCTTTTCATCTTTACACACTGACACGTTCTTATCAACCTCCTAAAAGTCTTCAGGAATTTCTTTGGGCCACTGTCATCACCAACTCCAGCACTCCTACAAACAACACAAAGACCACATCCCAGCTCCTGATAGCTGAGGCCAGTCTCAATGTAAATAAAGAGTCAATTGTCATAGAGTCTCAGGGAGGACAATCCAACTAGAGAATTTGGGTCCCAGAAAATACCAGTTTCAGCTCTGTAGCTTTAAAGTGATGCAAGACTGTGAGAGGAGAGTCCCTTGGTTTGCCTGAGCACATGCAAAATTAGGGCCAAATCAGTATTTCAGGTTTTGAACAAAAACACACATGCTTGAGACCTAACAGGCACTATGGGTAAAATAAGGTCCATGCAGGCAACTAAACTTAAAAAATTAGGGGACCACCATGGACACTGTTTTAAATTTCCCTTTCCCAGGGGACTCTGGTCCATCTAAAATATGAGCATTTCTAACCAAAATCAGCCTCTACATTTGTGCTCTGGTCACAGCCCCCTGGTAATTACTCAGGGGTGTAAACCTTGAGTTTATTCCCTAGACTCAAGGAAAATTGTTCATTTACTGACTATGGAATCAGTGGAACTGTCTCTAAACATGTAGTTTAAAAAGCCATTCCCCATTCAGTTTCCTTCCTCACTTCTCTCCCTCATAACAAAGATTATTTTCCCCAGACTAAGGATTGACCACACTCATTTTCTGATCAGCTATAATCTCTTTAAATTTCTAAATCAATATATATTTCAACAGTGTGGAGATCTAAGCACAAGATCGTGGTCACCTTGAATTCTCTGGCCCAGGATTTGCAGAGGGAAATCAGCCACTGCTTTGTAACAGCGAATCTTAGACTTCATGAAGATCCACAGATGCACTGGACACTAACATTGATCATCTGGAGGTAATTGGGTTATTTTACTTCTCAAATGCAGACTGACACAGCATTACTTTACTATCATTTGAGCAAACTTCCATCTCATAGCATCTGTGCTGCTTGTTAGCTGAGCAGTTTAAGTTACACACTGTGATGTAGATGCACACAAGTCCAAGTCACCTTCCTGTCCATGGTCATCTCAGTTCATTTCATGACAGTGGTTAATATGGGAGTTCTTCAGTGTCATTTGATGACATTATCCCTCTGCACATAACTTTCTTGTCAGGTCTACTAAACTTGTCCTGAAATGAGCTCATGAGTACTCGCTGAACTATCAAGGAATATTTTGGATTCTATACTCAGATGTGCTGAGTTTGTTTATCAGTGTGCCAACCATGGTGTTAGATTTGGTCAGTCTTTTAATCAAGATGCACTAAGTACCTCAATATTATTAAATGTGGAAATTATAGAAAACATGACTCCAACAAACATACAATCCAATTTGCTCCTGTTGTGATCTATTAAACATGCATACAACTTTGCAGCTTATAATTCCAACTACCTTGTTTTTGTTTTTCTGACTCTGTGATTAAGGGATGGCACGGTGTCAAAGGTTCCATTCCAGATCTTATCCAGAACCTGATTGAAAATTTCAACACACCACTGGAGGCTGTTCTTCCAAGATGATTTTGTCTAAAGTCTGACAAGCTGCCCTGGCTGTAAGCAAGGAATGCATTCAGGACTGAGGGCCAGGACCTTGTTCCAGCACCTGTTGGACTGAGCTTCCTCTGAACATGGTGCCTGAGTGTCTCCTGAAGGTCATGAGATAAACAAAGCAAAGTTGTATTAAAATGTATTTGTTTTCATTGATTTTTAAATAAAAATTATGAAAAAAATATTTAACTTAATATGGTCTATAAGATTATAAATATTTGGGAGAACTATACAATCAAACCCACAAGGAAACTGTGAGACCAGAGTTTTACTAGAGAAAAAGCACCTCTCCTTGCTTCAAATGCAGGACCCCAATTGTGTCCTCTCAAACCTGTTATCTCTTCTGTCCCAACTCCCATCAGCTTTGCTATAGCTCAGAGCCAACTCGATGGCACCTGGCACCTAACAACTACATAGGTGGATTGTGAGACATACTAAGAATCTTCCGTGCAGAAATAGGACACTTAATAGAGGCCATTGTTCTTCAGTGATCACCAGGGTCTGGTGGAAAGGGAGACAATGATTGAGGTTGAGCTATAAAGGGAATGGCTCAGCTTAAGGTCACTGAGTTTCTCTCCAACGGTGGAGGAATCCCTGACAACAGGAGTGGTGATTAAACAGCATGATGAAACGCCATCCCTGTCACTGAGCCGTGGTGTTTGTCAGTACAGAACTATGGCTATAAAATTGAAAACATCTTTGTGTAAGGGAAATATCAAAATGTGACTTTCTTCATTAGTACATCCTCAGAGATGATGTCCTGTACAGTTAGCCGACATATCTCTTCCCCTTCCCTTGAAAAATACAGCGATTTTGGCATCCTTGATGGACTCAGATTGTGTTACCTTTCACTCTTCTTTGAGTCCTGGAACAAATAGTCAGAAGTGATGAGATCAGGACTGCAGGGTAGATACAGTAAGGTTTACCTGTGGAATTCTCTAAAGAAGGCCCTACATTGACAGGATGAGCAAGTGCATTTTCATCAGGATGAGAAAAGAAAAGAAGACAGGAAGAATTCATGACATTCCTTAACACAAACATTTCTGGCTTTTTTCACCTACATATGTTTTAATTTATTTAAAGAGAATGTATAATTAGCATGCCTGATGGTTCTATGTTTTTCAAAAATCTTCATCAATCCTAACCCTTCGAAACACTAAATGTATAAATACTCCCCATAACTTTCTTAGTTGACTTTGCAGACTTGAATTGAACTGGACCAGTCCATCACCTAGAGAGTCACTGTGATGGTTAGGTTTCATGTCAACTAAGGTGGTGGATGTGATCTAACATAGTGTAGTCAACTCCATGATGGAATCTTTTGTAAAGCAGCCAGTTGTGAAGAGAACAGACCTTTCATCTGATCACAACCTTGATACAATTGAGAGAGGCTGCATAGGGGTGTTGCCTATCTTAGTATAAATGATCAGTGTGTAAAAACATTGCGCTTCCTAATCTCAAAAGCAGTTACCATCTCAGGAAGCCACATGGGGCAGTTCTACTGTGTCTTATGGGATTTCTATGAGTCAGTATTGACTCATAGTTTGGCTTCTTTCTTTCTTTGAGAAGCTAGATCATTTTTTTTCTGGACATCGATGTTGCATTCATTTTGTCTATCTGCTGCTGATCCCAGATGTCCAAGTACTGGTGACCTTGGGGTTTATTTGACTGACCTCAGATTCATTCATATCTGCATGCACCAGCATGTAATCTTCCTATGTTATCTTACTGCTTTGTGCTCATCATCCGAGGACCAGATTCCTCATTTCTCTGTCATGGTCAGACTCTGATAAAGTAAGATGGACAATAAAGCAGGCATGATGTGTACATAAAAGAATCTAGCCCTGCTTAAGATTGTTTAACCTCCTGCCCAAATAGACTGATGGTAGGTCTTTCGGTTCTTTATCATCCTTTACCTCCTGCTCAGAGCATGTATGCAGAACTTTTACTGGGGCGTTTCTGAGCCCTGGCCTGTATTACATGTTGGGACCTTTTCAGGACCATGGTTCTGACCCTTGCCCAGATTCTCCCTGATCTCCTTGTAATTTTGACATGTGAAGAAGGCTGTCATGGCCCAGGCTGGTCCTTTGCCAGGCATACCCCTGGAAATTATAGTTGGGACTTTGTCAATTCCAAAATGCTGGGATCTTTCTGGGTGGGCTCCATTCATTTTGAATGAACCTTTTTTGAAGGATGTGCTCCAATTATTTGTGGAGCTCAGTTCTACTCAGAGTATCCCCAGGAAGAGTGGACTCTGACTTTGGGGCCTAATTCCTTAGACCTTTTGGCCGTAGAAGAGGATGTCCCATTTGGGAGTTTGTGGTAAGATATTTCAAGGGCCTCCATATGTGTTGTGGAAGGCAGGGGTGGGATTGGGAAAGAGGATTGAAGGTGGGCTATGGTGAGGACTCAAGCCAGAGCTAGTGGCTGAAGTTTCAGCATGATGGTATAGAATGTTGGGTTTGTATATCAGAAGAGGGGTCAGGGCTGAGGCTCTGAAAGTGATGAGAATGCTGAAACTGAGAAGGCATTAGACATTCCATTGACTGAAGCAGGATGGCTCTGCTGGGGAATAGCTCCCAGAGCCAAGGCAGGAGCCACCAAACAGCTGGTGACATTTCTGGTATAATACTCATACACTTCAGGATGTCCGTTTTAAGTAAAGATTGACACCCTGGTTCTGGGGAAGGGCTTGGGCCACTTCCTGGCTGCATCACACCTGGCTGATGATGGCTTTCATCAGGTGCGTTTTCCCACACAGAACCAGAGGGTTCTCTGTATATCAGCAGATGGAAGCTGCCCTTTTAAGCAGCTTTCCCAGTTGGATGCAGGAGACAGAGGGACAAGCTGCAGGCTCTGCAGAGAGTGAGAGCAGCAGCAGTGGAACATCTACAGTGCAGGGCCTCACTTCTGCCTCCACCCTGTCATTAACCCCTTCCCACACTCTTACAGCACCCATGTATTTCTCACAATGTGAGCTACCCAAGCCCTCTCCACAATCTGACAGCCCATTCCTATACCGCACACCCTGAGCTCCTCCCTCCTCAGAATGTCACCATTGAGCACTCACCTGAGACTCTGACAGACCCCATTGTTTTCCACAACCTTACTTCTTCCTGCCACACCCCAAGCATCAACATCACTGAGCTCATTCCGCCCCCCTGCCCCCAAGGCTTCCACCACATTCCCTACCTGAAGGTCACCTCCAACTCAGCCCTCGCTTCCCTGTGGCCCTACAGTGACTCAGGAGCCCTTGGCATGAGGATAGGCAAAGAAGAGAAGGGGCAGTGTTTCTCACGGTGACAGAAAATCAGAGTGTCACCTTTCCTCATCCAGTTCATTCTGGACACTTTTTAAAGCCGGAATTAGGAGGGCAGGTTAAGGTGATTATAGTCAAGGTGCCCAGGACCTGACAGGATACTGGTTGGGTGTCTCTGAAGGATTCTGTTGGAAGTTAGACTGATAGCTCAAGCTTTTAGTTTAAAGTCATTGGATCACAGACCCTCTTATCCAGCCTCGTGTGTGAGTGGTTTGTTTTTTACAAAGTGCTTCTAGTTCATTGTCCTCTGCTCCATCTCAGAGAAGAATCAAGCCTTGGGAAAGTTATGTAGCCTGTTATATTTGGCCCTGGCTGTTCCACCTCCAAATTCTGCAGTTACCCAGCCATTACATCACACACAGGCTCCTACTGAGCACCACCCCTCAGACTTCTCGAGGCTTCATCCCACTGAAGGCATATCAGGGGACATGAGAAGTATCTGGGCTTTGAGCTTCTCTTCAGAGCTCTTTTACTCATGAGAATGTGACCAGCAACTAGCAACCTCCCAAGCCCAGTACCAATCCAATTCACAGGAATGATTATAGGATTAACACTTTGGATCCTCATTGAAAGGGAACCATCTTACCTTTCATAGGGTAACTTTTCTTCCTCTTTTTGCTTCTCCATGTCTTCACTTGAGGCTGATGGACAAGAACAGATTGAGGGACTGGATCCCAAACCGCTGACTGCCTTTTAGAACAAGCTGCAGCCATTTGGAATTTAGGAATGTCATGACTTTCTACATGTATTTAATCGCGTTCTTTGTTTTCCCTCTGGTGTTCATTTTCTCTTACTCTTACTGCCATAGAGTCGTTGACACTGGGTCGATTTTCACTCACAGTGACCCCCTTGGACAGGGTACAAATGACTGTTTCCAAGTCCGCAATGGTCTATGGTACTAAAAACCCTCGTCTTCTCGCATGGTGCACACAGGCGATTTTGAACTGCTGACCTTGAGTAGCTCAAGCTGACCGTCTCATAACCACTATGCCACGGGCTCCTTGTATTTGGTTCACAATAGATGAAATCATATTGCTTTCCTTCTTCAAATAACTCATTTAAGGATTTTTCTCATGAGATCTAGCTGGATTCCTTCTGCTCATGAAGGACATAGACTTAGATATCCAGATGCTTCTGTGCTCCATCTGGTAGGATTTCATTTTAGAGGCCGGAGTTGGGCTTCAACTTCTGAGTAGACTCTCCGGGTATTTCACATCAGATTAGCCCTACCAAAACGGGAGGACTTAATTTAGGGATCCCTGCTTTGGGATGGCTAAGGGTGAGCCTGTGTGAAGGCTCTGTCTTCCCACAGGGATCTTAAACTCTGGGAATCCTGTCCTCAGCCACTGAGTCACTTTGCTTGGATTTTGTTCCCCTGGAGCCCTTTCTATATCCTATCTGATGTCTTCAGATAAAATTCCCTGTGCTCACTCTCTCCGCTTGCCCTGCGTTCTAAATATGAATGCTCTATACTCTCCTGAGATTTCCCGTCTCCGAGTCTATGTGCTTGATTTAGAAATTGGAACAGAAAAAGAAAATCCTTTTCTCATTTAATTGCACAGTTTCTTGTTTTCTTATGGTGGGGTAACAGAAAGGTAGGAGAGACACGGGAGGAAAAGTCACACTCCACACCCAGTGGCCAAGATGCTTGCAGAGGCCCTGTCAATGCAGCTGGAGTTCAGTAATAGAGGACTGATGCTTTTCATAGCATAGAGGGAATTCTCCATGGTGTGACTCACACTGTTGCTTTCAGGCCACCGAGCACTTGGAAGACACACTGGTCTATAAATCCAGGCCTGCATCACAGAGCATTAGCCTCATCACAAAGAGTTCCTGAGAGGAGAGGGGACAGACAGCAAAAGGAGGCTGACCCACTGTTCTCCAGCCCACCCTGCAGCTCAGTATATCTCTCCGTCCTTTTCACTTTTGCCCCTTATTTGGGCAACTCCACCTTCTATTCCTGCTCTTCTTGTCATAGTACACCATCAGTACAATGTTGGGTTCACATTACCTGTCTCCCACATATAAAGCAACTTCAAAAAGGTCACGGGAAACTGGAACGAAAAATAATGGACATTTCCTAGGAACTTTTTGAGGACAAATATTCTCTGGTCCCTGGTCCCCTTACACTTTAGAGCTATACTCTAAAGCACCCCTAATTCAAAACCTTTGTAAGTCTGAAGTTCACCCAGGAATCTTGACTATTTCAAGAACTTGTTTTTGGTGAGTCTCTGGAGCTGGAGAGTTGACTCTCCAGAGATGGGGGGTAGTAGGTGCTTCCCTCAAGTCATATAGTTGACAATCACTTCAGCCTTTTTCTCGGGGGCTGGGGGATCCAATGCCAGCAGTCACCACTGGTTGTGATGGAGAGCCCAGAAACAGCACGTAAGGGACAGGGTTTGTGAATGTTCAGCTCTGGGCCTACCTCCTGCACCATCAGCTCAGACAGACATCTACAGAAATGACCGCAAGAGTAAATCCACCTTAGCCCTCACTCATTCCTTATGAGTCCTGGATCTCTAGAGAAGCTCACCCAAGGGAGCTGCCAGAAGGCAGAGGAATAACCAGAGATTCTGCATGCCATTTGTAGGATGAAGAAGGGCACACATGGTCAGCTTAGCATGAGGTTTCCAGTGACAGCCTGCAGGGAGGTTTGCATGTGGAGCTCAAGGAAGGATATAAGAGGCTGAGCCAGATGTAACATCACTAGGTCTTCTTGATGTGCTGTGGGTCTAGCAACTGCCAAGCCTGGCCCGAGTTGTACTCTCTCTAAGGATGCGAACAATTCTCTGACTTTTGACTGTGCCTCCCCTGCTCACAGTGACATGTTGGGATACTCAGAACAGATTCTGCAGGAAATGGAGCCATGTCCACACAGTGTGAGTCACCACCATCTCCATGGAATGCCCTTGGCCAGTACTTGAACTGGGAGGAAGTGACTGGGTCCTCTATGGAGGCACAAGGTAGAAGAGGAAGTGAGGCTATGTCACAGCTCAAGAGGAACTAGATAGACAGGTGCTTGAGTGACCTCCATGCTTATTCCTTTTGGAGAATGCACTTGTCTATAACACGCTTGTAGATAAATTCACTGCAAGAGTGAATTGGTTTCTTTGTTTTCCCATGAATACTCAGTTATTGCAATGATGATTTCACTCAGAGTTAAATTTAATATACCTATTTGGTGATGATATTAAATATAATTTTATCTCTTAAATAATTCTTAACAATTTTTAAACTGCCTTATATTTTATTACTCAGTCATTCGAGTTACTTTATATTAAAGTAATCCACAGTTGATGATAGTATATGCAATTTCTCCAGTTGATTGAGCCATTAATGGTTTTATGGTAAAAGAGGCTATCTCTATTGGGTTTTATGTTTTTCTTTTACAAAGACAATCTATGTGAGTTGGGGTTTTTTTTCCAATAAGGTTTAATGTATGAATCAAGGTTATTTTCTTTGCACTTGTTTAAAACGATCTTGTACTATTTTTGACACAAGGATCTTCTCTTTTGCAATAGTAAAAATTTTGCAATATTAAAAATTCTTTAGATCCAGTGCCTTAAATTTGAATGTCTAGTCTCCAGAAGTATGAGAAAACACATTTCTGTCCTTAAAAAACAAACTATTTGTGGTGTTATATTACAGAGAGTAGCTCTGGTCACCTAATAAGTTATGCATTGGGCTGCTAGCTACCAGGTCAGCAGTTCTAATTCACCAGCTGCACCACTAGAGTAAAAGGAAGCTTTCTACTCACATACAAATTGACAGTCTTGGAAACCCACAGAGGTAGTTCTACAGTCCTTTAGGGTCACTGTGAGTCAGAATAGACTCGATAGCAAAGACAGAAGGTTTTTTGGTAGTTGTTGTCAACATAGAGAAACGAAGGCAGAATAGATGGGGGGAAATCCATTTACTTAAAATTGGCAAAATTATCATATTAAATGGAAGGACATAATTATTTTCCTTCATCATAATATCAGCTAATTAAAAGTCATCTGCAAGGAATGGATGGTTGTCCACACAGTACATGATCGGTGGTGAGTAGGCAGACAGTAAAAACTGTGAGCTCGGGAACCAAGCAGGACATCCCCGACCTCACACCCAATCCTGCACACTTTCCACTTCTCTGTGATTCATTTTAGTGCCATATATTTTTGGGTTTTTTTTGTAGTAAGTTTGTTCCTTACACAAGTATTAGCTTTCATAGATTTTACTGGGAAGTTTTGATTTTCTAATGAAGAAAAATGGAATCATTCTGCAATTTTACATAGAATTCTCTGTGGATATAATGCTGAGGATTTGGAACAAAATCAACTTAAGATACAGCAGATCTGCTCAGCTCTGCACCTGCTCCTGGATTCTGGGCTTGTGCCTTTTGGTGCAAGCAGCCCCTGTTTGTCTGAACACCCTGAGTGCAGCGCCTCCAGCTGTTCTGCAAGGCAGTATGTGTGTGGACCCACACTGATTTCTCAATGTCTCCCTGAACAGTGATACACAGCCTCTGTGTCATGGAGCTCAGCTACAGGGAGATTGATTCTTGGGTGTGTCAGGGTTGATGACTAGAAGTGCTATGAGAGATGGCACGTCACCTCTGTACCACTGTGATCTATAATAGAGGCATACCATCTGCTAAAAGCCATTCTGTGAGTGTTGCTCCCTCCAATGCCACAGAGCACTGGTGCTGTAAACTGATTCCGCAGTGACGGTGCAGGTGAGAGTGAGGGTCTGTAAAGGCCTCACCCCATGAGGACATGGCTTCTAAAGCTTCACCTGGGAAAAGACACCAGGGAAATTAAGAAACAAGCACATTAAACACCCCATCTGTTTGATTCCACAGTGACTCATGGAATCTCCCTGGTACTGACCTGCTGGGAGACCCAGCACCACCATCAGACTGAGGAGGAAGGAGGCAGGCATTTCTGGATCAACGTCTTCCTGACTCAGCAGGTTCTGGAGTCCATTGATGGGGAGGTTGCATTTAAGTAATAAGCATTTGCCAATGAGTATTACTGGCTAGTATGCAAGGTGGGGCTCATGAACAGCATGCTAATGGACAGGTCCCACAATGAAACAAGAAAATATCTCTAGAACTGGTTACTGAAGCAAGCTGGATGCAGGCACGTGTCAGTGGTGGGAGTGATGTAGCCACAGGAATACACTGAATTTGTAGTCTCCCTCGAGTTCAGTATTTGCAATCAGAATGCTATCATAGTCCCAGTGTATGTGGATTGTTTGGTTTGAACGCATAACAATTCTAAAAATGGAAGAAACACTGAATTGTTTCTCCAGACACAGGGACATTTTCACTCACTTCTCACAGTGCATAAGCAGTAGCGTAGAGAAGTTCCCAGAGGTGATCCAACCATGGCTGGTAATTTCCAACTGCTGACCGTGCCATCTAGTTGTAAGTAGTTGTAGATGAGATTTCAACATAATTTTTCATGGCTCTTTCTCAAGTAAAATACGTATAAGGATAGAGCCTGAAAAAAAGTATTTTTGCTTTGAAATGTATCTAGAACAAAAGGTTAAGTCCTCAGCAAATAACATAAAAAGTGGACATTCTATTCCTGCAATATTACAGTCTCAGAAATTCCCACCTGAAGTTCTACCCTACCACTAGGGTCACTATGACAAAATTAGAGAAGAGATCTGACAAAAACACTTCAAACCATACTTTACTAAGTTTCATGTTCATATCATTTACAAATTCTTCAAAGACCTTGGCTTTCCTGGTTTCACACAGTAGTCTGTTTATTTAATCTGTTTACTCAGATGTGATTTCTTGTTCTTTTATTTTTCAAAAAGAATCCCACTGTTTTGCTGAAATATGAGTGTTTTGTTTTTTGTTCAGATCATTCTAGAAACTCATTTTATTTGAAAACCTTATGTATTAGTCTAGGTACTTTAGAGAAACAAATCCAAAGCAACTCATGTATAAGAGAGTTTTATGTAAAGAATGTATGCATCATGAAAACATCCCAACCCAATGCTGCCCAAGCCCACAAGTCCACCATTATCCCATTAACCCAACACCAGTCCACAAAGTCCTCCACCTCACAAAACAGAGGCAATGATGCCAACTGCAGGAGGAAAGCTGAGTCAGTGAATGAATAAGCATCTCGGCACTAGCAGGGGTCTCCACACAGCTGCTCCAGCACCCAGGGCTGCATCGGGATAGGTCCATGTGGCTTCTCCTTGGGGATGTCTTGTAGGAAGTCAATCTTGCAAGCTGAAGCAGGGAACTACTAAGGCAGCTGCACCCTGGTGTTACCATCACAAAGCAAGAGACCCGAGAACTAGAAAGCTGAGGCTTATCACCCATTGATCCCTCCGCCTTTCAATTAGCCCCACATGTGATTATCGGCCAGGTTGGCACAATTAACTAAGTCACCTTCTATGCTTCCTTATGTTTCTAATCTTCTAAGTCTTTATTTATGTGAAAGATTTTAATAAAACCATGCATCTGTATTCTTCTACTTTGGTCCCAGTTTTGTAACACATTACATTTCTTGAGTATGGATATGGGTCTGAAGTATGTTATGGTGAGGATTTAGATCTTTAAAAACAAACAATGAAACAGGATTGCTGTTTCATTGGTAAGCACCATCACATGAGGTTTCTCAGTAGAGGAAATCAAGAAAGATGGAACTCAAATGGCTGGCTGTACTGAGGAAACCTCACAGCCTGACAGGAAATGGTTTCTCCACCACATTCTCCTCCTGGAGATCCAAAAAGAAGCCCTAGTTTTTGTACAGAAGTTCCCCTGGGATGTGCACAGTAATATATGGCTGTGTCTGTGGGGTTCATGTTTGTCATGGTTAGAAACACCTGGTTTTTGGAAGTGTCTTTGCAGATTGAAATTCGGCTCTTCAGAGATGAGCTGTAACGTTTATCATCATCCCAATATATGAGTGCAACCCACTCCAGTGCCTTCCCAGGGGTTTGATGGATCCAGCCAACACCAATACCAGTAGTGCTCAGTGAAAACCCAGAGAAGGTGCAAGTGAGCGATAGAGTCTGGGTGGACTTCACCAGCCCAGAGCCAGACTCCTTCAGGGTAACCTGGGAAAAGACCCCTGTGGAAAAAAACACAAGAAGAAATGGATTGGAGTCGAGATGAGAAGAGGAGTGTGTTCATCCTTGTTGGATTCCCTGCTCAGAGCACTCACAGCCATGGGTGGTCAGCACCAGGAGCCTGCAAGGCCAACTAGAGCACAGCTTTTCAAGCGGGAGGTGGGTCTGTTGGGAATTTGCATTCCACTGTGCAGGGCCATATAGCCTCAGAAATGCACCATGGCTCTTCTACCCTGACCTACAGAGATGCTCTGAGTCAGAAGAGACTCAATGGCAGTGAAGAATGAATGAATTCTCCAATGAATGTAACTACACCCTAGCACTGTAAATGTACTCAGGTCTCAGGGTGCAGTAGAACAATGAGTCATTGATGGAGAAGCATTGAGCCTAAGATGAAGGCTA
>NW_022103941.1:379599-382013 GCF_000313985.2 Echinops telfairi | reverse complement strand
AAAATGATTTTAAAAAGAGAAAGAAAGAATTAATCAATGGGTGATATACATCCATGTGTGAACAAACCAGTACCAATACACGCCACTCCCCACCCATGCCTCATGTGCACTCCTGGGGGTGCTTGTCCTGCAGCCTGCATTTCTAGAGGAACAGTCCATTGGTTCCCTGCCTTGTCATTGCCCAAAGTTGGAAGCGTTGTGAATGTCAAACAAAGGAATCATTACTCGTGCTATATGACCTTCCTGGTGCATATGCAGTCCTACACACACATAATCAGGTCCATGTGCATATGCTCAAATCCCTATGTGAAAAATAATGATGTCTGAGAAAGCATAACTGACCAATACACTTCCAAAACAACATATGTAACTTCTCTGAAAAATTCACTTACCTACAGAGACAACAAAGGAATCCACAACTTTTGAGGGAAGCCAAACTTAACCATTATTATTATTTTTATGAAGTCTGTGACGATTTGCTGTCAGACAACTATTTGATAATACTTCAAATGCAAGAGTCATCCTTTAAACAAATTTAATTGATAAGTATGTTGGTCTTTCAAACGTTTTTAGATGATCGCTTTTGCTTACCAGTCAACAAATAGAGCATTGATTGTGATACTCACTGGTTCACTGGCATCAGTCACATATGGACTGTATCATGATCATTACCAGAGGTGATTGAGTGAGTTCCTTTTTCTTGAGCTTGATTAATACAGTTATCCAGTGAAGACTTGTCTGATTATTCCTGGAATCAGAATGGGAAAAGTTGTTGTAGTGTAGTAATAATTTCTTTCATAAAAATCAATACCAAACTAGTCCCAAGGAGTTGGAGATTGAAAAAGTCCCAAACGTTCAACTCTTGCTCTTGCAATTTATTAGTCTGTTCCATTTCCCCCCACCCTCCCACCTTGAGTATATTCCTTCAAGTAGCCATTCCATTCCTCCCACATTCCCACCTTGAGTCTATTTCCTCAACTCTCCGAGTTCTGGTAACCACTTCAGTGTCCCACAGAACTCACAAAATTTCAAGACAATAGTGGGTACTATTCAGTCCAAAATCTGTAGGTCAGGCAGGGGAAGCCAGATGCTGAGACCAGAGGATGCACTCCACAGCTGGATTTTGCAGTTGATGAGATCACACCTCCTGTTTCTCAGTGAGCTCATTTTGTATGCAGCAGGATGGCAGTGCAGGGCATCATACTCACAGTTATTCACAGGTGAATCCTATTACTATCTCCCCACAACCTTCTTACCAAACATCTTTTGGTAGGAGTAACATAGTGCAATCAAATTTCATCCAAATGTAAAAATCTGTTTTCTACTTCTGGTGTGTATCTTATTTATGCATATCTGAACTGGGGCCTCTGACAAGATGCTTGTTGGAGGTACTGGCATCCTGCTAGTCTTAATCAGCCAGGGCAATCCAGAAACAGCTATCTTTCTGCTCTCAGGTGTGGCATATAATTCCTTATTGTTACATCCATTGTATGTAATAATTACAAAGATAGCCATTAAACAAAGAATGTGGCCAGATTCTTACCCTCTCTAAAGGTCAATCTCATCCCATTCCTGTTTGTTAGCAGATAATGCCCTCCAAAATGGTAGCACAGCTACAGGTTTGTGAAATTCAGAATCATTGTGTTTCACTTAGGCATTAAGGCTGGAAGTGCCATATTAATTGAGTAGAACTCCTGGAGAGTGGTCAAACACAGACGAGGTCTCTGTGTGGTGAACTGTGTGCTTCACAATGGTGTGTAGGTACAGTTGTAATTAACTAAGTTTCACTCACACATTTATGCATTTTAGATGTGCTAATAAAAAGTGGGATCATTAAAACAAAAAACAAATCTAAAACTCAAAGTTTCCAGTCAGATGTTGGCAATATCAGAGCTTTATTTTTTAAAAATGGGGGAAATTATGAGGAAACACTGAGGCCCTTTCCTAACTAGTGCAATGATTAAATACATGGAATAAGACACACTGATGGGACCACACACCCACTAATGATATGTATCATGATACATGCTGATGTGTACACACTAACAAAATACTCACATAACAGTAGTGCACATGTACTTAATGTATACATATTAGCATATATAAGTGCCATAGCAAATGTGTGTATAAATACAGAAGTGAACACATATATTAACACATATATTAACATAAATGTGTATATAAATACAGAAATGCACACATATATTAACCTGAATCATAATCATAATCACTTTATGTTTTTCTCTTTCTGCTATTCATGCACCTCCTGTTCTCCCTGCTCCCTGTGGGCATCTGTCTCGGCTGCCTGTTTTCCAGAGAATCAGCCACTTCATCTTGTCCCATTCCTCCTATGAAGGAATGTCAGCGGAAGCCTGCACCAGCTTCCCTGCAGCGAGCGGGCTGGGCTGCAGGGG
>NW_022103941.1:362636-379011 GCF_000313985.2 Echinops telfairi | reverse complement strand
GTACTTTGGACATGTTCTCAGCAGAAGCGAGTCTCTATGGAAGAATATCATGTTTGGTAACTTTTAGGAACAGCAAACAACAAAACAAAACAAAAAGGTAGGCCCTTGGCAAAAAGGACTGACACAGTAGTTGCAACAATGGGCTCAAACAGCAATCATCCTGAGGAGGGCGCAGTAATCGCAGTGTTTGGTTCTGTTCAATGTAGCGTCACTGTGAGTCAGAACTGACTCCAGGGCACATAACAGCAACAACACCATTTGAAATTTCTTGGAATTGGCCAAACCTATACAGGAAATTTAAAATAATATGTGTGAAAAAAACAGCAACCACTAACAAAGAGTCACGTGGGTAGTAGTTGATGGAGATTCCCCGAAGAGACTGTCAACATGGATGAACTGGCGAACTCCAGACACAAGAGGAACCCTTCACTCAGCATCCCCTCCACCTGCTCCTGTCTTTTCTGTGCCTTACAATGCACCTGAAACCCAGAACCCTGCTAGAATCCTGATGGTTGAGATTTTTACAACTTTCACTTCACTGTGTCTTCTGTGCTTCTCTTACACTGTCATACATTTACATACCAGTATCCTAGCCTTTAAGATTGTTCAGCTGCAATCAAACTCAGATCTTAGAGGTACAACTTGTGACAGGGACTAGAGATGTGAAAGCAAGCCTGTAGCTAGTGCTCCCATCCTTGTGTGTGCTTACACCCACGTCATGTAGTTTCAGTTTTCCACAGCCTGACAGATCTGGAAATGTGATAGCTGCTGAGATGGAAGTCAGGTGGTGATGGTATTTTGAGAAGGATTTCCCACTGTTTGATTCAATTCTAGCAGCTGCAACTCTCACCTCAACCCTAGGAACAAAATTGAATTCTTATTTACACACAGGTGTGTCGTTTCACAGTATATAAAGCCATTTTCTTTTCTTCTTACCTCTACATGCATAACCACAGAATAAAGACTTCAGCTAAATGCTTTAAAGTTACTGCCTGATCCCAGCTCACTCACCATCCCCTCAGGTTTCCTGACACGCTCGGATGTGGGTTTTCACACCGGGTATGCTTCACAGTAATGGGTGACGGTGTCCTCAGTCCTCAGGCTGCTATTCTGACAGAGCCATCCAAGGAGAAGATATATCCTTGTGTGAAGCGTTGAACATATGCTGGCTTCCCATTGTTGGTGTGGATCCAGTCCATCCACTGAAGGCTCTTTCATTTTGCCTGCTGCATCCAAGTCAAACTGTAGCCAATGAAGGTGAATTCTGAAGCCCTGCAGGACACTGTCACTAACTGCCCTGTCTTCCTTAACTCAGCCTCAGACTGCACCACCTGGATCTGGGTATGTACACCTGTGAAGAAGGAAAATGGAAGATGTGAGCCCTGGGGTTGCCACAACATGCTCCCTAGCCTTAGGTCTGGGTCTTGTCTTACCCAGGGCAACTACTAGTGGGAAAGTGAAACTCCATACCCAGCCCATGATGAGTAGACTTTGGTCTCAGCAGTTTATCTGCAACCAATGTGGCATTGGTCTTGCTTAGTGGTGTTTCAGGGGAGATGAGCAAATGAGAAAGAACAAATGAAGGCCTCAGAAAATAAACTAATTGAGAGGGCTAATAACCCATATATGCAACAGTCTCACTTACTCAGAGATGAGAAAAACTAGATCGTGCTGACAATCACTACCAAATATCCTGGTAAGGGCACAGAGATGGATCAGTAGGGCAGAAGTCAACTTCTTTACAACTTTCAGAATTATTTGACTTCCTATTAAGGCTGGTGGACAATCTGAGATTGTATTTCTCAAACACTATTTCAACCTTGAATGGAAACTGTCCCCTGGACAGTTTGTCCCCAAACAAATAAAGATGGTACACACAAAAAAGAATATTACTGTTGAGTACAGGACACTATTTAAAATCTCAGAAGATATATTTATAAGTCCAAAAGGGAAGTGATTACTGTAAGGAAAAGATGAGAAGACAAGGTGGAGAGGAGCAAGAAATAATAACAGCGATGAGGTAAGAAAATATGAAATTAATGTCACTGAAAAATGTGTGAGGAAAATGTCAAATGATAAACTAATGTGCCGAGTTAACTAATAGCAAACACACACTAAAATTTTAACTTTTAAAGAAATAAAGATATGAGTGAAACAGTCTTCAGGAAATGTAATGAAAGTCACAAGCAAGGAACAGGATATTGTTCAGAAACAAAATATGAAATTATTAAAGATGAGATTGTCACTAATGTGGAAACGTTTCTTTTGATCTAATCCAGCAAAAAAGACATCCTAAATACCTATGTGTCTTGCAAAAAAATATGAACAAATTTTATAATATAAGAAGATAATAACACTATCAAATTTGAGAATGTAATTCCATCCCTGCAACCACTGAGTATAATGAGCCAAGGAAGAAACATTGCTTCTGAATTCCACCACCTCGGTTGTGTGGTTCTGAGGGCTAGCCCAAGCCAAGTTGAAGAGCATATAAACATAGCATAGACATATGTCTACATTGGGTGATTTTGTAGTGAGGTAATTTGGTAAACTTCTTTGACATTTGTTGGGTTGCATTGACATTTAAGAAAGTACTTCCTGCCTCTCATTTTTTGTTCCCTCTTTCAGGGAAAGGCTTGCATCTTATGTGAGTGTTCCTCCAGCATTTCCCCCAATTGAGTGCAAGCTCTTTAACCTGGGTGTTTGCATAATGGGACACTCAGATCCATACATATTCTTTTACAAAGTCATTGAGCAGATGAACATACTGGAATTAGCAAATATACACTTTAAAAGATCCATGGATTAGGTGAATTTACTAAATAAAGGGAAAAGAAAAGAAACCATAACGACAATAGCCTCCAGATGAGTCCTGAGCGGACTGTGCACATCACCACTTGCTCGCCTGTTCCCTGTTGCTGTTGTCCATCCAGTGTCCACGGGTGCAGGTCATGTGAGAGGAGGAGCTGAACTTTAGTGTGAGACATGATGAGAATGCAGGCACATAGAACTATGATTGTTTGCTGCCAGAATCAAGTGTCAATGTGGGGGACATCTAAAAGTTAACCAACATAAGCAAACATGTTTTCATGGATTGGGCCTTCGACGGGCTTCACAAATTTGATCATGTGTCTCTGAAGGAGTCCTTGTGGGGTTTAAACAGGGTAAAAGTTGTTGTTGACTGGGAAACTAGAGGTGTTTGCTTAAGTTGTACATTATTTTATTCACTCATTGTAGTATTTTGTTCATTCAAAAAATATACTAATATTTTACAACCAAAGAATGTGAAGATAAAAAGTCATGCACAGATTATCTTAATTCCAGTTAAAATGTAAATTTTAGAAAATATCGTCTCAGGATTTAAGCTTCTTAAAAATGTTAACTTGTGCATGTGGTACCTATTGACTCAAAATTTCATTGAACATGCCAATAATATTTATACAGCTAAAATATTTTCTCTATAATTTGTGATGCTATTCTTATTTTAATATGGAAACTAAAAGTCTGAAAATGTGTGTTTTATTGATAAAGTGCAATACTCTAGGTTTCTCAGGGGGAAAAAAACCCCACAATACATACATGTTCCTTACTTATACCATATAAATAGACATTTGCATTAACCCAGAAGCACAAAAGGAGTGGATGCATAATGATAACTGATACAAAGGGATATACGGAAGACAGGTGAGGGGTGGGTAGATTTTAGGGAGGGAGGGAGATTTCTGGAGTAAATAATGAAGGCTGGGTGGGGGGGCGGGAGGGGGTTGGGAGCACTAGAAAGGATTGTGATTGCATCACTCGTTTTAAAGGTCATTTAACCATACGTGTGTGGGGGGGGAATTCTCAAAAAATTGATATGGTAATGATTGTACAATTTTCCTAGACATGATTGAGCAATTGAATTATTGAACATATGATATGTAAATTATGTGTCAGTAAAACTGTTGGGGGAAAAAACCCCAGCAGCAATGAATCAGATGACTCTTAGACATTGTTGTTGATCGGACAGTTTTTTACCAATAATTTTGAATACAAAATAACTTACCATCAGGTGTGAATACCCTTCATTTAAATAGCCTCAACTAAGAAACACCTGGAGAAGACATAATTAAGCCAATACAACCAATACAATTTAACAAAATAATTAATTTGTTTTCATCTGTTATTTATGTTCTGTCACCATGTTATAGTGCCCTAAACACGCACAAAGAGAGCATATTTAAAACGTAAAGGGTCGATCAATGCTGAATGAAGTTAGACAATGTGTAAATTTATGGATGAACAAAATTAGTCTCATCATTGATATTAACAGAAAAAGTGTCATGAAGTGATGCATTTTCTAATGAAGCAAATGTGCTCCATTACAGTGTTAAGCTGTGTTAAACAGTGTTAAGCTGTGGGTTGTAGGTGGGTGCTTATTGGATGTTAAGTAGTATCCATTGTCTCTTACTTTCACTCAGCTTCTGCATTCTTTCTGCTTAGGTGAAATTCTTGTTTGCTGCCAGATTAATGAGTGTTTGCTTGTGTGCATGTGTGTGAGTAGGGGGGGAAACGCCGGGAGGGTGGTGTGTGTGTGTGTGTGTGTGTGTGCAGAGGTGTTCATAGGGCTGTCATGTGTTCCCTAAGTTCACTTCCCTGTAGCAACTTAACCCGAGAAGGCACATGGAGAGAAGCTGATGGAGCCAGACCTCTGGAGCCAGAGAAGCCACATGGAGACCCCTGGCAGTGCTGAGATGCTTACAAGGACACTGAATCCACAATTCCCACCCACTGGCCTGTGATCTTCCTGCATTAGGCACCATTGCATTTTCTTCATGAGTCAGAAGAGGACTTTATATATTGGTATGTGACATATGGGCTAATATTGGATTTATGGACTTGATCTGGAGTGGGCTGGGCTGTTTTCTCAATATTCTATTGCTCTTGTCTATAAAACTCTCTCTTATATACAGATAAGTCTCTAGTCTACCCAGACTAACACAATCATTTAAGGAGAGAGTACATACAGAAAGCAAACAGCAAGTTAAATATTCATAGATCACTTAGTCATCAGCGGTATTGACAGAAGTAAAACGAGTCTATTTAGGTAAAGCCTTAGGCACCTGGTTTTAGGATCCCAGCCTCCCTGGTTCCGGGGGAGGTGGAGGTGATGAGAGCACCATAAAACTTCCTTGCAAGATGTTGAACTTCCTCGCAAGACATTGAGCCACATCAAAGAAACAAGCACAAGAAACTCCACTTTAAAGAAAAAATAAACTATAACATTGGAGCCCAAATCAACAGCTGCATCCAAGAAGACACCACAAAAATGTGGGACCCCTGATAAGACTGGGCTGAGAACTGACTGATGCCCAAAAGACTGATGCCACGCCACCTAAAGCGTGGAGAGACCTGATAAGACTTGACTGGGACAGTGAATATGTCAAAGAGCCAGCCAAAATGTCAATTTAAACCCGGGTAGAGACACTGATTTTTAGAGAGCTAGGAACTAAGGAGACATCATCTCCTGCTCTCTCCAACTCTACCAGGGGTTAGTATACTGATGAGGCAAAGCTTATTGGGACTATGGTGCTATTCTGAAATGTGTGAAGAATGCTGTCGTTATGCCCTTAAGCTCATAGTTGTTTGCCCTTAGTAGTTTGTAATATTACTAATGCCCTTAGTAATATTTTAGATTGTTTGATGTGTGTTTGCAATGAATAAACCGAGCATTCGAAAATGTCTAAGAGTGTTAAGCAATTATTGATCGCACAGCTCATGACAGGAGGGGGGAGTGGGGAGACACTAGGCTTCTCTCTGATATGGAGAGGGATGGTTTAAACAAGAATTTGCCTAAGGGTAATTACAAGCCTGCTTCCCATTGTTATGATAAAACACAGCTTATCTTGGGTTGAGCTAGAGCAGTCAGAGGAGGCCTTTGGGAGTGAGGAGGCTTTTGTGACAGTTTAGCTTCACCTTTAGGTCAATTATTTCTGTTAAACCAATGTCTGAGATCACCAGTAAAAGCACAGTTTATGCACAGGTATTGGATGCAACAGTAGTTTGCTCACACAGGGAAGAGACAGAGCCGCCTCACCATCAGAAGTGGTCAGCAGTCCCCACAGGGAGCGGTTTCAGTCTGCGACCAGTGCAGGGATGGAGGTTTGCAAACATCCCTCCTTTGTGCTGCAGTTGAAGAACACTGTGTTCCCTGCTCAAAACTAAAGATAGATAAATAGGGTTGTGCTGTGAATTGAAGTCTCCTGGAAGGCAGGGAGTTGGTTTTGTTGTTTTGTCTATTCCATGCACTGTGCTTAGTGATCAGTTTGGGGGAATGCCAGCGTGTGTTCACAGAAGGGAGAAGGGGATGTTGTAGGACACCAACTACTGAAGAGAGATTTTGGATCCAGAAGCCCTGGGAAAGCCAGCAAGATCCTTTCATCCAAGAAACCAGACTGACAAGTCTTGTCCTAAAAACATCTGGGTCTGTCATGGGCTCCAGGAAAGGGCAGCAGATTGTGCATGGACTGTTTACTTCCTCAATTTCCAGTTTCAATTGGGGTTTACCTCATATGTAATTTGCCATTGGGGATAGCACTCTTGATTTTTTGTTATATGTTCATCTGTTCTTCAGTGTATGAAACCCAGGATTGATTAACCTATAGAGTCAACAAGTAGAATAAGGGAGTCTAGGGGATATGGTGGGGGCAGAGTAAAAGTGTGCTGATTTCCATGAGCTCAAGAAGGAAGAGAATGTTTTGAAACTGATTGTGGTATCCATGGTACAATATGGCTTGGGCTTGATGTGATTGAACTATGGAATGATAAGAAATCTGTTTTAGCTCCCAGTGACATATTTCTGCATAAAACAAAAACAAATAAATAAGATAATAAATATACTTCCTATTTATTCCATAGCTGACACTTTTTGTAAATTTAAGTTTCTGGCTTTTATCACAATCTCTTTTTCTGTTCAATATTTTAAATAGTTGTTCGAAATATTGTTGTAACATCAAAAATTTCCATCAGTTTCTCACTATGTGTGCAAAAATTTCTGTCACTTATTTTTAACTTATTTTTTCTCATGGTACATATATATGAACAAAAAAGTACTTTCCACATTCTTCTCAAGCATAATCCAGTGGCATTTGATTATCATTGATCCCAACAGTTACCAATAATGGAAAAATTACCTATCCCACAAATAACAGAAACCCAGAAAAAACAATTCTGCCTCGACACTTTTTCTCCTCAACACAGAATAAATAACTCTATAATATTCTTGCTTCAATTATTTGAATAGAAGTCTGCTTTAAGTACGCTTCCTCTTTTGTGGAAAGAAGGAAGTCTAACTCTGTTTAATACCTTGATTGCCTTTCAGGCAGATTTCTTTTTTAATCAGTATATTATTGTGGCATATATCTCAATCGCAATATCTATATAAATATCTATATCTATAGATCATACTTCCTTCCACTGTGACCAATTCAGAGTGCTTGCAACTTGTATCACTCTCTATGTCCAAAGCTTTTAATAGTGAGGGAGAGTCAGTGTGAGTCCAGATATAAAACCAGTCTCAGAGAGAAAGCTGACCTGCAGGGATACTGTATTAGTCTAGGTACTTTGGAGAAACAAATCCACAACAACCCATGTATAAGAGAATTTTAGGTAAAGAAAGTGTGCATCATGAAAACATCCCAACCTAATGCTGCCCAAGCCCACAAGTCCAACATTAACCCATTAATCCAACACCAGTCCACAAAGTCCTCCACCTCACAAAACAGAGGCAATGATGCCAACTGCAGGAGGAAAGCTGAGTCAGTGAATGAACAAGCATCTCAGCACTAGCAGGGGTGTCCACACAGCTGCTCCAGCACCCAGGGCTGCATCGGGATAGGTCCATGTAGCTTCTCCTTGGAGGAAGTCAATCTTGTAAGCTGAAGCAGGGAACTGCTAAGGGAGCTGCACCTGGTGCAACCATCACAAAACAAGAGACCTGAGAACTAGAAAGGCGAGGCTCACCACCCATTGATCCCTCCGCCTTTCAATTAGCCCCACATGTGATTATTGGCCAGGCTGGCACAATTAACTAACTCGGATACTAAGGACCCACCAGCTCTGGACCAGGAGAATAAGGAAGTGAAGACAAAAGCCTAGGTAAGGACTGCAGTGCCTGGTCAGCTAGAACTGCTGTGCAGACCACTATGGTAGCTCTAGTGTCCATGGTAGGAAATTGGCTGAGACAACTCCAGGTAACACTCCTGACAATAGTCTGAAAGCTTAGGACCATAAAAGAGGTTGCTGTGTGACCCACAGAAGTTGGAAGACAGTGTGAGCCCAGGAAACACCTCTCCTGTATGTGATGGGATGCTGTCAGCAGTGTGGGGAGGGGGGCCTCTCTGAATACATTGAGCCCAACATGCCCACAGTGTACTAATTCATGGGAGGAAAAAATGAGGTTCTTATTTCTGTGGTTTCTTTTAACCGTACAAATAACCATGTTGTTAGGAAACCTTTTTATTCCAACACTAAATCTAGAAGATAACGTTGAAGTACATTTTACTCCTTCCCAAATATTCTGAAGTGTTATAGGGGAAAGGAGCATCAGGGATGACATATACTTGTTTCCCTATGTGTTCAGATGTATGAAAAAATCTGGGTAGGCCTGGTCTTGATTCCATTACATGGTGAGTATACAGATTGTCTTTAATTTCACCAGATCATCTGGGTACTTCTGATGCTAATGGACATAAATTCACATTAAACATAAAATATGAACAGATCTTTGTATGAGGGTAGAATGAAGACCTTGGAGAGAGGGCTGTGTTCTCCTATGGACACCACCAGCATCGCTTTTCTAGTGTGAGTCCCAGAGCCAGGGGCTCCATTCAGCCCTTTCCACCTTTACATACCAATGCACCTCCCACATGCAAATGCCTAATAGGCAGCCAGATGAAACCACTGCACACATGGACTTAAATTCTTATTCCTTCTTACCCTGGAGAGCATTTTCTGGGTGCCATGAATCTTATCCACATGAACATGAAGCGTTTTTTCTGGTGGTAACTTTTTCTGGTGGTAACTCTGGGAGGTGAGTGCTTCAGGAATTCCTACATGAAGTCTGGGGATGCAGCATCTGAGTACATGACTCACTGGGTTTCTCTTTATTCCCAGGTGTTCTGGCTCAGGTGCAGCTACAAGAGTTGGGCCCTGGACTGCTGACGCCCTCACAGACACTGTCTTCTCACCTATGCTGTCTCTGGATTCTCTTTAACCAGCTACAATGTCAACTGGATTCACTAGGCTTCAGGAAAGGTACTGGAATGGGTTGGTGTAATATGGGATAATAGGGGCACAATCCAGCTCTCCAATCCCGAGTCAGCATCCCCAGGGACACGTCCAAGAACCAAGTTCATTTAAAACTGAGCTCTGTGAATCCTGAGGACACAGCCGTGTATTACTGTGATAGAGACACAGTGATGGGAAGTCAGCATGGCAACAGGCCATGGTTTCAGCAGATGCAAGAGAGAGGAGTCAGGGATGCTTTCCTCTCAGAGGCTGTGGTTTCCCCACCTTGTCAGCACCTCTCTAGGGACCACCATACGCAAACTCTAGGGAACCTTCAGGCATCTGAGCATGCCTTCTTTTCATTGGAATTGGCTTTGTCTATGTTTCACCATCTATCCAAAGGCAGAATACACAGAAATATGTATGACCTCAGTTTACAATTCAGGGTACTAATTACTGCTGTTTGTTGTGAAAGTTAGAAATATTTAAAAATAAACTCAACATCTCTGCCATTGAGTTGATGACAATTTATGGTGATGCCCCCGTGGGTTTCCAAGATTATTACTGTTTGTGGGAGTAGAAAGTCCCATCTTTCTTCCTTGAAGAGGCTGATAGTTTCAAACTGCTGACATACAGATCTCAGCCCAATGCTTAACCACTGTGCCACCAGCCTCATTATAAAATATTAATGCAGGAAAAAATTCTCATGCAAGCCCCAAAGTTTCTCTAAGCTATCAGAAAAATGTCCAATGTTTTCATTTCAGCGAATGCTCACAAATATATGTTTAAGTAATAATTTTAACTTAGAATGACCTGGATAATATTGTCTATATTGATATTGTTAGTCACCCTTGATATTGTTAGTTACCTTCAACTCACAGAGACCCCAGGAACAACAGGATGAAATACTGCCTGGAAGTGCACTATCCTCACAATCATTCCTCTGTTTGGATTAATCATTGCAGCCTTTGTGACAGTCCATCTCCTTGAAAGTCTCTCTCTTTTTCATTGACATTCTAACTTACAAGCACAAGAGAATTCTCTGGGTTCTGCTTTGTCCTAAGGACATGCCCAAATAAGTGAGATAAAGTCTGACTTGAATGCTTCCAAGAAGCATCCAAGATATCCTTATTCCAAGATAGACCTGCTAGTCCTTCAGGCAGTCCGTGATACAGTTAATATTATTCTCTAACACCATTACCCAAATGCATCAATTCTTCCTTGATATTTCTTATAGGGCTTTGGCAATTGTTGGAGTCACTCTTAGCCTGCACAACTGTGGCAGGAGTTTCTGGCACTACAGATAGTGCCCAGGGTTGCTACTAAAAGCATGCACTGCACAGGGCAGCCCCACACAATAAATACTCAAAGAGCAAATAAATAGCAATAGTGCTGCCATTGAAGACCTTTATATCATGTTTCAACTGGCCAACATGAAGAGAAATATTCATTTGCAGAAAGTAAAAGTCAATGCATGTAAGTTATATTTAGGTGAATCTGGGCCACAAAACTTTTGTGGCACGATAATTAAAAGGTCAACTTCTAGCCAAAACGTTGGCAGTTCAAAACCACCTAGTTGAAAGACCTGGTAACTTTTTCCCAACAGTATTACAGACAGTTCTTCTCTTTTATTCAGGGTCACTGTGAATCTCTAACAATAAACCTGAACCCAAATAATGTGGGCACTTGAAGTTCTACAGACATGTAGACAAGTCATTTGCAGTCAATAATTAGTCAAGATACTGCAAATTTCAGCATAAGAACAATTATAAAGACAGTGCATTTGGCTACATATGTACTTTTGCTTGCTGGGTTTCCTCTCCCCAACCCCCTAAAACTGTATACACTTTTCTCCAGCACTGTCATTCATCTGGGAAGAATGCTGAGTGTTTTGATTAATTTTTGATGATATTAAGTGCCACAGAGTCAGTCCCAATTTATAGTGATTCTATGTAATACAGAAGTAAATAATGCTTAGCTCCATAATGCCAATATCATAATTGATATTTTTGAACTCATAGTTACAACCACTGTGTCAATCCTTCTCATGATGGGCCTTCTTCATCACTGACCCCTACATTATCAAGGATGAGGACTTTCTCACATAACTGATCTATCACGCTAACCTGTCTGAAGTACATGAAACAAAGTCTCTCCACCCTTGATTCTAAGGAACTCCCTGGCTTTACTTCCTCCAATAGTGATGCGTGGTTTTCCTGGAAGCCCATGAGACTTCCAGCATTCTTTGCAAACCCCATAATTCAACTGCCACCAATTCTTATATGGTCTTCCTTAGTCATTGTTCAGTTTTGACATTCAATTAAGACGACTTAAAATATCCTGGCTTGGGTCCTAAAAGTGACATTAAAACAGCTCTGTCACATGGGCTTCTTGGTGCACATATATTAAGAGACTTGATGGTGCTGGGCTGCTAAACACAAGGTCAGGAATTCAAACTGACCAGTTGCTCTGTCTGAAAAAGATGAGGTTGTCTGTCTCTGTAAGCCTGAAGGGACAGTTCTGGTCAGCCTGTGTGCCTCTATGAGTCAGAATAGATGCAGTAGCAGTGGGTTTGGTTTTTGAGGGAGAGATTGTTTGTTTGCTAGCTAAGTTGCTTGGATCACTGAATTTGTTTTCCTCAGAAGAGTATCTGCTGTGTGAATAGTTATCATACCTCACAATAATAAAGTAGTGAATGAATAAGTGGATGCATGTGTTCAAACTAAATAATACAGATATACTGGAAATCTGATAACTTTGTGATTTCAAATTTTGGAATCTGGGGCAGTTACAAATTCATTGTAGCCTTGTGGACCATAATACTCCCACCTTTGTGCCTCCATCCAACTTGCTCCAGAAACCCTGTCTGGATACTTCCTTGTGGAGCTGTGGCACCTGTCAGTTAGCATGATCTTTATGGTCCTCACCTCTTATACCAGCCCCTAGGAGTCACTGGCAAATGGCTGGTGTGATTTCTTATTTAAATCCAGGGCACTACAGAGCCTGCTGGGTCAGGGAGTCCTTGTCTGTCTCCTTCCTCCACCTCCACTTTCTGATGGTTCTGGATCTCCCTAAAGGTCAGTGCCAGGGATATGCAACAGGTTACCATGGAGTCAAAGAGATGGGTGGTGGGTGGTGGTGGTGGTGGTTAATGTGTTGCTTCTTTTTGTCCCCAGGAGCCCTCCACCAGGTGCAGCTACAAGAGTCAGGTGCCTTCACAGACCCTCACTGTCACCTGCACTGTCAATGGAGACTTCGTCCCCAGCACCAGTGCTACTTGGAATAGGCCACGCAGCACCCACAGAGAGGCCTTGAGTGGATGGGGTGCACCCACCACACTACATACATCTCTGAAAGACCATCTTGTCATCAACTGGCACAATAAGACACAGCCATGTCCTCTGTGGAGCCCACGAGAAGTCAGTGTGGGTGCTCATGACAACCCTCTTGCAGGAGAGCTCGGGCCTGCTGCCCTGCAGGCACGTTCAGATTAGCATGGGTGTTGTGGCCAAACCGCACAGGCCCAGAGTCCAGGAGCAGGCACAAGGTGTGAGCACAGACAGGACTGTGCTTTGTCTTCAGCTGGTTGTCTTCAAACTCTTCAACAACAGAGTCAGAGGGACTCTGTGGGAAATTGTAGAAACTTTTTGATTTTCCCTAAGAAAAATATAAACGAAACATTGAAAATAGGTACCTGTGTGAGTAACACACTTGCTACAGATATAAAACAGAAATATACTACACTAAAAGGAATCATCAAAAAGTGGTAAATAATACCCTATCCAAGGTGGAGAATTTGCAAGACTGGGACAGTCCCATTGGGTCTCAATTCTCACAGGGTTCACTGTATGTTTCCCCAACACAGATAGTGGGATGTATAGACAATCACCCATGCTTTGCTGATTAAGAGTGGATGACTTTTAAACAGCTAATATCATGGTGGAGGAAAGATTATGTGCTGCCATTTAATTTGATTACTGTATATCTTTTTTCATAAATACACTTTTTCTATATACGAGGCCTTAGTTTCCATATGTTAACAACTACCCCAGAAGCTTCATTCACTGTCGAGTCCATGTTTGCTCACAGCAACTATAAAGGCCTTCCTCGACTGGCCACTGTGAGTTTCCAGGCATGCCAGTTTGTCTGAGAGTCATGAGTCTCATTTTCTTCTCTCCACGTAGCTGCTGAATCTGAACTGCTGATCCTGTGGTTAGCAGCCCAACACATAACCTCCTGTGGCACCAGATGTTTTCGTTGTAACCTAACACCACAAGTAGTTCACTTTTAAGAACAGAAATGTGTTTTCTCATAGTTCTGGAGACAGGAAGTTCAATTTCAAGGAATCATTCCAAAGGATCTTTTGCTACTGCAAAATTTGTTAAAGGAAAGATTCTCTTGTCAACAAATAAAAGTATTAAAATCAGCAAGTACAAGATCATTGAAAACAAATGCAAAAAAAAGAACCTTGATGCAGATATCGTGGTATTTACATAATCTGTTGTCAATTTGAGACTTAAGGGTGAAGGGGTACAATTTAGCCTGTCAATCAGCTTGATGACCTCATTTGGGGGTACTAAGGAGGTAAATATTTGTTGGAGGTGGGACACACCCACTCTCCAAGTCAGACATTCCTGATGAGAAGACACAAGGAGCTACACTAGAGCTGTAGAGCTGGAGGAGCCACATGGAAACCCCTGCCAGAGCTGAAATGCTTCCACTGCCTCTGGATCCACAAGACTTTCCACCCACTGGCCTGTGATCCTTCTTCCTTTGGCATCATTATATGTGTTTCTTGAGTCTGAAAAGGAATTTTTAGATTGGTAATAGATATATGGCTAATATAGGACTTATGGACTTGATCTGGACTGGGCTGGGTTTTCTTAATATTCAATTGTTCTTGTATATAAAGCTCCTTCTTATACACATGCGTGTCTATGAATTTGTTTATGTAGGTTACCCAGACTAACACAGATATCAAACCTATTGGAAAAATAACAAATAGATTGTCCATGATAAAAATAAATTAAATAATAAAAACAATCAGAAAACTAAGGAAAACATCTAGCCATATTTGTTCATGAATAGAAACCTTTAGGTACAAAAATTAAAGCATGATTCGTGAAATAAAAAATGTATGTAAGTTGGAATTTGTTTGAAATTTGCAAATATTTATGAGAAAGATGCTAAGCCATAAGTGATTTTGGATATTTGAAACCTAGAATAGATTGAACAAATATTAGTTCTAGGGTATCCATTTCCCACCAGAGAAGATACAAAATGGATGGAATAACTAAAAACAGAGGGCTAGGCATGTCTAGCTTTAATATACATAGAAATACAAATGTACTTTCTAAATATTACATTTAAAATAAACGATAATTGGGAGGGATTAAAGGCGGGGGGAGCTTTGGCACTGTGTGATCAGGGCACTAATCCACCCAGGGGGAGGGTATTATTTATGTCTCCACATCAATGAGGGTGTGAATGCAGACCCCACCACAGCATGCCAAACCTTGAGGGAAAAGTAACCACATGGAGCAACTCATGAACAGGGTCAGCCTCAATCCGAGCCAAAGTGACTCTGTCCTTGGAAGTACATTGTGTTAGCGTGACTACAGAAACAAATCCATAGACACTCATATGTATCTAGAAGAGAGCTTTATTTACAAGAACAGTTGAATATTGAGAAAACAGCCCAGCCCAGGCTAGATCAAGTCCATAAGTCTGATATTAGCCCATATGTCCAATACCAATCTATAAAGTCCCCTTCAGGAAACACATGAAATGGCGTTGAATGCAGGAACATTACAGGTCAGTGGGTGCAAATTCTTGAGGATCCAGTGGTGGTAGAAGCATCTCAGAGCTGGCAGAGGTCTCCATGTGGCTGGCTCCTCCAGTTCCCAGGACACGGGGTCTATCAGCATAGTTCCATGTGTCTTGTCAGGAAAGCATCTCTCAGGGAGTGAACAGAGAGAGTGAGTCTCCCACCTCCAAGGAGGAAATACAGGAGTTCCCAGAATCCTGAGGAGAAGGCCATATCCACACAGAGGCCTCATTCCCTGTGGAGAAGGCCATATACACACAGAGGCCTTATTCCCTGGATCCTGATTTGACAGGATAAACCCCATCCCTTCACTCTTAATCCTCAAATTGACACCAGATTATGTCACTACCACATATGTGCTACAGAGGACAACACTGAATCTACAGGTTGGGGAAAGGGGTTGACCTGTCATTCCCATAGGGCAACCAAGAAGGAAAAAGAGAGAGCAAAGGACTAGACTTCATACTGGCACACCAAGTCCTGAGGGTGATGTCCTTGCACAGAGCTGCTAAGGCACCAAGAGGACTGTAGGGCCAACAACAGCTCCACACATGATGCCCCTTGCTGGAGCACACCACAACAGAAGACAATATGGGGGACACATGGTGGGGAGCAAGTCCAGTCTGACCCCACCTACCCTCCCACACCTATACACAATGGGGCTAACCAAGAAGGGAGCATAGCAGATCAGCAACAGGAGCAAAGCCAAGCCGCAAAGCCAAGCCACAAAGCCCCTGAGGAGCTCCAAAAATAGACTTCAGGCTAAGAGGGAGAGTTCTAGGAACCCCTCAGGACTGGTGGGGAGATAGTCATAAAGGGTAGAGGGCAGGCCTGGAACAGTGTATGCTTTTTTCACTAGTTTTTATTTTCTCTCTCTCTTTTTTATTCAATCTTTTGTTTTGTCTCCGTTATTATTGCTTTGCTACCTATATAAGATGGGAAGCAAGCCTGAGGAGTTGGCAATGGGACTGCCAGTTCCAGAGGGACTTGGGGATGAGGAGGAGGTGGGGGAAGGGAGTGCTGAGCAAACAACACCATAGACAAGGGAACAACTAAGGAATTAAAATCAGCAACAAGGAGGATGTAGAGATCCCGGTGTTGGAGAACAGCAATCCAGCTGAGAAGAATTACTAAAAGAAAGAACAAGGGTGAGCATGAGGGTGGGACAGGAGGAAGGTAAAAGGAAAGAGAGGAAAGATCTAGGAAGCAAAGTTATGGAGAAAGGCATAAACATAGGTGTGCACTTATATAAACATATTAATTCATAAAAATAGAGGTATT
>NW_022103941.1:359362-362121 GCF_000313985.2 Echinops telfairi | reverse complement strand
ACTTCTTCACCCCCCCAACTATCATGACCCCAGTTCTGCCTTTCAGTTCTGGCTAGACCGGAGCATGTGCCCTGGTACAGATAAGAGCTCAGGACACATGAAATCCAAGTCAGATAAACCCCTGAAGAACAGAAATGGGAGTAGTGTCAAGGCAAAATGTGAGGGGAGTGGGTGGAGAATAGGGGAGGTCATACCAAGAGCTCAAGTAGAAAGCAAATGTTTTGGGAATGATGATGGCAACAAATGTACAAATGTACTTGACATAATGGATGGTTATATGGATTGTGATAAGAGTTGTATGAGCCCCCAATAAAATTATTTTTTAAAAATGAGTTCTGATTGTTATCTTGTTCTTTGGTGCCACAAAACTCAGAGAATTTTGTACTATAGAGGCCTTTTTGTCATTTTTCAAGAATCTTACCACATCTTCAGTTGTTGGGTTTTCATTATTAACATTTGAGAAGCACAACCAATTGTTTAAATGGAAGTTCACAGTATGAAACAAACATGAAAAGTATCAAACAGAGATGAGAGGTTATTGTGAGATAGGAAACACACTGTCACATGTGTTGTCTCAGTGCTTTGTCCATACTCAAACAGTAGTCAGTAAGTGAACTCATCCTTGAAGATTAACAGTAGCAGCCGCGTGCATAGCTTGTCATTAGATCAGATTTTAAATGTAGTGGACATACGGAAGTTGAAAAGGGCATTTTTTTCCCTTCATGAACACAGGTAATATTTTAATGCCTATAACTAACGAACAAAGACAAGTATTTGTACAGAATATTCTCATTTGCCAAAAGAGATTTTTTCTAACTTGTGCAAATTCAATTCATTATTGATGCTACCTGGCACAGTGGGCCTGGATGAATGTTTTGTCTTCTCCTTAGGCCTTTCTCTTACTCCTCTGGAAGAACAAATGGGTGTTACCAACATGGTGCTGATGAAGAAAAGTGAAGATTAATGAATATTTCCCTGAAACTGATACAATACTTTGATTTTCCGGGTCTCTGGAAATAGGTGTATGTGAATTATTTGCAAGCAAAATTACTAAAGTTATCTTCTCAAAAGTTTAAGAAACACAGTAAGCTCTTGTGGCACAGTGGGCATACGTGGGCTTGCTAATCTCAAGTTCAACAGTTTGAAACCACCAGCCTGCTCTGTGGCTTTGGATACCTTCTCACCTGAGGAGCTCAGAATATTGATAAGTCTATAAAATGAGATGAGATTAAATCTTTGGATAAGTTAATGTAGACAGTTAAAGGATGAGACTTTGACTGAACTCTAAGGTAGATCTTATAGAATGCACAACCACGTATCAAATCTCTAAGAAATGAATGTCTCTCAGGATTATGATCTTCACCTTTAATTTCACACATATTGGCGTGCTTAGTCCTCAGATGAAGCAGATTATGTGGGCTAATAACCTGTGATGTACAAAGACAGATCTTTCTTACTGAGAGTGAAGAGTCTGAGTAAATTATTAATGGAAATAAAAAGCGATAACCTTGAGTATAGATTACAACCCAGCAAAAAGTAAACAAAAACCCTCACAAGGACACCAATAAATACATTCTAAATAAACTGAGAAAAACTTGAAATCTGGATTTATATTTTATTTGGGTCCACAATCAGCACCCTTGGAAGCAGCAGTCAAGAAATCAAAATACACAAGTCATTGGACAAATCTTCAGTAAAAGACGTATATAAAGTATTGAAATCAAAGATGTCACTTTGTGGACTACTATGAGGTCGGATTGAGCAGTGATATTTCCTGTCACCTCATATGTATTTTTTAATGGACAATTAATCAGGAAAAAACCCTACAATTTAAATTAATTCATTTGTATTTTGTAGTGGTGGTGCAGACCATTGAATAGACAGCATGAAGAATAAACAAATCTATCTTGCAAGAAGGAGCCCTGGTAGCATAGTGGTTATGTGTTGGGCTGCTCACTGAAAGGTCCTTAGTTTGAAACTGTTGGCAGCTCTGAGGGAGAAAGATAAGGTTTTCTACTCCTGTAAACAGTTACAGTCTAGGAAACCAACAAGGGTAGTTCTACCCCTTTCTTTAAGATCTGTCTGTATAAGTAGAATCGATCTAAAGGCAGTGAGGGTTTTTTTGTTTCTTTGTTTTGTATCTTGGAAAAAGTAAAGGTTAAATGCTAATAAAGAACAACAAGGGTGCGGTATCATCTCACATATATGAGACAGTACTCCATATATTTTACAGGAATGGAATTGTGCAGGAGAAAGCACATGATGGGGGCATGGGGAAGGCTAAGCAAAAAAATAGAATGAACCTCAATGGCTGAATTTTCATAATAATACACTAAGGCAATTAATCATATCAGGATTTGTGAGGAAAGTGCAAGACTGGGCAGGGTTCCTTCTGTCATACAAAGGGTCACTCTGAGTGCAGAATTATTCTACAGGACTGTGGTTGTTACATAATCTGGTGTCAATTTGAGAGGATTACAAGTGAAGGAGTGGAGTCTGGCCTGTCAATCAATATACAGTACATGCTCACCCACTGATATAGTTCCCGTGTAACAAGGTACAGTGTATCAAATGTGACAAATCCCAGGTCTGTGCAACCATGGAAAGGGAGAAAGTCTTCTTCACAGTACTAATGGTCATTGAAAAAGGAGGTTTGTGACCAGGAAGGTAAGAAAGACTAGTGGCAGGCGGTCAGGCTGCTATGTGACAGGTTGGCATTCACCATCAACCAGAAAGTTTGAGCTTCTTCTGCATCCAGC
>NW_022103941.1:355007-359215 GCF_000313985.2 Echinops telfairi | reverse complement strand
TCTGTGTGTGTGTGTAAAGATCTCTGCCATTTTTGTTGCTCAAACCAAGGAGGCTGCCCCCTTTCTTAGAAGCCCAGGGAAGTGGAGTGTATGCAGCAAACAGCCTGTACAATGTGAAGACCACTCATTCTCTGCTATACTTGGCTGCAGCTTACATATCTCTGATGGTGATTGACCTTACCGTTCTCAGAAGGATATTAAACTATAGAGATACACAATTCAGAAAACACTAACCACCATCTTCATGGCCCAGTGGCTTGAAAGCTGTAGGGGTGAGTGGGGGTAAATGGGAAGCCAGAAGATGGACAGCCTCCCGACCCATTCCTTAAAACTTAGTAGGGTGTGTTATTTGTTTCTCTGTTTTTTGGTAAAGGAGACCCAGGGTTGTTGAGCTTATAGGGAAAGCAAATAGAACAAAGGTTTCAGGGGGAAGGGGAACATACAGGAGTGGGGAGATAAGAGGAGACGATATCAAGGAATCCAGGAAGGAAAAGTATGCTTGAAGACTGATTATGGAAGCAAGTGCACAATTCTGTTTGATGTGATTAAACTATGGAATGATCTGACATATGTATTAACTGCCAAGTTGCAGAAAATTAAAAAAAAAAACATAGCTCCAGGAATGGATTTTGGGCTCACACTAAATACAAGCTCTGACTTAAGAACAATTAGTTCTTACATCATGGCCCTGCTCAATACTCTCCCTCAGGAAAGGAACACAAATGAGACAAGTGCTATAGCAAAATATGCTATAGCAAAAAAAGAATTTAGATCAGCGGTTCTCAACCAGTGGGTCACGACCCCTTTGAGGGTTGAACAAACCTTTCACAAGGGTCGTCCAATGCACAACTGTAGCAGAATTATAGTTATGAAGTATCAAAGAAAATAATTTTATGGTTGGGGGTCACCACAACATAAGGAACTGTATTAAAGGGTGGTGGCATTAGGAAGATTGAAGACCACTGATTCAGATGGTCTCCGGCTATCAGATAAAATAGTATCTGGGGTATTAATGGCTTGTCTAAAGACGAGCAGCCATTTAAGTGAGATGTCAACTAAGTCCACATGGAAGAGGCACACCATCATCAGTCAGGGAAGGATTGGAATACATATAATCCAAAATTGAAGGAGGGATCAGTATCAGAGCCTAAATTGTGAGAGTCTGGTGTGCAGAAGGCTATGCATGAGAGTGGGAGTCCAAGATTCTCTGGTGGAACGACATAGTAAATAAGCCTCCAGAGAACTCCCTCTATCTAAAATTAAGGGTTTTGGAGGAAAATGTCAATAAACAGAGTGTTTGGGAGAGAGGAGTATAGAAGATCAAAGGCATAAATCTGACGTGAAACATTATAACTTTGTCAGCAGATCCACCCTATGATGCAGGCTGGACCTGATCTGATTCCCAAAATACTCTGTAATTGTTTGTATTGTTTTCTTTGTTCATATAAGAGTGTATCTCAGAGGTGTTATGTCAATGGAGTTCACCCTGTCAAAGTTGTATTATATACTTCTCTTTGGTATATGTAACCCAGGACCAATTCTCCTATAGGGACAGCAAGTAGAATAAAGGGTTTAGGGGAGGGAGGGTACAATGAGGTGGTGAAGGGGGCAAATGGTAGATGATGTCAAGTCCATGTAGAAAAAGATTGTTTAGAAACTGATTATGGTAACAATTGTACAGTTCTACTTGACATGTTCGAAATTTTGAATTATATTATAGATGTATTAAATCCCAACTCAATGTGTATATATATATATATAAACTTTGTGAGGACTCACTGGCCCCTGACCATGGCCTCGTTCCTAAAGGAAAGGAGGAGTGTACACATTGCTCATTCAAACTCATCACTCTCACAGGGGACACTTGTCCTGGTAGGCAGCGCTGTCATCACTGCCTGTGACCTGAGAACGTGCTGATTGGGCATGTGCTTGGCCTTCCAGGACTCCCATCAGTAGTTAGACTATGGTCTCAGGAGGAGAGTGCAGCCCTGCATTTATGCCCCAGAGACTGGCCACACCACTCCATTCATTGCCCTTGGGGGTGACCACGTCAGGAAGACAGGATTGTCCAGGCAGTGGCAGCCCCACAAGGCCTGAGGAAGTGCCGCTCAGCACCAATGGCTTCCCCCATCTCCCCCCTACTGGGTCCTGGGGTGACGTAGAAAAGATATCAAGCTTGCTCTTGTAAGACCCTCTGGTGGGCCCAAAGGGTCGCCAAGCGGCCATAGGACCTTTAGTCCTAGAAAGGGACAGCCACAAGCCAGGTCTCCTCGGGTCACTTAGTTGGTCAGAGAAATCAGGACATAGGGTGTGCAGTATCTGGAAGTGTGAAAGACCTTTTTTCTCACTCTTGACTTCATTGATCCTGATCCACCCCCTGGGATCCACAAAGTGGGTGGAGGCAAATCATGAAAGGCTTCTCCCAAAGTGGGCCTCCTACTTTGCCCCGTATGTGTAAATGTCATGGACTCTTCGACTGTACAGTGAACTACGACAGCAACTTACCACAAGGATGATCATAACGATGGCAATGATGCCAATGCTGCCCCCTTGGACTTGTGGTGAGGAAATTATCACAATTACACTCCATCACCCAGAATGTGCTGGTCTTATGTGCCTGAAAGATCTGCTCCCGTTCCACTTGTGCTCGGGAAGTTCACTTTATGGCAACTGGAAGATGTATGAAAGTATAGGGGTGGAATTCAACTTGTCAATCAGGTCATAGGCTGGTGGTACCTCCATGGGGACGTGGCCTTCTCATAAGAAGGACCCTGAGAACCTCCTCTCTTTCCCCCTCTGCCTTCCTGCTTGCTGGAACTCTGCCACAGACCCTGAGAGCTACTGGAGCCCAGCCATATTTCCACCTATCTTGGATCCACCTGGCCCTGCATCCACCGGCTTGTGATCTTCCTGAATTCTGTATCATTGCATGTGGCTCTGTGAGTCTGAAGAGGGACTTGTGGACTAGTGTAAAGCTGATGAACTTGAGTTGGACTGGGCTAGGATACTTGCTTGATATGTAATTACTTCTATATATAAAGCTCTTACGTGAGTGTGAGTGTGTGTGTGTGTGTGCGTGTGCGTGTGCGTGTGTGTGTGTGTGTGTGTGTGTGTGACTTCATCGATCCTGATCCACCCCGGGGCTCCATGATGCTCCACCCCCTGTCCACTAGAGCCAATGCCCCTGTCTCTTCTCCAAAAGTAAGCCTCCTAGTTTGCCCTATACATGTAAATGTCATGGCCTCTTTGACTGTATAGTGAAATATGACAGCAATTTACCACCAGGATTTGTTTCAGGATAGTCAACCCAACTTAACATATTGCTCCTCATGAAGCTGTGCAAAACCCACATTCTAAAGATGCCCGTGATGAGGTAAGCAAAGCTCAGGCAAGAAATTCACACCAGTACCCACTCATCAGCAGGTACCAAGGGGCAGGACAAAGGACCAGGTCATTTAGATGGAAGGGGCTTCTCTCTCTGCCTCTTACCCTCCCTTTTACTTTCTCTCATTTTCTCTCTCTCTATGTCTCTATCTCATCTCTTTCTTTGTCTCCCTATCTCTGTCCTGTTTATTTGTCTATCTCTCTTTGTCACCTTCTGTCTTTCTAGCTCTCTCTCCCTTTCAATCTCTCTCCACACACATCTCTCTTTCTCTCTCTCCATCTCTCTGTCATTTTCTTTCTCCGACTTTGTCTCTATTTCTATAGCTCTGTCTCTCTGTGTCTCTCTCTGCTTCTCCATCTTTCTGTGTGTCTCTCTGTCTCCTCCCATTTACATAAGCCATCCATATGGGGTTTCCTCAGGCATCGATGCTGCAGTGACCACCAGCAATGCGTCCACTTTCTTGTCATCATCGTCATGGCAGAGTGGCTCAGGTCCCTTCATCAGGGTCCTTGATCACATGTCCAGGCTGCTAATACCGCAAAGAGGCTCCACTTTTAGAATTTTGGATATCTTGACTCACTGAACCTGCTGCACAGCTCCTGTTCAGAGAGGGTTAGCAAACACAGGAACAATCATTAGTACAGAGTAATGACAATCCATATGACATAGATTCCTCCAGGCTCAGATGGGAAGTTTTCAGATTTTCACCAAACTGGTCATCTTATGTGAATTGCTCCAGCACTCAGAGGCACCTGAGATGTTCTCTTTAAGGAACCAGGCCCCTAGAAGCAACATCAGACAAAGCCACTGAAGAAAGAAACAG
>NW_022103941.1:352256-354269 GCF_000313985.2 Echinops telfairi | reverse complement strand
TGGTTCACACCAGTTTTGTAGAATTGATATCTAATTCTTGGTTGAATTCAACGACACGTTAAAATGGCATTTATAATCAGAGTTCTCTCTAAAGTGGGAAGCCAGAGAGCAATCCAATGTGGAAATCACAACTTACATTCTGTACTCTTTTTAAGTGTTCATCCATGCAATAGCATTTGCTAAGAACCCATAGTATGTTCATTCTATCCATAGGAATAAAAAGTTAGATGGAACTATGCTTTTAAATCATTATTTATTAATTTCATAAAACTTATACTTTTGATTTAATACTACATTTTTATTCCCTTGAGTTTGTTACTTCAATAAGCAAACATAACATAAAGAGAAAAGTGCCAAACAACCAGAGGGTGACATGCTGTCACTCGATTCAGTTTTGTGTTGTGCCTAAATACCCACAATGTATTATGGGTGAGTTATGCAATTCCTGAAACAGTTCAAAGAGCTGAAAATATTGTCAAAACAATTGCTGCAAGTTCAGCAGAATCAGAAAGAGGTTTTTTGAAGATGTACATAATTTCTTCAGAGAAGAGAAGTTACCACACGTTGTTATACCACCCATGTTTCAGTTATTTCTTCATGATGGTGAGTATAGACGAGGGTCATGTGAAACTGCAACTCTCTATGGTAGCAGGTCTCATCTTGGCCCTGTGGAAATAGCTCTAGAAACCACTACAATATGGCCACCGTGGCAGACATCCTCACATCATTTATCTGCCTGGAAAAGCCCCTTTCACTCTCTCCTGTGGGGACTCGGAGTGTTCAAGAGAATCTGGGACAGATGGCAGGTGAGGTGTGGTGACTCTGGCCTGCACCTTGCATGCCAGCAGATAGCTGCTCTCCTGGGCTGCTGGATGTGGGGCAGAGGTGTGCTTTGTTGGGCTCCAGCTCCTCTATGGCTGAAGAGATGCCTTGTAACAGACAAGAACATGACCAATGGGGAGATACGGGAGAGGGAGAAGGGGAGGTTGGAGAAAGGAAGGGGGTTGGGGAACCAACCCAGGGACAAGGGAACAACAAGTGGAGAGGCTACAGGGGCCCTGCAGGATGGCGACCTTGTTGGTGGAAGCCACCGAGCTGCAGCATCGCTAGCCCGGAGGCATCCACCTCACCCAGCTTGTCGCACTGCTCCCGGGACAGCAAGTTCTACCTGCTGGTGGTCCTCAGCAAGATTGTGACTGAGGAGCACCTGTGGCGCGACATCCTCAACATCGAACATGGTAAGTGGCCCCCGCAGCCCCCAGGGATGAGCGAGAGCAGGGAGATGCGCCAGCGGGACCCCACCCAGGGCGCCAAGGCCACCCTTGTCGCTGCGCGCGCCCGCACCCTCTCCCCTCCCTACCACCTCCCACACTCCATCCACCCAGACACTCTTCTGGGCTACTTGGGGAGAACATTCCGGATTCTTAGACTTGAAGCCTTGAGAGAGGGACCCTCTACTAACCTTGAGGGTTCTGTCCTGGAGCTAGCCACTGCCTCTCTTCGGAAGTGAGATGCAGGTGTCAGAGAAGAAGAGGCCACAATAACGTTGCCACCTCTAGGGCAAAGGAGGGGTGGGGAGTGGGAGACCCTGATGCTGCCACTCCCTGCCAGCGCCCTCGCTCCCTGCAGTAGGCTGGGGCCCTCTGTGCCAGCCCACCCTGGGCTGAAGCATGGTGCGCTATGGCTCCCTTGGGAACCAGCTTCGCCCACAGCCACCTTGTCCTTGGGCCCTCAGAAATGCCTTTTCTGGCTTAAACACCACCCCACCACTCCCGCATCCGTTCTTTCCCGGGAATGACTAGGCTCCTGTGAAAGCTATGCCTGCCCCAGACCCCGGACCCCACCGGGACCCTGGGACGGAGAACCGCCCGCGCATTGTTCCCAGACTGAGCCTGCCAGCCTCACTTCAGCTCCCCCGCCCGCACCCCACCCACCTTCCAGGTCCTTGGCTGCAGCTTTCAAAAAGGACAATGGGATCCTAAAGTTGCGGGGTGGGGCTTCTTCTTTATAAAA
>NW_022103941.1:349396-351358 GCF_000313985.2 Echinops telfairi | reverse complement strand
ATCAAGACTACCATTTTTATTGTGAAATGCTTCTGTGAGCATCTCAGCAGCCCTTTACAAGCTCCAGGCTTTTCATCAGAGAGGCTCCAATTCGGTTTATTGCACATCCACCCCCTTTCCCCTCCTCCCCCCCGGAAGATTTCACCCGGACTGACTTTGGGTGTGGTTGCTGTAGAATCAATTACTTCTGGATTTTGTTGGAGAGTCATTTGTCAGCAGCCTTGCTGGGAAACGTCACCATTCGAGGGGTTTTTCTACCTATAAAATCTTCTGAGCCACTGGGGTGGTGTCAGGAGCAGGGTCATCCATCACCCTCATTTTAGAAATCAGAAGCCAGGAAGCAAGGGAAGGATAGTGGACTTGTTCAAGGTCACACCTCTCACAATCGCCCCCAGGGCCAGTACTGCAGCCACACTGGTTTTCAGGCCCAGTCGGGTATGCTTCTACAGAGAGAGCAGAAGCGCACCTGGGAGAAATTCCAAATACAGCCATTTTCAGAGCTGCCTTTGTGCAGGCATGCACTTGTGGCAGCGCCATAGGCAGGGAGGTGACATAGCAGTCACTTTCGGACCAAAATTATTCTCCTGCTTTGTTACGGATCATCCTTTCTGAGTGGGAATTCCTCCTGGGGTTTGTTCCAGCCGCGGCTTACTTGTTGGAGGGTCTTTACTCTTTATTTGCGTTTTTTACACTAGGAGTTACTCAGATCTGCTTTCTTAATCCTTTTAATTAAAAAAATTGATGTATTTTATGTAGAAGAAAGGGCACATATCATGAGGAGGGGGGCTTCTAAATTTTGGGGGAGGGTGGGACAGGAGGGGGAGGAATCCATTATTGCTCCATTTCAGTTTTCCATGAACATTTGTGAAGCCCCCCTAGTAGATGGTCAGCTCAGTGAATTGTCACAAAATGAACACGCCTGCACTATCCAGCATCAGACATGACCGGCTCTCTACAGGCCCATCTCCAATTCCCTTTCCAATCACCAGGCTGCCCTGATTTTAAAAATGCCTACTTTGCTCAAGTTTTTGTGAGGAACTCTGAAATGGCTTTATTGATCCCATTAAGCCTCAACTAAGTGAGTGAACAGGGACATTTCCTTATGCCCAGTAGCAGATGAGGCCTTTCCTCCAGAGACTGCTCTCCTGGGTCCTGGTTTCTCCTGCAACTCCTGCTGCAGCGCCTTCCAAAGCTCAGTGAATAAATAGTACTGCTACTGCTTTGGCAGCTTTTCAGAGGGCCCCAGGGGGCCTAACAAGCTGGAAGGTTGACTGTGTCCCCCTGTGGGTGATACAGGGCCTCAGGTTTCAGGTCCCACTTGGGGCTCCTCCAGAAGTCACTCTGCTAGTACTATGGTGGCTGCTTGTGACAGTGTGTTGTGCTACATGAAGCAAGATGGATCTCTTTCAGGGAGTCAGGCTCTGCATATGTATGGCAGGCTGGGAAGCAGTTCATCCTCTGTTACTCTCCCTTCCTCCTTCCCCTCCCATTTAAGCAAGGCTCTGTGGGTTTAGGGACCTTGGAGACTTGGATTCCTGCCATCTGGCTGGGAAGACCGAGAGAATAACCTATAAGTCTGTAGGGAAATGCTGGTAATACCGTAAATCAACAGGCTTGAATCCTCCCAATGTGAATGCTTAGTAAGTGCTTATTAAAGACCAAGGTGGAGAAATGATCATTCCAGTCTTTTCAACTATATTCCAAAAGCCTAATTGTGGGATTTGGCTGGACCTTCTCTAGAGATGCAACAGGAGTCATTCTTTGGTCTCATTTTATTTATTACATATGTAACACCTTACGCCAAACCATTGTCTCTCCCAGCAGCTCCCATTCCATACTCGCCCTCTGCTGCCTCACTGATTCTGCCCACAAAAGACCTAAAAGCCTTCCTTCTTGTTCAGTAGAGCCCCCATGTTTCTGGATCCTTTTAACCCACAGACCACATCCATCCATGCTTGCAAA
>NW_022103941.1:345908-347501 GCF_000313985.2 Echinops telfairi | reverse complement strand
TTCCAGTCCACCCTGACAAGAAATAGCAGAGCCCCAGTGCATACAAAGCATGCCCTCCAGTCATCCTTGCTCACCTGGTTTTTGCAGGGTGCCCTCTTGTGCACTAGGAGTCACTGATTCAGAGGACTGAAGGAGCCTGACTGTGCCCATCAAATCTTCAGGGCACAGCACCTCTAACCTGCAGAAGCAACAATGGGGCAAAGATTCCATATGGAAAACAACAGAGAAAGAGGGTTTTGGGGATGATAGGCAGTCAGAGGGCTGCTAAGCAGTTCTGCACAAGGAACATGGGACTAACGTTCACATTTGCCAGGGTGTACTTTTATACTGCTGTGTGTTTGCATGGAGAACCCCCAGACGAACACAATTGGGTCACATGGCTGAGTCCAGTGTGGACAGAGAGAAGGGGCATGGCTGGTGCCTTCATTAGATTCCAATGTTGTCACCAGGCACAGACACATCCTTGATAGTAGGATTTATATGGAATGAACATAAGCTGTTTGTTTTGTTATATTTTATCAGTTTTTCTCTTGATTCTACGACTGCTCCAGGACCTGAGAGATAACCTCTGTCTCTCTCCCTTTCCCCTCTGTGGAGGTCAGAGTCTCTGGATGCCGTTCATGTCAACTCTCTGAGGGGAAGCCAGTAAATAGTCCTCTGGACAGATGGAGTATGGAACTGGTCACAAGGGAAGATAGCATTATCTCTGAAGATTTCAGCATAGATGTCTGTCCACTAATGACCTGATGCCTCTACCAACCCATGGTTACACTAGATGGAGCTCTAAGAACCCAGTTCCCAGCCCCATTGGGAAACCCTGCCCTCTCACAAAATAAGGAGCAAATGTCTGATTCACAGTCCTAGGGGAGCCCCTGTGATTGTCTGGAGAACTCTGCCCACACCCCTAACTATGCCCATGCCGCACCTCCCACACCTCCCCAGTTCTGGCCTCTGATCCCTGATTCTGCCTTCCAGAGGCGGCACTGCTGCCCAAGGATACAAGAAGTCACAAGAAAACCCATGCATCACTGGGACTTGTACTCACCCTGATTTGCTGCATCAGGCAGCATGGATTTCCATGATGAGTAGACACTCACTAGCTCCTGGGGAGCCCCAGGATGAGGGTTAGTAAATGTTGTACCATCTAAGAGGGACCCAAAGACTGAGCAGACACAGAACCCAGTCCCAATCTCAGCTCTCTGTCTCTGGAGAAGGCTGTCCACCATCCTGCTGGAGTGGCCATAAGATCAGGCGTGGACCACTTTATGTCGTCTGACGTCATAGACTTATAGGATGTCATAGGCACACCCTGACAACACCCGATGAAAACCTCCCAAGCCCAGTCCCTCCTCTCAGGGGCTGCAGGAAATCCCAGGATTAGGTGCTAGGGATTTAATTCTGCCCCTCAAACTCTGTGTTGCAAATCCTAACTGCCAGTCTATGATGCCATTTGAGGATTGCTGTTTTGCTATGTCCATGAGACCATGTAAGTATACATTGTACTTAGAATCATTCTCTTCTGAGTTATAAAACAGCGTTTCAAGCACAGAAGCATCTGCATGTGAAAGATGTTCCATGATCTTCCAAAGAACC
>NW_022103941.1:331777-344913 GCF_000313985.2 Echinops telfairi | reverse complement strand
ACTGGTGAGGAAATTCCACTTTACTGAATCCCTTTTCCCCACAAACATTTTGAGGCTCTCTCTGATAACAGATCAGTTTGGAAAAGGTTCCTCAGTGAACTCATTTATTTTCAATTGCTCAGCTTGGGCTCATCCTCAGACTGTTTCACAGTCTGCCTCTGTCTCTGCTACAGGGGACTACACTTATTCCCAAGAGAATTCCCATGGCTGCATATCTCTCCCTGGCACCTACCTGTTAGGAGCCCCTTGTTCCAGTTCACCTTCTGTCTGGACGCAGTTGGTTACTTTACTCTATTGAGAGTCCTCAAATTCCCCCCCCCCACCCCCTCGCAGCTCCACAATCCAAATCCCTTCAGTAGTGGCACCAGAACCCGCCCAATCTCCATACCTGGTCCAAGTGTGCTAGATTCACAAAGGACAACTCTGGAAGTCCGGTCTCCTGGTGGCCCCTCTCCTGGTCTGTGTCCCTGGGTGTTAGAGAAGTCTTCTTTTGTACCATAGCAGACTGGGCACAGTTGGGGTCCTTGACTGCTTCTCACCCTTTCCTATCCAACAGGGTTGCTTCAGAAACCCTGCCCAATTCCCGGCCAGTCTGCTCCCAGATGAGCATGGACTCAGGTCCTAGCCCCTTGTCCACAAACTGGTGGTTTCCCAAGGGCCACAGCCCAGTTATCCAACATGGGAAGAATATCCCAGTTCTCATCTGGATGGAGGCTGTGCTTCTAGAAATCAGATTTTCAGGGGGCGGAGGGGGCTGCAAGATCCTGGCTTCAGTCCACTCCTTTCAAGACAGACACAGAGCCCTAAGGCACACAGACAACCAGACAATATCTTATGGGCAACCTTGCTCACCTGGTTTTTGTAGGGAGCCCTCTTGAGCACTAGGAGTCACCAATTCAGAGCATGGAAGGAGCTGTCCCAGGCAGCGGGATTATGTGCTGGTGCCTATCACTGTGATGATGTAACCTACTGTACTGAGGATGAATATGAAGAATGCTACACCCACAGTGACACAGCACGGACACAAAAGCCACACCTAAAGCAAAGCTCCTAGAGCACTATCCCAGGTGACAGCCTGCTCTGTCCATCAAATCTGCAGTACTCAGCACCTCTGACCTGCAGAAGCCAGCCTGAGACAACAATGGGGCAAGGATTCCAAAGGGAAAACAACAGAGAAAGAGGGCTTGGGGGATGCTAGGTCATCAGAGGGCTGCTAAGCAGCTCTGTACAAAGAACATGGGACTAACGTTCCTATTCACCAGGGTGTATTTTTATACTGCTGTCTGTTTGCACGGAGAACCCCCAGAAGAACACACTTGGGTTTGCGGTTGTGGTCACATGGCTGAGCCCAGTGTGGACAGAGAGAAGGGGCAGGGCTGGTGCCGTCGTTAGATTCCAATGTTTTCACCAGGCACAGACATGGCTTTGGTCATAGGCTTTATATGGAGTGAAAATAAACTGTTTGTCATGTTATATTTTATCAGTTTATCTCTTGGTGATTTTACGACTGCTCTAGGACCTGAGTGATGGCCTCTGTCCCTCTCCCTTTCCCCTCTGTGGAGGTCAGGGTCTCTGGATGCCGTTCACGTCAACTCTCTGAGGGGGAGCAATAAAGTGTCCTCTGCGCAGGGAGAGTACGGAACTGGTCACAAGAGAAGATAGAAGCATCTCTGAGGATTTCAACATAGAGGTTTGTCCACAAAGGACCTGATGTCTCCACCAAGCCATGGCCACACTAGAAGGAGCTTTAAGGACCTAGTTTCCAGCCCCATTGGAAAACCCTGTCCTCTCACGAAATAAGGAGCAGGCATCTAATTCACAGTCCTAGGGGAGCCCCTGTGATTGTGTGGAGAACCAGGCCCACCCCTATCTCCTCCCTGCACCCCCTGGCCTTGGCCTCAGATCCCTGATTCTACTGTCCAGAGGTGGCACTGCCACCCAAGGGACCGAGAAGTCACAAGGAAACCCGTGCATAAGTGGGACTTGTACTCCCTCCCCCTGGGTTGCTGCATCAGGCAGCATAGATTTCTATGATTAATGACTCGAGGGGAGTCCAGGACGAGGGTTAATCGATGTTTTGTCAGCTAAGAGGGACCCAGGACTTTGAACAGCTCAGAACCCAGCCCCAAGCTCAGCTCTCTGCCTCTGGAGCCAGCCGCCCACCATCCTGCAGGAGCGGGTGTCAGATAAAGCAGACAATGCTCTCCTATATCCTAGGAGAGTGGGCACAACTGGCATCCAGTCACTGCAAGTGTAGCAGTTCTCAACCCCCAGCTGTTCCAAGGCAGAAAACGGAGTCTGTCTTAGTCTTGGAAAAATTAGTCTATTTTACAATCTTGGAAGAAACCCACAGGGCAGTTCTTCTCTGTCCTATACGGTGGCTCTGGTGCAGAACTGACTTGATGGCAATGAATTTGCTGTTGAGTTTTATGGAAACTGTGGTGCAATAAATTTCTGTTTGTTGAACATGTCCATTTGTGATATTAAAAAAATTAAATCATTTTATTGGGGGCTCTTACAGCTCTTAGCACAGTCCATACATCCATCCATGGTGTCAAGCACATTTATGTTTCCATCATCATTTTCAAAACGTTTCTTTCTACGTGAGCCCTTGACATCAGCTCATTTTTCCCTCCTCCACCCTCCCTCCCTCATGCATTTTTGATAATTTATAAAAAATTTTTTCATGTCTTACACTGACCACTGTCTCCCTTCACTCTATTTTCTGTTGTCTGCCCCCCTGGGAGGGGGTTATATGTAGATCGTTGTGATTGGTTCCCCCTTCCTCCCCCCATCTGCCCCCTACCCTCCTGGTATCACTATTCTCATTATTGGTCCTGAGGGGTTTATCTGTCCTGGATTCCCTGTGTTTCCAGCTCCTATCTGTACCGGTGTATATGCTCTGATCTAGCTAGATTCATAAGGTAGAATTGGGGTCATGATAGTCGGGGGTATAGGGGGGAAGCATTAAAGAACTAGAGGAATATATGTTTCATTGCTGCTCTACTGCACCCTGGTCTCTTCTTGGTTACCCTTCTATGAGGAGATGAGTGACATTTCTCTTAGAGCAGTACACAGGAACTAAGGAAGAGCACCATGGATTTGGGGGAGGGCATGTCACAGCCTTACAACTGAAGGCACACGCCTCCGGGGCTTCTCACTCCTGAACCCCGAGCTCCTAGATGCTCCCTACAGGAACATCACAGGAAGGTCCAGACAGTGGTGGCCAAAGCCCACCCCTAACCCAGCCTAATCTGACCCTCATCCGTGCACTCCTGACAACCTCTCCCTGCAGACAGGCAGCGGAGGCATCCCTTGGCAGTGGCCCAAACACGGAGCTTTGGATCAAGGGTAACTATAAGGACACCAGAACAGGTTTCAGGGCCTCCCACAGGTAGCCTGTCGAGGTGCCCCCTCCTCCCGCGGGATCGGTTCACCTATCAGGGCCACGGCCCGTGAGCCCAGAGACTACCTTCTATCATCCCTGCCTGTGCTGAACAGTGGCAGTCAAAAGGTTTGGCTGGCCCAGGTGAGCATAGGCAAACCCATTAATCTGGTTTAGAAGTCGAGAAGGCGTCTGGTGGACAGTTCTAGAAGACATCATTGAGGACTGGGGTGTCCATAGGGCCCAGCAGGAACATTGAACAGCCCCTGACCCCGGCACCATCCCAGATCCACCAGCTAGTGCCTCCAAAGCCCTAGCCAAAGGGGGTGGGGGCAGCGCGGGATTGAATGCTAGACCCCCCCCAGGCCTGGTGTGGTCCCCTTTCCTGGGGCGTTTCCAGGGAGCAGACATGGAGGGCCCTGGAGCTGCTCAGCCTTCTCTTCTCTGAAGCACCTTCCTCAGTTGATCTCCCAGAGGCACCCACCAAGGAGTGTGCCCCTGCTTCAGAAACCAAGTATCTTTTGGAAACGGTGGTCTGTTCTGGAGTCTCTCCTGGCCACTGGCAAGCTGCTTTGCCAGTGCTTCCTCCCTGAGAACGCCCACAGGAGACACCCTAAGGGGAACCTTGTTCCCAGGAGCCCAAGGGAAGAAGTGCAAGTGCCTTCTGGTGCCACCATAGCCACTGGGGACTGGTCTTCTCCCCCATCGTGAAGAATGCAGTGTCACTCTGAATCTTTCCTGGGGGCCTGGAGAGTTGGGAGAGGGGGTGGCTGGGCTTGGCCACCTGCTCTAGCCCCCGGACCAGGAGACCCCAGAGCTGAGGACTGGATGCAGCGCTGGCTGCCTGGGCCAGCAGAGCCCTCCAAAGAATTGGCTCGGGGCCTGGGCATAAACGCAGGGTTTTTTGTCAAGGACCCTGGCATGGTGTGATTATAACTACCACAGTGACAGACCCAGCATCAAAAACCTGCCTCTGAACACAGCCCTCTGTGGTCACGACCAGCACCAGGCCCAGCAGGCCTTGAGCTGGGCTCTCCCAAGTGACCCACATCCCTCAGCATGGGTCCAGGGAACCCAGTCACTCTAGATCCTAGATCTCCTCCAGCCTCAGGAAGTCACTTCAGACAGGAGACAGGACCAGATGCCCCACTCGTGGTAAAGTCCCCCATGGGGAAACACCCTGGCCACAGAGCCAGGCACTGGAAGGCTGCAGCCTGACTTGAAGCCCCATGCAAGGCCCCCGAAAAGCTGCTGTTCCTGCTGTGCCCCCCTGTGGATATACCTGGCCTGTACCTTGGGGTAGCCTGCTCTTGGATAGGGGTCCCGAGGAGGTGAGGTGGGGAATTGGTTCCAGAGCCGCGTGGAATCCCCTAGAAGTTAGATGCAACAGAGTTTCTTCCATCTGTCGACATTCACTTGGAGATGGTTGCAACAGCATTCCTTCCAGTGGGAGCAGGTCTGAGGCTGTCTCAGTACTCCACCCACCCCATCATCTCCAGGTCTTTCTGCCTGGAAGAGGGTAGTGAAGACCCTGGGAGTCTGTCTTCAGCCTTCTGGGCTAGGAGGCAAGTGAGGCAGGAGGGACCTCTGCTCAGGTGGGACCAGCTATGGTTCCTCTAACCCAGTTCAGCTTTGCCGTCAGAGGTCCTCCCAGTCCAGAACCAGCACCCTGTGGCTTGGCACCTTCCCCTTGTTCCTTCTCTCTTGGGGCCAGCATGGCCTCTTGTCCACTGTCCTCGCCTGCCTCTGGCCCCCAGAGGCCACACAGGGCAGAAGAAGTCCCTACCGCCTGGTCGAAGACCCCTAAGAAGCCTGACGGCATCCTGAGGTCCACCAGACATCCTGCTCCCCACACCCCAGGGTTGTCCATCATACCCTGGGGCACCCAGCTTCCCTGACTGCCCAGCACCTTCTCAGCCTTCATTTCTGGTGTCCAGCGACAAGCTGGACCCACAACTCTCTCTGTTTCTGTGAGGGTGGCCCGCCTAGCGGGGTGCCAGCCCCTGTTCTTGACAGGAAGCACTGAGATGTGATGGATGGTGAGAGTGACCCCAGGAGCTCCACAAACAGAAGCTACCTCTAGCTCCACACATAGTGCCTTCCAGACCTGGGGGTGGGGAGGGGGATGGTGGAGCAGGGCAGGGGCCAGTTGGAGGGTGCCTTTCTGAAAGTCTGCCCTTGATGGAGAGAGGGGAGAATTGTGCTTGGGGTGGAACCCCAGTAATTACCACACGAGCCCAAGGATGGCCAAACGTGAAGAGAGGCTTGAGACTAGAGATCAGAGGCAGATACGCATGAAGCCCTCATCCTCTGCCAGCATACTCCAGAGGGGCAACATCCACACCCCACATCATGGGGAAACTGAGGGATTCCCAGTTAGGGTCATGGGTGAGTAGTATGCAAATCAGTAGGAAGGAGACTGAGAGCCTCAGCTGCTGGCCCAGGTCACTGTAACTATTTCTGGGACTATTATGAAAGGCTCTGAGCTATTAGCCTGGAACACATACCCCACTTTCCCAGAGAGCCCCCATGATACCACCGCGTCCTCTCCTGAGGTGCCCTAAGGGCCTAGTGGGTTACAAGTTGGGCTGATCACCACATGATCAGCGGTTCAAACCCAGAAAGCCCTCCAAAGAAGAAAGATGAGTGTGTCTGCTCCCTCCCGGATGGAAAGCCTCGGAAGCCTGAGTGAGGGGGGTCTGCTCTGGCCCACAAGGTTGCCAGATGGAGATGGATCCAAGGACAAGGGCTGGGCTTCCTGGGTCTCTCTCCAGGAGGCTCTCTCCCCACCCCACTAGAAGCGCAGCCTCCCTGGGACACGCGGCCCAGTTCTCTAACGCCCCTGTTGGCTCACAGCCCTGGAAGACATAGGCATTCATGTCTGGGTGTTTATCACTGTGCCCAAGTGGCAACCACAGTGCCATGAGCCCCTCTCAAAACCACCTAGACTCTGCTGGTTCCATTGAGGTCTGAGTCTTATCTTGTCAGCATCTTCACGCGGGTCAGAGAGGTTGGAAGTGCCATCCCCTTTCAACAAGGCTGGGAGACACACCTATGGGCTGGCTGACAGCAACGACTTTTCACAGCGGCCCACCCAGACGGTATCTGTTCAAGGGTGGTGCTCCCCCTGCCCACCTCCTGTGTGAGCTGAGCTACACTCAGACTTCTAGACCCCGAGGCTCCAGCTTCCCAAGTCCCACCCCTAATGTTCAGAGAAACCGGATGCTGTCTCCGGCCCCCCAGCTAAGAGGTCTCAGGGCCCCCCTCCCACACTGGCTCCAAGCCTGATTCAGTAGTTCCCCGCCTGCCTGCACATCCTAGGACTTCTGTGCCTGTGAGGAAACCTGGTTCCTGGAGGTAGCCAGTGTGAACCCCTGTCTGTTCAGAGAAGGATGAGCTCTTGCTAAGTAAGCATCAAATGCCCGTGTTACATCTAGTGTCTCCTCCCTTAACCGGCTGTATTTCTGCACACACAGTCCCGGAGGGCTCTGAGGCCACAGGCTGGACATCCCCCAGTGGATCAGACCACCACCTAAAACTCACCCCCACCTCCACGAGACCTGTGTGAGCCACCATGCCACAAGGACAGAGAGGACTCCCTGGGCACAGAGGAGGGCTTGGAGGGCCCACAGCTCTGCAGAATTCCTCTGCCCAGACTACCCCCAATCAAAACCCTGTCGCTGGTGCCAGAGCACACCAGCCCTCACCTGTCCTTCCTCCAATCTGCTGTCTTCTCCTCCTTTCATGTTGGAAGCTCCAGGATCCCATGCCAGATGGGGGCGCAGAGGCTGGACCCATGATTTGGTATGAGGTTCACACACGGTGATACTACGGTACTAACTCCCACTGTGCCTGACTTCCCAGCAAATACCAGCCCCAACACTGGCTGAGAAGAGAAGCCACTGTCCCGTCTCCCCTCCTACCCAAGGGGTGGGGCCTGCCCCCCTCCCCTGTGCCTCTCCTCTTCCCAGCCCCAGCTAAGGGCAGGAGGAGACAGTGATGGCGATGGAGGGGAGAGCTGGTGGGCCACGGGACCAGTGTGGAGGATCAGCTGAGGATTCCCCTTTGCCACCCCACCTGATTTCTGCCCTCTTGTCCCCCGATCTACCCCTTTGGTCCTCCTTTTGGTACCTGTAGATGCCACCCCTTAGGGACTCTGGTGGCGAAGGGCTATTCTTTCTGTAGGGAACCTTCTCCTAGTGGTGTTACCCCAATAGTGATTCAAGCAAGAGCAGCAAAATGTTCTGCCTTTCACTTGACAAGCAGCACAGCCAGGGCCTGAGGCCGAAGGCCCCATTTGGACAGTGTTGTGGTGTTACAAAGCACCACTGGCAGGCAAAGTAGGTGCCGAGCCACTCTGGCTGGGTTCTGAAAACAGGGCTCTAACTTAAGTGACCATTTCTCTGCAGGGAGGAGTGAACACCCCAAGGTCCCCACCCTGCCACCAGGAGCAGATCTTGACCTGGGTGGTGAGTCTGGAGACTTGGGATCATGAAAAAGCACCCACCGCAGCCTCATTCTGCCCACTGCACCCTCTACCATGTCTATGAACCTGAGGAGGAGTCTGGCTTTCAGGACATCACCCTGGCTGGTCAGGCTGAGGTTCCCCCTGGTGCCCCAATTCACCATAGAGCAGCAAGTAGTTGGTCTGGCAAAGGAACCCCATCTCATTCTGCAACAGTTGGGCAAGGTCAAGTTTTGCCCTAGGGGGCAGCCTCAGCCAGACGTAGAAGAATTTGCACATCTGGGAGTCACAGTGGTCCGGTAGCTGGGGCAGCCACAGTGACACAAATCTCACATAAAACTAAAGTCGTGAGACATTTTGGAGCATGCTTTGCCCTGAGGACCATCCTTCACCAGGCCCAGCAGAATTTGTACAACCGCGAGTCACTGTGGGAATATAGCTGGGACTCACAGTGACACATGGCTTCTTTAAAACATATGCAGTGGCAGCTAGGATCTGGAAAGGCTCGTGGCTGAGGCGATGGAGCCAGTCATGGCAACCCTGCAGGCAACGGAAGGCGCAGAGGGATTTTGTGCTGCTCTGTATCACGGTGACTACAGTAGTAGTGGTTACCACTGTGGGAAATCCCATGCCCAAAACTGTCCCCCAGCGGCCCATGGAGGGGCCCTGGTGAGATGGCCTAGGAGCCAGTAAAGGAGCTCTGAGCCCTGCCGGACTCTGAACCTTGGCACTGCAGGGCCTTCTCTTCATGGACAAGACCAGGAAACAGGAGCTGGGCAGCAGACCCTGGGGACTGGATTTGTGCGGGGGTGGGCATGCTGTGGCGGCAAAGTCCAACCGGGGTCACAGACTCCTTCTGGAAGCTAGACAGGTCGGCACAGTTCAACTAGCAGGTGGAATTCCTGCATCTCAGATCCAGGGATGGAGGAGTTTGCAGGACTGGAGGCCTCTATGGCAAGCTTAGATAGATGGCAGGCCGATGCCCCCACCCCGCTCCAGCCCTCCTTCCCCGTAATGCACCTGCAGTACAGCCACCTCAAGCCACTGTCCTCCGCATCAACACAGCACCCATCCTGGAAGCCAGGTCCCTTCGGAGTGCCCTCTGCAGCCTCTACTGCCTCCATGAGCATGAGGAGGAGTCTGACTTTCAGGATACCACACTGGTCAGCCAGGCAGGGCCCAGGCTCCCCCTGGCACCCCAATTCACCATAGAATAGCAAGTAATTCCTCTAGTGAGGAAGAACAGGCCTGGGTGGTCCTACCCATGTGTGCTCACAAACCCCAGCGCATCATCCTGGCCTAGAAGTGCTCTTCTGTGGAGGGAAGCTCAGCTCCTCACTCTTCAGATGCCCTTTCTGGGCCCCCATAGGGTTTTTCTGGGGATAGGTTGCCATTGGGCTGGCAGGCAAGCCCCCTCAGTCAGGACGGGCCTTGCTCACTGCTGAGTGGAAAGTCTGTAGCTCCACTTGATCTGGGGTGTTTCCTTGGTGGCAACGCTGCCGTCCCACCTGGTCCATGCCCACTCTCTCCCCTACAGGAAGCTGAAAGCTGATAAGAGCCAGGCCAACCAAGTCACCCAAATTAGCATGAAGCCATCTGGTCCCTTTCCTGTTCCTCTTTCCTGCCCTCTGTGCCTCAGACCTGGCCCTCGGCCAGAAACCCCAACTTCCTCCTTTACACACAGATATGGAGATTTTCAGTGTTACATATGGGATGGCTCGGTGTGTTCCTCTGTCATGTCTTTCTCTCATGTCAACTCACTCACTGAATATCCAATATGTGAATGTCAGACCCTGAGAGTCCATGAAGAAAACATTCTGACTACTGAGGTTTAGAGGCAAGTGCAGACGACCATCATATCACAGCAGCACAAACACCTGCATGCAGGCAATGCAAGCTGACAGAGGAAGCCACAGGGTTCTTGGAAGGGGGTTATCTTGGCATGAAACACACCTTGTTGATTTTAAATTACATAAATCATTTAAAATATGCCCAAGACTGCAACAGAATGAAAGTAGAAATCAATTAAAAACAAGATGACTGTAAAATTCCCAAAAGGTGGAAATCTCAAAGAACTCTGAAGAGAGATTTAAAAAATATGTTGACCTAAATGGAATTGAAAAGACAATTTATCAAAATTTAATTTATGGGATACAGCATAAGTAACCCCAAAAGCAGTGCTTAGAAAGAAGCTTATAGCATTAAATTCATAGATTAAAAAAAGATGTAAAGGCAATATTATAAACTTCCATTTTATGAAACTAGAGCAGAAGAACAAATTAATTACAGCATGAGCCAACAGAAGACAAATAATAAAAATCAATGAATTTGAAGAGCAATCCACAAAGAGGAAAAGTCAATTACATTGAAAACAGAAATTTATTAAAGAAAAAAAATCAATAAAACCACAAGCCAGCCCTTTGAAGAGACCCTACTCAACATGGTACTGGAATTCCTAGCTAAAGCAATACACAAGAAAATAAAATTAAAATCATGGAGAGAAATAAGTAAATATTTAAGGATGACATGATTATTTATATAGAATTTTTATTTTTTTTAAGAAATGTTTTTAATTTTCCTGGAAGTAATCACTGGTTTGTGCAAAGTTGGACAGTGCAGTAAAGTTAGTTGCTTCTAACATTTATGTCAAATGCAACAAAATTAAATGTTTAGGCATAAACCTAACAAGGTTTATACAAGATCTATATGAAGAAAACAACAAAATACTGATGAAATAAATTAAAAACTATCTGAATAAGACAAGCCACCACTTTTTTGTTAGCTTGTTGTACATCTTGTGTGTTGCAGTGATGCTGAAAACTTGTCACTGGTATTTCAAATGCCAGCAGGATCACTAAAAATAAACAGGTTTCAGGGGAGCTTCCAGAATAAGAACAAACTGCAAAGCCCATAATAAAGGATAGATAACCTTGAGAAAAATGGGGATTCCAGAACACTTCACCTTGCTTATGTGAAACTTGTACATGGATCAGAAGGCAGTTGCATGAAAAGAACAAGGAAATACTACAAAGTTTAAAATCAGGAAAGGTGTTTGTCAGGGTTATATCCTCTCCCCAGACTTATTCAATCTGTGCGCTGAGCAGGTAATCAGAAAAGCTGGATTATATGAAGAAAAGTGTGGCATCAAGATTAGAGGAAGGCTTATTAACAACCTGAGATATGCAGATAAGACAACCTTGCTTGCTGAAAGTGAGGAGGAGTTTAAGCACTTGCTGATGAAGGTGATGTATTGAAGTCAGCAGTGTAGAATACAAGTCAATGTAAACAAGACCAAGATCCTCAGAACTGGACCAGTAGATAACATCATGATTAATGGAGAAAAGGTTGACGTTATTGCGGATTTTGTCCTGCTTGGATCCCAATCAATCCTCATGGAAGCAGTAGTTGAGAGATCAAAAGAGGAGTAGCATTGAATCTATCTGCTTCAGATGGCCTCTTTAGAGTATTGGGCAGCAAGGATGTTACTTTGAGGACTGACATGCACCTGACCCAAGCCATGGTATTCATGAATGCCTGATATGCCTGTGAAAGTTGGACAATTAGTAAGGAAGACCAAAAAAAGAATATGTATTTGAATTGTGATGCTGGCAAAGAGTATCAAAAGTACCATGGACTGTTATAAGGACCAACTGGGTCTATCTTGCAAGAAGTATGTTCCATAGATGAAAGGATGGCATAACTTCACCTTATACACTTTGTCAGGAATATCAGTCCTGTTGAAGGATCTCATGCTTGGTAAAGCGGAAGGGTGGTGACATCGAGGAAGACCCTGTATGAGCTGGATGTACACGATGACAGTTACAAAGTGCTCAGGCATAGGAATAATTGTGAAGAAGGCTCAAGATGGTGCAGCGTTTGATCCTTTGTGCATGGGGTCTGACTTGAAGGCACCTATCAACAACCAAGAAGGAATATTGGCTGCCCACCTTGGAAGTAGTAGCCACTGAAAATTTTATGCACAGCTTCAAAACATTGTCATATACTGAAGACCTAATGATTGGAAGCACAACATTATCAGAGATCGTGCAGGAAGAGAAGCTCCATTGGTCAGAAGGCACTCAAAGTATGACTGATGAGGAACTGCTGAGTGGATTCAAGCCTGTGGGATCTTCATTTTCTGATAGGCCAAAACTCAAGGTAAGAAGTAACAGCTGAAAATATCTACTAATAATTGGAACATGGAATGTATGGCTTGCAAATCTACAAAAATAGGAAGTCATCAAAAATGAAATGGGATACATAAAGATCAATATCCTGGGCACTGGTGAGATGAAATTGACTGGTATTGGCCATTTTGAATCAGAAAATTAGGATTTACTATGACAGGAATGACACAATCAAGAGGAATGGGGGTTTAGTTCATTGTCAGAAAGGACATTTCAAGGTCTATTCTGAAGTGTAACATGGTCTGTGATAAGTTTACATCTATCTTAAAAGAAAGTCAGTCAATACAACTACTATTCAAATTTTTGCACCGACCACAAATGCAAGTGATGAAGAAATTGGAGAATTCTACCAACTTCCTCAGTCTGAATTTGATCAAACATGCAATCAAGACGCATTGATAATTACTGGCAATTGGAACGCAAAAGAAACAAAGCGGACAAATGGTAGTTGGAAACTGTGCTCTGGATAATGGAAATGAATCTGGAGATTTCAAGATAGAATTTTGCACGACCAATGACTTGTTCATAGCAAATACCCTTTTTCAACAATACATATGGCAACTATTCACGTGGACCTCTCCAGATGGAATTCACCGGAATCAGATTGACCACAGATACAGGAAGAAGCAATGGAGAAGCTCAATATCAGTAACTAAACCCAGCCTCAGGCTAAGGTGGAACAGACTATCGATTGCTCACCACTTCATGTTGAAGATAAAGAAAATGAAAACAAGTCCATGAGAGCCAAAAACTACCTTGAGAATCCCCCACCTGAATTTTGAGAATCTTTCAAGAACAGATTTGATGCCTGAACACGAATGGCAGAAGACCCGAGGAGCTGAGAGATGACATCAAGAACATCGTTCATGAAGAAAGGAAAACAAAAGAAAACCCACTGCTACTGAGTTGACGCTGACTCATATTAACACTATAGGACCAGGGCACAACTGTCTCTGTGGGTCTCTGTGATAGATAATTGTATGTCAGCTTGAAGCTATGTAAAAGTGTAGGGGTGGTATCCAGTCTGTCAATCCGGTCCCAGCCTGACAGTGCCTCCTTGGGGATGTGTTCTTTTCATAAGGAGAAACTTGGGGGCCCC
>NW_022103941.1:308196-314875 GCF_000313985.2 Echinops telfairi | reverse complement strand
GAATTTCGGGCTCACATTTAATCCTAACCTTAATTTAAGAAAAATTAGTTCTTATGACATGACCCTACTCAATGGCCACTGTCATGTAGAGATCACTGAAGATATGGGTGCTATTGCAAAGTGGGGTGTTGGCTAGCTTGGGCGTGAATGATATAATGGTTTGTTTGTTTTTCAGAATTCTGGCCACACTATAGCACAAGAAAGACTGGGGTTTGTCCAGAAGGCTCAGAAAATTCACTGTCATCAAGTTGATGCCACTCATAGCCACCCTTTCGGGCAGAGTAGAACTGCCTGTGGGTTTCTGAGACTGTAACTCTTCAAAGGTGTAGAAAGCCTACTCTTTCTCCTGAGGAGCAGATGCTGGTTTTGAAATGCTGACCTTGCGGTTAGCAGCCCAACACCTCACCACTGAACCACTTAAAAGACTCTTCAAAAGACTCAAAGAGCCCTCCAAATGCTTTGTTCCATCAAGGATGTTAGATCATTTGGGAGTGCTGTTTTACAAGGCTGAGCTGTCCTCCTGAAGGCTGAATGTTAGCATCAGCCAGATAGGGAGGGCTGGGTTGGGGGGCTGGGCACAGGGGGTTCTATCACTCCCCCTAGAGAAGTGGCAGCAGGTGTTTCCTTGAGAGCCTGGAGTAGCAGCCCTTGCTCCCCAGGGAGGGAGACAGGAGGTCTCGGAGTCAGGGCTGAGACCACAGGAAGAAGATATTTTTAGAAGCAAGACTGGGGCTTGAGAGACCAATTAAGGTCCTGTGAAAGTAACTGTGAGGCTCCCAAAGTGCCCAAAGATCAAGAACCTAATTGCAGAGGTAAGGGCCGGGCTAGATCCATCCAATTCTAGGTGAGCTCAGAGATCCCAATGCTGGGCATGATCGACCTGCCAGGAAGCTGGCTGCTTCAGGACACATTGTTGGCTACTTACTGTCACTCATTCCCTTCTTACTCCCAGTGATTCTCTCCTTGCAGGTGCTCCTGAGCAAGCCCTCCCCAATTCATTTGGTTCCTCTTCCTTCAAAGGAAGGAACTCTTCCTTCACAACCCAGTGTGATTTCTAATCTTCCACTTGCCTGTCCCTGGCTTCAAGCCCAGGATACTCTTGGGACTCACCAACCACATGCAGAAAAGCCCCAGGACACATAGATGGTTGAGAGGTTGACACCACCATTGAACCCCCTGTGTCTCTCCCCAGGAGCATCTCAAAACACTTCCGGGAGCCCCAACCAAGCACCTGGAATCCAACCTTGATTCCAAATCCTGTAGGTATTAGAACTTCATAATTCTGCTTTCCACCACCCAGTTTAACTCACACTCCACTTGCATTCCTATAGGATCCTTCCCTGTCCTTGCTCCATCTTATGAGACATCTCACCCATTGTGGGTTATTCCACAACCTTGTGGGACCCCCACCCTGTATGATGCCTCAACACCCTCTGGCATCCTGTAGGAATCCTCGTGATCCCTTCCATCCAGTGGAATGCTCCCTCTCCCCGTAGGATCCTCTACATCCCATCTTTCATCCTTCAGGATCCCTCACTATCCCTCCTCTATTTAGTAGGGCTCCTCACTTTATCAGGATTCATCCCCTTCACTGTCAATCTTCCATCCATGATCCATGCTCCACCCTGTAGGAAGAATCCTCAGATTCCATATTTCACATGTTTGAACTCTCACCCTCACACCTCCACCCTGAAGGAGCCTATGTTTATTTCTTACTCCCAACATTCCCTCCTATCAGACCCTCACCACAGACTCAAGTCATCCTCTACACTACTGCTGAAGGTAACATCTAGAGTAAACCTCACACCCCCATCTTCAGCAATCCTCTGTCACATCAGAAAACCTGTTGCCTTGGGACTTTCCAAGACTATACAGTCCAGCACTCACACACAGACATCCCAGGACACTGCCCAACTGCTTCCTTCCTAGCAAGTTTTCTTGATGTCATCTCTCCACCTAGGTCCACTCTTGTTAGCCCCAACAGGGCAGTGCTGCAGGCTGCAGGCTGCTCCTACCCACACCTGCCCTCTGAAACCTGTTTGCTTGTCCACACCTGAGGACCAAATCCACAAGGACTGCTATTCCATCCCCTCCACAACGACCTGCTAAGGACACTGCTTTCTGTAGCCTGAGTCAGGAGGGGAGCAGCTTGAGCAAGTCTAAGACTGATAACCATTGGGGAGGGTGTTTTATCTTCTGTCTATGTGATAAACAGCTCGCTGGAGGTAGAGGTGGGACACAGGCTCACTTCTTGTGAGGCATTCCGGTTGACAAGACACATGGACTTAAACTAGAGCCCTGAAGCTGAAGGAGCCATGTGGAGATCCCTGTCAGCACTGAGAGGCTTACACCAGCACTGGATCTTTAAGACTTTCCACCCACTGGCCTCTGATCTTCCCGCATTCAGTGCCATTGCATGTGTTTCATGAGTCTAAGGAAGAATTTATGGACCAGTATCAACATATGGGGTAATATTGGACTTATGGACTTGATTTGCACTGAGCTGGGATGTTTTCTCAATATTCCATTGCTCTTGTATATAAAGTTCCTCTTACACACATATGAGTGTCTATGAATTCATTTCTGTAGTCAACCTAGACTCACACAGTCTATCTTGCAAGGTTCCCTGCTCCTGCTACCTCAGATCCCTGTCCAGAAGGAGGTCTGTAAAGAAGACAATGCGCCCTGACTGGTGGAGACATGTGGTGGTCACAGCTGGGGGTCCCTGACCTCCAGAAGTTCCTACTCAAAGTGACAACCAACAGAGAACCCATGACAATGGCATGTCAATGTACTCAAAGAGAGAAGACGCCTTCAGGGCTGGGAAGTGCCATGGCCCCTTGAAGGAATTCACTGCTGCTTGTGTCAAGAGTTCCTCCCCCACTGCCTCCCGCCACATCCCCATCCATGGTCTCCACCCCCACTGCAGAAAGAGCCTGGATGGCAGGACGAAGACAGTGTAGGATCCCAGCATCCAACTGCTCCGTTTCCTTCTTTCTTTTTTCATTAAAAGATCATTTCATTGGGGGCTCTTACAACTTCTATTACAATCCATACATCAATTGTATCAGACATATTTGTACATATGTTGCCATCATTCTTTTCTAGACATTTACTTTCTATCTGAGCCCTTGGTATCAGCTCCTCTTTTTTACCTCCCTCCTCCCCCCTGCCCTCATGACCCATTGATAGATTATAAATTATTAGTTTCATATCCTCCTTCCCCCATGGTTTCTATTGTTCTTGCCCCTGGAGGGGGTGTGTGTGGTTATATGTTGATCATTGCTATTGGTTCCCTCCTTCCTCTCCTCTTCCCCCCACTTTCCCCTGCCCTCCTGGTATCGCTATTCTCATTGCTGTTCCTGGATTCTGTGTGTCATGAGCCCTTATCTCTGATCTATACCTGTGTACATGCTCCAGTCTAGTCCAAATTGAGAGGCAGCACTGGGGTCATGATAGTGGGGGGTGAGGAAGCCTCAAGGACCCAGAGGCATATTGTGTGTTTCATCAGTGCTTTACTGCACCCTGGTTGACTCATCCCTTCCCTGTGACCCATCTGGCATGTGGGTGGGGGGGTGCTCCACTGTTGTTTCTAAAATAGATTCTGGGTGCCCACAGCACAGGGACCTTCCTGAGATGGCATTTCTGCACTGACCACAGGAAATCCAAAGTTGGAGGAGAAATGAGGTTTTGCACCCCACTCTCCTGACTACCCTCCCCCCACATCCAAGCAACAGCTGCATCCTCTTCCTTCCTTCCCTCCTCCACTCCCCCATTCCCACCCCCACCTCATCCCACCACCACCATCTGCAGCTGCAGCACCCCTCTTCCGAAGAGCAACCCTAGTCCCCACCTGGCTGCCCTCTGGGTTTTGGTTGGGGATGTCACCACGGTGATAACTGGGGCCACAGTGATTGAGTAGGCTACAAAAACCCCAGGTCACTGCCTGACTGCTCTGGCCCATGCCTGGAGGCTGCTGGGGTCGGGGCCACCTGGTCACCATCTTCTCCGGGGAGCCCCCCACCACTGCACTGTAGTCCCTCTGGACTGGCTTCTCGGATGTGCAGTTGGGAAAACTTGGATGAGGTGGACATGAGAGCCAGACAGCCATCTCCACTGCCATTGGTCAGCTAAGTCTGGGAGGACTGGCCAGAAGCCCTGCAACATTCCTATCCCAGTAACATGTCCTTCCCTGTCAGCAGATCCCCAGACTCAGGCTGGCGGCTGGGTGAGGGAAGCCTGGGGGACTGCAGGGAGGCATGAGGGCAGAGCAGGATGGTTGATGCACGGCTGAGCTGGCCACAGGCATCAATGTGACTACGGTTACTTCGATATCTGGGGCCTGGGAACTGGAATCACTGTCACTTCAGGTAATTGCATTTCTGCTTGAGCTTCTCTTCTGCTCTGAGACTTTTTGACATGACCACTGTCTGGGGTGGTCATGTGGGACCATGGGCTGCCAACAATGGTCCCCAAACCCTGTGCGATGTTTTTGTCTACTGGTCACTGTCTCTTCAGGTAAATCGGCTTCCTCTCTGCCTCCTTGACTGGTCCAGCCTCCTCTGTCCTGGTGCTGGACAAAAAAAGTTTTGGAGGACCTAGGTCTGTGTGGTGCCTCTCGGGACTCTTGGGGATGTCTCCAAGGGAATGAGTTTGTGGTTTGGTTCTACATTCTGCAAAGGGCATTGCTTTGGGGATATGGGTTTCATGTTGCTGGGACCTATGTTAGACAGTCACACACCTCCTACCCCACCCCGTGTTTTGGGGCATGGAAACCTAGAGCTTTCTGGTTTGGACCTGGTCATAGGGTAGCCAGACACAGTCATAGTTTTTGTACGGCCCCTAATGGGCCAGATGGCGATGTGACTACTTTTATTACTGGGGCCAAGGAACCATGGTGACCGTCTCTTCAGGTGAGTCCTCATTGTCTCTCTCTCCCACTCGATTAAGAGGATTTAGCTGTGTTTTGAGCCTTATAATAAGAAGTTCTGGGAATAGTTTGGAGGTCTCATGCAGGACACACTCAGGGACTCACGGTTATAGGGGCAGGGTGCTGAGGTTCCTACCACCTTCTCCTTCTGGACTCTGCAGTCAGGAGTTTCTTAGGGTCCCAGCCATTCTTGGCCCTCACAATACTTCATTTGAGATGGCCCCGAGTCTCCAAAGGCCATTATCAGATGCCACTTCTTGTTTGGGGTCTCTACCCATTTGTTACATTGTGACAACTGGTTTAACCCATGGGGCCCTGGAACCTCGGTGACTGTCTCCTCAGGTGAGTCTTTGCCCCCTTCCCCACTCAGTGCAGAATTTTTAGGATTGGGGGGCACAGATCTTTTTTGCAGAAAGAGGCCAAGGCATTTTGGCTATCAGGAAAGGGAGACCTGCCCTTCTCTCCTCCCGGGATGACTGGCCGGGTGTTTCGTGACCGATCGCTGCTTGTTTGGGGTTTCGGAGGGTTGAACACAACTTTATGAAAAGGAGGCTTTTGTTCTGGCAGCGTCTCCACAGCTTAGAGTCATGTTGCTCCCTCAGCCCGAGGGTACAGATGGCAGTGACTGGGTCAGAATGTGGGATCCCATTTGGCACTGGCAGAGGGTCCCAGGACAGGGAAGGGAATGTCAAGTGGTTGTCAGCCTCCTTAAGGAGAGTCCAATGGGCACAAATTCCTCTGTGGAGGGTTTTTGTGGGATGGAGAAAGAGATCCCACCATTGTGATTACTACGGTTTAGACGTCTGGGGACAAGGAACCCAGGTCACCATCTCATCAGGTAAGAATAGCCCTTTGGGACCTTTGCTTGCTTTTTTACTTGTGTTTATGGGGTTTTCTGAGCACTTTGGGGTGACCAGGGTACATATGCCTCGGTGACTAGCCAGGGGTAGGCAGAGGGGCTGTGGAAGGGCCAGGGGTTGGAAGCCACCATGGTTTCTCTGATGCCTTTTAAAATTGTGATAGATGCTGGCAGTATCTGAAAATAAGCCTGTGCTCCTGAAAATGAGGGACACTGAATCTGGGGTCTGAAGAGTTTGGGGGGGACATAAGGATGAGCCAAGGTAGCAGCTTTTAAAGAAAAAGTCAGGGACTTTTCTTTGTGAAGTCACAGTGTGTGTGGAGAATGTGAGGGCAGCGCAGTGTCTATAGGACCACAGTGTCTATAAGGACAATTCACATAGAGTGCTGAATGGTTTACTGTTTGTTTGGTTGGTTTAAAATTATGAGCTATGTTCTATGCTACATTTGGACTTAAAGTCCTGTAGGGGCTAGAAAAACTATCGCTCCAGTGAGTGAATTCTGCAAAACGGTGTAGTATTTCTCTTGATTATCTTCCAAAATCTTCTAGGGACCATTTACCTAGTCTTTCTGAATAAGACTTTCTTAGGGACCTTTGTTTTCTGAGGATAATTTCTATAAGAAAATCTTTATTCATTTTAAGAGGTATGCTTACTAAATATTAAAAGAGAGAGTATCTCTGAAGGGACTCCCAGGTAAATGGTCAAGAAAAAGATTACTTAAAACTCGGAGACATTTCTCAAATAGGTTAAAACTGGCAAAGTATTTTAAAATCTTTTTTTAAATCATTTCATTGGGGGCTCAAATCTTATTACTCAATTGATAGGGCTACTTGTTCAGGTCAGAAAAATCAAAGGGTGATACTGTCATTACTCCTATATCAAAACTCAA
>NW_022103941.1:302829-304437 GCF_000313985.2 Echinops telfairi | reverse complement strand
TGAGCTGGGCTGGCCTGGGCTGAACAGAGATAGAGTAGCTAGGATGAGCTGGGTGAGCTGGGTTGGCCTGGGCTGAGCTGGACTAGCTGAGCTCAACTGGCCTGGGCTGAGCTGAGCTGAATTGGACTGAGCTTGAGTAGCTAGGATGAGCTGGGCGAGCTGAGCTGGACTGAAGTGAGCTGAGCTGGGTTGGGCTGAATTGAACTGGGCTGGTATGAGCTAGACCAGCTAGGATGAGCTGGGCTAGCAGGGTTGAGGTAGGCTGAACTAATCTGAGTGGAACTGGTCTAGCTGTGCTGAGCTGAACAGAGCTGGGTTGAGCTGAATGGAGCTGTGTTCACTGGGATGAGCTGGGCTAAGCTGAGCTGAATCAGGCTGGCCTAACAAGACTCAGTTGTGCTAGCTGAGCTGGGCTGAGGTAGGATAGCTATAGAATGAGCTGAGGTGGCTGTGCTGAGCCAAACTATGCTAAATGGGATGAATTAGGCTAGCTGGGATTGCAGGGCTAGGTGAGCTGTGGTGAGCTAAATGAAGCTGGGCTGGGCTAAACTGAACCAGGCTCAGCTAGCTGGGTTGAGCTAAAACAAGCGAGGCTGGGTTATGCTGAATCGTGGTGGGGTAACGTGTGAACTGGGTTGGTTGGGTTGGACTTGGATGGGCTGGGCTGGGCTGGACTGAGCTGGACTAGCTGGGATGTTTTGAATCAAGCTGGGCTAACCGGGATGAGCTGGATTAGCTGGGCTGGACCCAGCTGAGGTGAGCTGAACAGACTTGGGCTGTGTTGAACCAAGCTGTACCTTTCTGAGCAAAAGTAGGCTGGCTGGGCTGGACTGGGCTGACCTCAGCTTCACTAGACTGGGCTAAACCAAGCTCTGCTAAGCTGTTCTGAGCTGGAATGAGCCGGGCTGATCTAGGCTAGTTAGGGTGATTTATACTGAGCCAGAATCACCTGGGCTAAGCTGAGTGAGGCCAAACAAAGTTCGGCTAGTCGTGTAAAATTTGTTGGGCGGACCTGGGTTTGTGTGGACAAGCTTGGCTGCGATGGGTTGAGCTCATCTGGGATAAGCTGGTCTGAGCTAGGCTTAGCTGGCTATATGAAATAGCAGAACCATGCAGAGCTGAGTTGAGGTAGCTGCATTGAGCTGTGCTAAGCTAAGTTGGGCTGGGCTAGCTAGGGTGGACTGAGCTTGGGTGGGCTGGCCTGAACTGAAGTGGGCTGAGTTGGGCTATATTGATTTGGACTTGGCAGGACCAAGCTGGGCTGAGCAGGGCTAGGCTAGTGTTCTGAGCTGGGTGAGCATCACTGAACTTGGTAGAAATGGACTCAGGTGAGCTAGGCTGAGATTAATTGAGCTAAGTATCAAGCGGTGCTGGGATAGGTTGAATTAGCCAGAGCTGAGCTGAGCTGAGCTGGGTTGGGTTGGGTTGGGCTGTATGGAACTGGGATGGCTGAAGCTGGGTTGAACCAAGCTTAACTAAGCTGAGATGAACAGAGTCAGGTTGGATGATGCAGAGTTTATCTGAGCTAAGCCAAGTTGGACCACCTGAGCTCAGTTGGGCTGGCCATAACTAGGCTGGGCTGGACTGAGTTTGTCTGTGGTTGGCAAG
>NW_022103941.1:301247-302534 GCF_000313985.2 Echinops telfairi | reverse complement strand
TGAATTGAGGTAACTTAAATGAGCTGAGCTGGGTCCAACACAGCTTTACTGGGATGATCAGAGCTGGTAAAAGGAGCCAGTTGAGGTGCTTTGGAGTTCTATTGAACTAGTCTGGGCCACACGGGCCCAATGTGAATGGAGCTGGTTGTGCTGCACTATCTTGGATATCACTACTATACTGACCTTTCTGGGGCTCATGAGATCCCTACAAACTGGGAAGTGCCTGCACAAAGAGAGTCCAGGTGGGCTCGATCTCAACTGAGATAGCATGGCTCTCCCTTTGCTGGCTGCTGCTTGTGGTCCGGTTTAGCACTGCTAAATGTCTGGAAAGGGAAACCGAGAGGCCTGACTGGGGTCCAATTTCTGAGGTGAGGCGCATACCTTCTCTTCTGGCTGGGTGCCAGGGCAACACTCCCAGCCAAGGACTAACGGTGGGGACGGGGGCCCTGTGATGAATCCTGGCAGAAATTCCCATGCCACTCTGCCTCAACAGACAGTGCCACCTCCTTCTCATATATCCCGAGCAAGATTTCCCAGGATGGAGAAGTACACAGGCCCTCCTGTTGGCCATGGCTGGCCAGGACAGGGAAGCACAGAGATCGACGTGGGGGATAGAAAAGGACTGGGTTCACTTACATTAAAAAAAAAAAAGTCTCACCTTTTCCCCTTTCTCTTTTGTCCCCTTTGGGGTCTTCAGCAAACCCCTCAGCTCCAAACCTCTTCCCACTTGTCTCCTGTGGAAGCATCCTGCCCGAGCAAAACACGGTGGCCATGGGTTGCCTTGCACGTGACTTCCTGCCCAGCTCCATCACCTTCAGCTGGAGATACAAGAACAACACTGGCGTCAACTCCCAGAAATGGAAGGCCTTCCCATCCGTCATGCAGGAGGGAACATATTTGGCCAGTTCTCAGTTGCTTCTTCCTTCTGAAGATGTCCTCCAGAGCTCTGATGAGTACCTGGTGTGTGCAGCCACACATCCCCAAGGCAACAAGGAAGTACAGGTGGCCTATCAAGGTAAGACGGAGCAGGCTCCCATTTCTCGGTGGGCAGCACAGGGACATGGCTTCCCAAGCTAGATATCCCTTAAACTCTATGTCTTCACCACAGCGCCCGTGGAAGAGAAGTCCCCCAATGTGAATGTGTATGTCCCATCCCGAGAGTCCTTCTCAGACACCAGCAAGCGGACCTCCAAGCTCATCTGCCAGGCCACAGGCTTCAGTCCCAAGAAGATCTCACTGTCCTGGATCCGAGAGGGGAAGCCAGTGCAGTCTGGCATCAACACAGGC
>NW_022103941.1:299407-301147 GCF_000313985.2 Echinops telfairi | reverse complement strand
CCCAGAAATGGAAGGCCTTCCCATCCGTCATGCAGGAGGGAACATATTTGGCCAGTTCTCAGTTGCTTCTTCCTTCTGAAGATGTCCTCCAGAGCTCTGATGAGTACCTGGTGTGTGCAGCCACACATCCCCAAGGCAACAAGGAAGTACAGGTGGCCTATCAAGGTAAGACGGAGCAGGCTCCCATTTCTCGGTGGGCAGCACAGGGACATGGCTTCCCAAGCTAGATATCCCTTAAACTCTATGTCTTCACCACAGCGCCCGTGGAAGAGAAGTCCCCCAATGTGAATGTGTATGTCCCATCCCGAGAGTCCTTCTCAGACACCAGCAAGCGGACCTCCAAGCTCATCTGCCAGGCCACAGGCTTCAGTCCCAAGAAGATCTCACTGTCCTGGATCCGAGAGGGGAAGCCAGTGCAGTCTGGCATCAACACAGGCGAGGTGGAGCCGGAGCCCAAAGGGTCTGGGTCATTAACCTACCAGATCACCAGCACAATGACCATCAGCGAGAGCGACTGGCTCAGCCAGCGTGTGTTCACTTGCCACGTGATACACAGGGGGCTGGACTTTATGAAGAATGTGTCCTCTGTGTGCGGACCCAGTGAGTGCACAAACCCCCGGGTGTGGGGTGGGTGTGGGGAAGGTTTGGAAGTTCAGATGATGCCTGGACCCCAGAATAACCCCTACTCCACCTGGGCCAGCAGGGACCCCAGCACACACACACACACACACACACACACACACACACACACACACACGCACATGTGACGCATATGTACAAACACACACCACATACACAAAACAGATAGATACACATACCACAAAGACATATACACAGATATGCAAGCACCAGACAGACACACAGACACACACACTTCACTATCTCCTCTGAACTGGTCAAGAACAACCCCTCCTTGGCAGTGAGGAGGGGGCTCTGGCCACTGTGAGTTGCCCTTGTCCCTTCTCCCCTATTAAGCATAGTCCACTATTAAGTGCTGGGGAAACGGTACTTCCCCAACCTTCTGTCCTACTGCATACTGACTTCAGTCCCCTCTTTAACCAGGCTCACCATCAGGCATGCGGATCTTCACCATCCCCCCGTCCTTTGAGGACATCTTCATTACCAAGTCTGCCAAGTTGACCTGCCTAGTCACAGACCTGGCCACCTATGACAGCCTGAGCATCACTTGGACACGTCAGAATGGCAAGGTTCTGAAGACCCACACCAACATCTCTGAGAGCTATCCCAATGCCACCTTTAGTGCCCAGGGCGAGACCAATGTCTATGTGGATGACTGGGAGACCGGAGAGAAGTTCACTTGCACCGTCACCCACACCGACCTCCCCTCACCGCTGAAAAAGTCCATCTTCAAGCCTGAGAGTGAGGCCCCTTCTTGTGTGGGATGATGATGTTTGGGGTGGGATAGGTCACACGGGCCCTCTGGGTCTTGGTTTCCCTGCTCCACTCACTGTTACCTTTTCACCCACAGATGGAGTCAAGCGGGCACCATCTGTCTACCTGATGACACCGACCCGGGAGGAGCTGAGCCTGCGTGAATCTGCCTCCCTCACCTGTCTGGTCAAGGGCTTCTCCCCTGCAGATGCATTTGTGAGGTGGATGCACAAGGGACAGCCTGTGTCCCGCCATCAGTACATCACCAGTGCCCCGATCCTGGAACCCCAGGCCGTGGACTCCTACTTCCTCTCCAGCATCCTCACAGTGTCTGAGGAGGACTGGAGC
>NW_022103941.1:297340-298557 GCF_000313985.2 Echinops telfairi | reverse complement strand
TTTGCACACATGTGGGCATGAACAGACATATGGGTGTGGACACACATACACACAGAGACATGTGCATGGATGCTGACATTCAGGCACACACAGATATGGACACGCATAGGCTCTGACCTCCTGACGCCTTGCCTACAGCTAGCTTGTCCTTCTGCCTCAGCTTCAGGGGGTGAAGGGCGAGTCCCACCAAGACTCGGACTGGTGCTCCACCTCTGAGTCCCGGGCACAGGAGTCCAAGGCGCTTCATCAGCAATGTCCCTTTTGAGGTTCATTCCGGCCCAGCTCCTAGGGGGGTCTCTGACCTCTGCTGCAGGGCAAGGGGAAGGGAATAGGTGGCCCTTGACGGAGATGGCTCTCTCAGTGAAGCAGTCTACCCTCCAGCACCCACATTCTGTGATCACATCCCGGGAGCAGAAACCCAAGGGCAAAGATCTTATAGAAGCTTTCCAGCTTCAACTGAAGGAAGCTGCAGAGAGACCAGTGTTGAATGGCTCTAGGCAGCCCTCTCAGAGTGTTTGTGAGATCCTGAAATTCTGCAAGAGCAGCATGGATCCGTGGGACCACAGACATCTAGCTATTTGGAGACCAGAACTCTATGTGTTCTCAGCTTGTCCCCTGTCCTAGCTATCTGTCCCCTTGGCCTCAGGTGAGGAATAACTAGTTGGATGTGCTCCCACTGCATAGGGGAGATGGACATGAGGACAGAGAGGATGCCTAATGGGGTTCCAGAAGCAACCACTCTCCGCTGACATCCCCACTCACCCACCCAACAGTGGCTGAGCAGAGCCCTTCTATACCAGCCTCCCTGACTGTGCTTCCCCAAAGGGCCCAGGACACATCAGGGGGCCTCAACTGAGGCCCAGCCCCTTGTTTTACTGGCCCTCTTTGGCATTTTAGACCCCTAGGATGGCTGCAGTCCATTTACTTTGACCAGGGTCAGCTGTTCACCCTGAACCCACCTACATCTACCCATCAGGTGCCAAGGTGATCACAGGTCAAGCCTGGCCAGAGACTCTTCCAGAAAGATCGGGAGGTGTTCACCTCAAATGGCAGGCAGAGCAGGTGCAGCAGGAGCCTGGGGAGTATGCTCCCTATACACACACAGTTCCTTGCTAGTATCACGCACCTCTCTCTGCCCAGCACTCTGTCTACCCACTGTCCTCTTGCTTCTGCTGCCGCCACCCTATCATGGGTGCAACCCTGGGGAAAGCTGGGAG
>NW_022103941.1:295407-297240 GCF_000313985.2 Echinops telfairi | reverse complement strand
GATGTGCTCCCACTGCATAGGGGAGATGGACATGAGGACAGAGAGGATGCCTAATGGGGTTCCAGAAGCAACCACTCTCCGCTGACATCCCCACTCACCCACCCAACAGTGGCTGAGCAGAGCCCTTCTATACCAGCCTCCCTGACTGTGCTTCCCCAAAGGGCCCAGGACACATCAGGGGGCCTCAACTGAGGCCCAGCCCCTTGTTTTACTGGCCCTCTTTGGCATTTTAGACCCCTAGGATGGCTGCAGTCCATTTACTTTGACCAGGGTCAGCTGTTCACCCTGAACCCACCTACATCTACCCATCAGGTGCCAAGGTGATCACAGGTCAAGCCTGGCCAGAGACTCTTCCAGAAAGATCGGGAGGTGTTCACCTCAAATGGCAGGCAGAGCAGGTGCAGCAGGAGCCTGGGGAGTATGCTCCCTATACACACACAGTTCCTTGCTAGTATCACGCACCTCTCTCTGCCCAGCACTCTGTCTACCCACTGTCCTCTTGCTTCTGCTGCCGCCACCCTATCATGGGTGCAACCCTGGGGAAAGCTGGGAGGGGGGGTTATGTGGTCTCAGTTCCCTCATCACAGCTCCTTGCCCTGAACCTTGAGTTTCTAACCCTCTCTGCACTCCAGTCCTCCTCCCCCTGGGACAGGCTCTGCTGGGATACTAACGCTGACCCCACCCTGGCTACACTCAGAGCTGACCATGCCCCGTGTCCTGTTGTCCTTGCAGTGGGGGAAGTGAATGCTGAGGAGGAGGGCTTCGAGAACCTGTGGGCCATGGCCTCCACCTTCATCGTCCTCTTCCTTCTGAGCCTCTTCTACAGCACCACGGTCACCCTGTTCAAGGTAGCCCAGTGAGGGCCTAGTGGGATGGGGTCCCAGCAGAGGAGGTAAAGGTGGGCACCATGGGAGAGCAGGCAAGAGTGAGCCCATGGATGCACGACTTGACTAGAACCTTGGAGAGGCAGGGACACTGAGTCCCCAAGACCCTAGAGGGTCAAGATCATGTGGTGTGGGAGGAAGGTGTCACTGGGCAGGAGCAAGGGCCCAGAGGCAGCTGGGAGGAGACCTAGGCACGCTTAGTGTCGGGGTCAGATGGATAGTTGGCTATAGGCACCTGTCTCTTGCAACCTGCTGGGTTCAGTGTCGTTAACTGTGGTTCCAGTGATGGCAGAAGATCTCACATGGTCTTTGTTGTTCACAGGTGAAGTGATCCATCAGGTGAAGGATGCTGGAGACACAACACAAGACCAGGCCACTGCCACCCACATTCTGTGGGAATTTGTAGTGTACCCCGCCCCCATTGGCTTTGAGCTCTGAGAAACAGGCTTCCTCATAGACACGTGTGCACACCCTAGGTCTGCAGACCTAGACCCAAGTGCTGCTTTGTTGTGTATGCACTTGTGGCTGTGAAATAAATATGTACATATCCTCCTTAAACTGACTTCCCGAGCTGTTTCTGTTTAGCCACGTGCCTTTCTTGTCACAAAGAGGAGGTGTCGAGAGAGGGCATGTCCCAACGCAATTTGTGGTGGCAGGATACCTGGGGTCAGGTCCACACATGACCTAACCCAGGGGTCTCAGACCTTTATAAGATGAAGGAAGAAAAACGGCTGGGCTGGAGGGAACTCCAGGGCCAGAGTCTAAAATAAGAACAAAACAGAGGGCTGGGCTTCGCCCTCTGTGGGATCTTTCTATGGGACGCTCTCCACAGTCTTCTGCTCACTGAGTGGTTCCCCCTGTGTGGGCAGTTAGCACGTCTTCTTCACTGTGTGGTCCTCCTTAATGTGTGGCCCTTGCCTGGTGCCCTCCCCTCCTGGTCCTCTCTACT
>NW_022103941.1:293430-295307 GCF_000313985.2 Echinops telfairi | reverse complement strand
TTAACTGTGGTTCCAGTGATGGCAGAAGATCTCACATGGTCTTTGTTGTTCACAGGTGAAGTGATCCATCAGGTGAAGGATGCTGGAGACACAACACAAGACCAGGCCACTGCCACCCACATTCTGTGGGAATTTGTAGTGTACCCCGCCCCCATTGGCTTTGAGCTCTGAGAAACAGGCTTCCTCATAGACACGTGTGCACACCCTAGGTCTGCAGACCTAGACCCAAGTGCTGCTTTGTTGTGTATGCACTTGTGGCTGTGAAATAAATATGTACATATCCTCCTTAAACTGACTTCCCGAGCTGTTTCTGTTTAGCCACGTGCCTTTCTTGTCACAAAGAGGAGGTGTCGAGAGAGGGCATGTCCCAACGCAATTTGTGGTGGCAGGATACCTGGGGTCAGGTCCACACATGACCTAACCCAGGGGTCTCAGACCTTTATAAGATGAAGGAAGAAAAACGGCTGGGCTGGAGGGAACTCCAGGGCCAGAGTCTAAAATAAGAACAAAACAGAGGGCTGGGCTTCGCCCTCTGTGGGATCTTTCTATGGGACGCTCTCCACAGTCTTCTGCTCACTGAGTGGTTCCCCCTGTGTGGGCAGTTAGCACGTCTTCTTCACTGTGTGGTCCTCCTTAATGTGTGGCCCTTGCCTGGTGCCCTCCCCTCCTGGTCCTCTCTACTGATGAGTCTGCACTCTGACCCTTACCACACGTGGTTGGTACTGGGTTGTCCCTTTTCTTTTTAAGGCAGCCCTCTCCCCGTGGTTCTCTCTGTCACTTCTTGTACGGCCCTCACCATGCGTTCACTCTTTTCTGGGGTTTCACAGTGCAGGCCACTCATGATGGGTGTTTACTTTCGGGGTCTCTGTCCCCGAGGTACTCTGTGTGCTCTTCACTATGTGGCAACTCATCATGAGCCTTTACCACGTAGACCCTGTCTAGGTACTCCTCACTGGTTCTCATACACCACAGGGACCTCAAGTGTGGACACACACACACACACACACACAAACACACACACACCCCATGTAGTCTTTCCTGTGACACTCACCACATGGTCACCCTCCACATGACCCTCACTCTGTCGTCATGTTCCTCAGGATTTTCACTGCACTGCACTTTCCTCACAGACCCTCTCTGTGTGACACTCATGGTTTAGTCACTGGCCACTTGGCTCCCATTGCTATCACTCATCATCTGTAACTCACTGCATGTTTTCACTCGGAGGTGGTCTCTGTGTGTCAGTAGCTGTCTGGCCCTCACTCATGTGGCCATTCTTTGTGTGATTCTCCCTGTGTTTCACTCATTTCACAGCATGCTACTCACATGTGGCCTGTACCATGTGTTTCTTGCTATTTGCTCCCACTGCAGGTCACTCACTGGATGGCCCCTAATGTCTTACTTGCTATACCATATGGTCAGTCAGCACCTGGTGCTAGCTGGCTGGTCCCCACTCTCCCCATCTCAGTTATCCCTGTAGCCTGTGGTGTGTGCCTAAACAAGGCAATGGGTATAGATGTTTTGGTCTAGACCAGACCCTTTGCTAGATGGGAACTCTACCCTACAGAAACAGACATTGAAAAGAGTCAGGGTGAGAAGGTCAGGAAACAGTGAAGAAATACTTCATCATACTGGGAGTTGGGGATGGGAAGGCAGATTGCCACATCCAAGAATGAATTGCGGGGATGAGACTCATAGAGAATCAGGCATGGCAAAATTGGGACCATCCTGTGGAGAGCAGGGCAGCCTGGAAGCCATGGGGAAGGTGTGGCTAGGCTTGACTTTCATGAGGACAGGATTTAGTTGGGGTAGAACTCTAGAACCTTGTGAGGTACAAAAGGAGGCATAGGGAGTGATACCTCGGTGACAGGAGGGAG
>NW_022103941.1:290318-292071 GCF_000313985.2 Echinops telfairi | reverse complement strand
GCAATATGCACAACAGAAAGAAACACTGTTGGTCCTGTGCCACCCTCACAATCATTCCCATGACTCAACTCATTGTTGCAGCCACCATGTCAATCCATCTCCTTGAGGGCCTTCCTCTTTTTGTTGCCCCTCTACTTTACCAAACATGATGGCCTTCTCCAGGGACTGGTCTCTCTTGACAACATGTCCAAAGTATGTAAGAGGAAGTCTTGTCATCTTTGCCTCTAAAGAGCACTGTGGCCATGTTTCTTCCAAGACAGACCAGGTTGTCCTTGTAGGAGTCCATGATACTTTCAATGTTCTTCTCCAGCACAATTCAAAAGCATCAATTCTTCTTTGGCCTTCCTTATTAATTGTCCAACTTTCACATGCATTTCAGGCGATGGAAAATGCCATGTCTTAGGTCAGGCACACCTTAGTTCTCAAAGGAACATCCTGGTTATCAATATTCTAAAAATATCTTCTGCAGCAGATTTACCTAATGTCTTTTGACCTCATAACTGCTGCTTCCATGAGGATTGATTATGGATCCAAGTAAGGAAAAATCTTTGACCACTTTAATTTTTTTTCTCTATTTATCAAGATGTTACCTAGTGGTCCAGTCATGAGGATGTGGGTCTTTTTTATACTGAGTTATAATCTGTACTGAAGGCTGCAATCCTTGACTTCATCAGTAAGTCCTTCAAGTCCTCCTCACTTTCAGAGGGCAAGGTTGTGTCATTTGCATATGGAAGATTGTTAATAGCCTTCCTACAATTCTGTTGCCACATGCTTTTTCATGTAATCCAGTTTCTCTGATGATTTGTTCCGCATACTTATTCGGATTGCATACTTATTCAGATTGAATAAGTATGCTGAGAGGATACAGCCCTGACACACACTTTTTTAATTTTAAACCATGCAGCATTCCCTTATTCTGTTCCCACAACCACCTCTTGATCCATGTACAAGTTCTGCATGAGCACAATAAAGTGTACTGGAATTCCTATTCCTCTCAAGGGTATCCATAGTTTACTATGATCCACACAGTTGAATGCCTTTTGCATTGTCAATAAAGCACAAATAACCAGCTTTCTGGTATTCTTTACTTTGAGATCCATGTGGCATCAAAAATAATAGCCATTGTTACACATTGTGTTAGACAGGGTTCTCTAGAGAAACAAAACCAGGACACTTATGATTATATATATATATATCACAATGAAATACGTAAACAGCTAATTAGTCCACAGAGCAGTTCAGAGGGCTCAATTCAACTCATTCTGTGATATAGTTAATATGCTGACAGTCCTTCAACTCACAAGAGCTGTTGGATGCAGGTCAAGGAAGTGGACATCTGAGTCTTCTGTTGAGCACTATAGGCAGTCTGACCACAGGCAGCAAACAGCAGGGTGGGTCACCAACAGTCAGCCAGATGACAGGGTCTGTGTTAGACAGGGTTCTCTAGAGAAACAAAACCGGAATGCTAATAACTTTATATATATGTACACAGATAGATAGATATATAACATAAGAAATAAACAGTTAATTAAATTATAAAGCAGTACAAATGGTTCAGTGCAACTCACTCCCTTGAGACAGTTATGAGACACTGGCCATCCTTCAAATCTTGAGGGCCACCCGGTACTCCTCTGTAGAGCAATTCAGGCTATCTGGGCACAGGCAGCAAACAGCAAAGCAGGTCACCAACAGTCAGCCAGATAACAGGACTTGACAGTCCCCAGCTCAAGAGATGTAAATTCCAATGGTGTGG
>NW_022103941.1:288995-290218 GCF_000313985.2 Echinops telfairi | reverse complement strand
AAATAAACAGTTAATTAAATTATAAAGCAGTACAAATGGTTCAGTGCAACTCACTCCCTTGAGACAGTTATGAGACACTGGCCATCCTTCAAATCTTGAGGGCCACCCGGTACTCCTCTGTAGAGCAATTCAGGCTATCTGGGCACAGGCAGCAAACAGCAAAGCAGGTCACCAACAGTCAGCCAGATAACAGGACTTGACAGTCCCCAGCTCAAGAGATGTAAATTCCAATGGTGTGGTGAAGCAGGCCTTGAAGGAACCTCAAATTACAGTGACACAGTCCATGGGTTAGGTGTCCCACAGGTAGTGTAGCTTGCAAATTGAGGGAAAGAACAAGCAAGGTAGCCGCACACTGGTCCGATGATCAAAGAGCAAGAGATAAGAAAGGCAAGGCTCACCAAGGCATTTATCTCTCTGCCCTTCAATTAATCCCATATGTGTTTATCAGCCTGGTTGGCACAATAAACTAACTACCTCCGGGTCCGACAGTCCCCAGCTCAAGTGATGTAACACCAGTAGTGTGGCGAATTAGGTCTCAAAGGAACCTCAAAGGAACGTGAAAACATGAAACAATTCATGAGTTGGTGGTCCCACAGGTAGTGTAGCTTGCAAGTTGAGGCAGAGAACTAGCTAAGGCAGCTGCACACTGGTCCCATCATCAGAGAGCAAAAGACGGACAGGCAAGGCTCACCAAGCCATTTATCTCTTTGCCCTTCAGTTAAACTGCAACCTTATTAATCCCACATATGTCTATTGGCCAGGTTGGCACAATAAACCTACCTATCACACACATCCTCTTCTGAATCCAGCCTATACATCTGGGAGCTTTCTGTCAATGAATTTCTGCAATCATTGTAGTATGATCTTCAGCATAATTTTACTTGCATGTGATATCAATGCTATTGTTCTATAGTTTGAGTATTCTGCTGGGCCACCTTTCTTTGAAATAGACACAAATATGGATCTCTAACAGTCAATTGGTCAAGTAGTCGTTTTCCAAATTTCCTGGCACAGATAAGTAAGTGCTTCCAGTGCTTCATCAACTTGTTGAAACACTTTATTGGGTAGTCCATCAATTTCTGGAGCCTTGTTTTGGGCTAATACTTTCAAATCAGGTTGAACTTCTTATTTCAGTATCATTTATTCTTGCTCATGCTGCCCCCCTAAAATGGTGGAATGTCCACTATTTCTTCTTTATACAGTGACTGCCTATGCTTTCCATT
>NW_022103941.1:287752-288836 GCF_000313985.2 Echinops telfairi | reverse complement strand
TTTATTGGGTAGTCCATCAATTTCTGGAGCCTTGTTTTGGGCTAATACTTTCAAATCAGGTTGAACTTCTTATTTCAGTATCATTTATTCTTGCTCATGCTGCCCCCCTAAAATGGTGGAATGTCCACTATTTCTTCTTTATACAGTGACTGCCTATTTTTTCCATTATCTTTTGAGGCTTCTTGCATCGTTCGGTAATTTGCCCACAGAATCTCTCAATGTTGAAACTTGAGACTTGGATTTTTTCTTCAGTTTCTTTCTGTTTAAGATACACTGAACATTTTCTTCCTTTTTGCTTGTCTGTTTTCACATAGTGACTGTATATTCCTTCCATCCCCTTCTTTCTGATTTTTTCATTGTAAATTAGTTGGGGCTTACATCACAGATCATCAGTATTGTATTCAACAATTTAATGAACATGGGCATTCATTTGTCTGTTTGTCTTATTTCTTTGGGGTAGATGCCCAAGAAGGGGCTGCTGGGTTTTAGGGAATTTTTATTCCCAGCTATGTCTTGTAGTGAAATATCACTTTCATGGTAGTTGTGTTAGGTCTCTCATAGGAAAAATACCCCATTCCTTGGCTTCACATGAGAAAGAATTCACTCTGAAACCTGGTTTGTGATCCAAGTGAATTAAAAAAAAAAAAAAGAACAGAAACCGTTCCAGGCATTACAGGAAGCTCTCTCTCTCTGAGAGAGAGAGAGCAAGCTGCACAGCCCAGCTATGCTGAGCTGTGTAGCAGCCAATGGAAGAATGCATGTGCTGGATAACTGACTTTTCAGGGCCCTGTTGGGTGGTGTGGTCAATGGTACTGGTCGACCCATTGGCTGAATCAAATTCACCTGGCCTAGATGGGGCCAGTCCAGGTGCATCACCCACCTAGGTGCACCACCCCTTCCTGTCTCGGGCTTGAATTTCTGAGCATGGGTAGTGGACACCTTAATCCCTGTTCTAACTACCTAACAGTTGCACACTTTGGACTCCCATAAGCAGTGTCTAAATGTAATCTCTCCACACCTTCTCTAGTCTTTATTATTTTCCTGGTTTGTTTTTGTAATATGGCTGCCATTGTCGGTGTAAGGT
>NW_022103941.1:285880-287652 GCF_000313985.2 Echinops telfairi | reverse complement strand
TCCAGGTGCATCACCCACCTAGGTGCACCACCCCTTCCTGTCTCGGGCTTGAATTTCTGAGCATGGGTAGTGGACACCTTAATCCCTGTTCTAACTACCTAACAGTTGCACACTTTGGACTCCCATAAGCAGTGTCTAAATGTAATCTCTCCACACCTTCTCTAGTCTTTATTATTTTCCTGGTTTGTTTTTGTAATATGGCTGCCATTGTCGGTGTAAGGTGGTATCCCATGGTTACTTTGATTTGCAGCTCTTCAGATGACTAGTGATCATGAGCATTTTGTCATGTTTTGCCTATTTGGATGCCATCTTTGGTGAAATCTCTGTTCATGTCCTTGGGCTATTTTATTTTCCATTTCTTATTAAGGCATTGAAGCTTTCTATAGACTTCAGAGATTAGTCCCTGCTCCACTGTGTTATTATCGGAGAGGCTTTGTCACTCTGGAACCTCTTTTTACCCTTTTAATGAAGTGTTTTGATGGGAGAAGGATGGGGCTTTCTACTCTTGAAAATAGTTATAGTCTCCTAGGGTCACTATGAGTTGGCATCGATTTAAAGTGAGTTTATTTGTTTTTGTTGGTGGTGATGCCTACAAATATCTTATGTTTGGTAGGTATGTTAGGTTTGGTTGACTAGAGAAACTATTCCAGTAACACTCATGTGTTAGTCTGGGTGGACTAGAGAAACAAATTCATAGACAATCATATGTGTATAAGAAAAGCTTTATATACAAGAGCAGTTGAATATTGAGAAAACATCCCAGCCCAATCCAGATCAAGTCCATAAGACCTATATTAGCCTATATGTCTGATACCAATCTATAAAGTCCTCTTCAGACTCACAAAACACATGCATAACGCTGAATGCAAGAAGATCACAGGCCAGTGGGTGGAAGGCCTTGTGGATCCAGTGACATTGTGAACATCTCAATGTTGTCAGGTGTCTCCATGTGGCTCCTCCAGCTCCAGAGCTCTAGCTGCATCAGCGTAGCTCCATCAGGCTTGTCAGTAATGTCTCACAGGGAGGTGAGCGTGTGTCCCCCCTTCAGAGAGCTATTTATCTCCTTAACGTCTCCAAATGAGGTCATGAATTTGCGAACTGTTTGACAGGCTAAACTCCACCCCTTCAATCTTAAGTCTCAAATTGACAACATATTGTGTAACCATCACAACTCGTATATGCATAAGAGAGAGCTTTATATCAAGAACTATGTATCAAGAAAACAAAATAGCCCAGTACAACTCAAGTCTATAAGGCTGAAAATAGTCATCCCTCTTCAGACTCATACAGTCACAAGCAATGATACAGAATTCAGGAATATCACAGGTTGAGTGCAAAGTCATGTGGGTCCAATGGCGATGGAAGCATCAGATCACAGAGTGGCCCACCAGCAGGAAGGTGAAGGCAGAGAGTGGGGGAAGTCCCCAGGGCCCTCCTTGTGAGAAGGTCATGTCCACAAGGAGACACAACAGGCTGACCTGACTGACAGGCTTAACCCCACACCGACACTTTTATACTTTTATTTATCTTCAAGTTGACGTGAAATTATGTAACTACCACAATAGGCTCTAATCATCTACTTTGTCTTCTACTGTATGTGTTAACATCCTTTGTTATATTTCATAGCATGTCTATTCCTGGTAATAAAGCCCTGACATTTTCTTTATTTTCTTATGGATGGGCTTTATAGCATTGGAATATACATTTTAGATATTTGATCCATTGTAAGTTCATTTTTATATATGAGAGGTGGTATGGGTCCTGTTTCATTC
>NW_022103941.1:274626-284436 GCF_000313985.2 Echinops telfairi | reverse complement strand
TTTTGAGAATGATGAGGGCAACAAATGTGCATATGTGCTTGACACAATGGATGTATGTATGGATTGTGATGAGAATTGCACAAGCCCCCAATAAAATAATTTAAAAAAACAACAACCCACATTACATAATTTACCACCCCTGCATGATCCAATTTGACAACATTATTTGTTGAAGATACTCTCTCTTCCCTATTTAATGCGTCTTGCCATTTTGTCAAAGGTCTGTTGTGGATAAGTGGGTCTGTATATTTCTAGGTTCTCTATTTTGTTCCGTTGGCCTATGTATGGTCATTGTACCAGTACCATGTTGTTTTAACTTTTGCAGATGCACAGCAGGTTTTGAGGTGTAAAACTGAGAACCCTTTTACTCTGTTCTTAAGTAGCTATTTGTTTATTACATGTCCTTTTCCTCTCCATTTAAATTTAGTCATTAGTTTTTCCATTTATTTAAAGAATAAATTTGGGATCTGTAACAGACAGCTTTATATTTTAGATTGCTTTGGGTAGTATTAACATTTTCAAAATATTAAACTTTCCTATCCATGAACATGAAATATTCTCCCATTTATAAGGATCTTGTTTGGTTTCTTGTAGTAATATATTGTAGATTTCTTTGTGCAAGTCTTTTGTTTCTCTGGATAAGTTTATTCCTAAATATTTCATCTTTTGTGACTAGTGTAATGATTTTGTTTTATAGAGTTCTTATTCAAAGATCTCTTTATTATTGTAGAGAAATCCAATAGATTTTTTATACTGTTATATTGCCAAATATTTCATTTGTTTTTAACAATTTTTTGGCCATGTCTTTGGAGATTTTTACTTATAAGATCATATCATCTGTAAATGGAGATAATTACATTGGTTGCTTTGTTAATCTGTGTACATTAGAGAAACAAATCCACAGGAACTCATATGTATAAGAGAGAGTTTAATTTAAAGGGTAAGTGCACATCAAGGAAACATCCCAGGCTGCTCATGTCCAGAAGTCCAACATTAGTCCATTTGTCCGACACCAATCCACAAAGTCCTCCTCCATCTCACAAAACACATGCAATGATGCCAACTGCAGGAGGAAAGCCAAATCAGTGAGTGTGTAGGCATCTCAGTGCTGGCAGGGTGCTCCACATGGCTGCTCCAGCACCCAGGGCTGCATCTGGTTAGGTCCATGCAGCTTCTCCTTGAGGATGTCTTACAGGAAGTGAGCCTTGCCAGCTGAAGCAGGGAACTGGCTAGGGCAGCTGCACCCTGGTCTGACCATCACAAAGCAAGAGACCTGAGAACTAGAAAGACAAGGCTCACTGAGCCATTTATCCCTCCTACCTTCAATTAACCCCACATGGATTTATTGGCCAGGTTGGCACAATAAACTAACTACCTCACTTGCCAATGTGGATTCCTTTGAATTCTTCTTGGTGTCATATAGCTTTAAGACTTCAAGCAAATGTTGAATAAGAGTAGTGCTAAAGGGCATTCTTGTAGGATTCCCCTTCATAAGGTGAATGCTTTCAATTTCTCTGTCAATAGAGACATTGTTGGTCATTGGTTTTACGTATATGACCTATATTGTACTGAGAAATTTCCCTTCTAGTCCTATTCTGTTTATTGTTTTTATGAGGAATGCCTACTGGATAGTGTTAAATTGACTGATATGATCATGCATGTGATTCTTTTGCTTTATTTGTGTGGTGCATTACATTGATTGTTTTTCTAATGTTGAATTATCCTTGCCTATCTGGTATGAATCCCACTTGATAGTTCTATATTATTATAATTAATGATAATATACTTTTGAATTCTCTTAGGCAGGATTTTGTTGATAATCTTGTCTATGTTCATAAGTGATATTGGTCTGTAGTTTTCTATCTTGGTAGTGACTTTATTGTTTTATGTATTAGGGTTACACTCACTTCATTAAATGAGTTCAGGAGTTTGAGATCTGTGTTAGTCTGGGTTTACCAGAGAAACAAATCCAGGGAGACGCTTATATATGCAAGAGAGCTTTATATAAAAGAGTAATTGTATATTAAGAAAACATCGCAGCCCAGTGCAGATTAAGCCCATAAATCCAATATTAGCTCATATGTCTGATACTAATCTGTAAATTCCTCTTCAGACTCATGCAACACATGCTAGGACGCTGAGTGCAGGAAGATCACAGGCCAGCAGGTGGAAAGTCTTGTGGCTCCAGTGGTGGTGGAAGCATCTTAGGGCTGGTGTGGGTCTACATGTGGCTCCTCCAGCTCCAAGACCCTGGCTGCCATCAGCATAGCTCCATGTGGCTGTCAACAGGAATGTCAAGCAGCAGAGCATCTCTGGCCTTCAGTGAGCTATTTATCTCCTTCAAGCCTCCAAATGAGGTCATCAAGCTGCAACCTCACTGGAAGGCTAGACTCCACCCTTCGCAAGTTAACAGGAGATTATGTACCTACCACACTATCCTTTTCAACATTTTGGAAGACTTTGTGTAGATTTATTGCCATCTCTTCTCTGATTTGTGATAGAATTCCCTGGAGAAAACATCTGGTTTTCTTCTTTATCTCCAGATTTAATTGTTATATATATATATCACACATTTCAGATAGAATTCCCTGGAGAAGACATCTGGTTTTCTTCTTTATCTCCAGATGTAATTGTTATATATATATATATATATACACACACATATATATATATCACACATTTCAGAGCATTACACACATTCTCTCATTTTCTGTCCTGAAAACAGATACCTTAGATGGAAAATTTAAAATACTTCTATCAATTTAGTTACATTCAAAGTACAAAAAGTTACATAGATGACAATGCACAAAATGTAATTTATTAGAACATATCCTAAAAAGTTAGGAATAACCAGTCAGGAGAAATCTGATCAAATACAAGAATCAGTTAATTACATACCCCCAAACAAACCTATCTAAACTTCCAAACCAAATGGTTGAAAGTGTTTGTTAAATCCTCATTGGAAGAAAGTGATGATTATAATCAACCTAGCCTTAACGGCCTAAATCTCCAATACTGAGCTAACTCCAATGTTCACAATTTTATAGCAATCATCCTAGTTTGCTAAACACCTAAGTGCCAAACTTTTAATGCCATTGTTTGCATGGAAAGGTTAAGTTTCATTTAAAACAAAACTAAAACTAAACAAGTAGTCGTTAAATATTCACCCTATTCAACACATCTCACCAGTGCTTACTGGAATCCCAGGTCTGCAGCCCTTGTTACATAGTGTCTGGGTATATAATATGTATAGCTTTCTCTAGTGCATGGGCTATCAGTAATATGATGGGTTTTGAGGAGAAAGTAATCTGTGCTCCTACCTCTAAAAGGACGTCTTTATCTAACAAGGGAGCAGATGATTCAGAAACAACTGAAAACTGATGGATAAACAGAGAACTGCCTCACTTGCAAAGCAAGGGATGTGTAAGGAATGTTATAGAAGGGGATAAACTGATACCACCAACCTAGAGAGAGGAAGAGGTAAGGAGACCACCATAGGATTTAATACTGAACAGGTAGCCTTCATGTGCTTGGAGTCCTGCACTGTAAAAAGGTGGAAATAGTTTTCTCTCCCACCTTCATGTCTCCTGAATGACCTCTCATTTAGCATTCATGCTGGACATGCCTCAGATTCCTGTACATTGCATTTGAGCTTAAATTCCAAACATCCTGCTTTCAAAAGACCATGGTTGGCAGTGACAGCCCAGAATCTATTTGAAGTTCCACCACACAGATTTAGTCTCCACTGAAATCTTTCTGATCATTAACCAAGGATGTAGATAATCTTACCTTCAGGCAGAGGGCCCTAGAAAGTAGATAACTTCACTGCTCTCCAGCCAGCCCAGGGAGGGGGGACTCTTTTTTAAGGGCTTGCTTGGCTGTGTCGTTAATGGAAGTCACCATACCGGGGATGGTGCAAGGGGCCGAAGGCCATGAGTTATGGCCTATGCCCTGATTGTCTTGGTGGAAGGCCCTGGACCAATCTTATAAGCATGTCTGTTTAACAATGTATGTGTCCCAATCATGGTTCCCTTCTTCTGTAGCCTCACCTGTAATTGTAATGTACTGATCTGCCACCAATGACGAACTTGTGACAGCTTGTCTTATTTAACTAGCATCCTGTGAAACCTTGGACGCCATTTTGACCTTGTACTAATGGTTGCCCTCATCCCAATGATATGTCTGTGTCTTTGTTGCTTTATGACTAGATGCTCTCCTTAAATCATATTTGAGATTGGGGGTCCCTTGGGGTCCTATGAACTGAGCCCAGCCGCCATGCCCTTAGCTGTAGGAATGGCTCTGAGATACTAGCCTTCTGGTGTTTCTTCTTCCCTTCCTCTAACTCCCAGTTGTGGTACACACAATATCTGTCACTGAGAGTCCATGAGAGTCACTCTGGGGGCTCATGGGATTGCATTGGAGCAATTGACTAACTGTGGTAAACTTCTGGAGGGCCTCCACCAAGTGGTTTCTGAACACTGCTGGACTGTCCTTCCCTTGAACTGCCACTGGCAATTTGGCTTAATCTGCATGTCCTTCATGCCTTCTGTGAGGCAAGTTTGCATATAATCTCAGGCAGCTGTCAGTATACACTGCTTCTAGTCAGCACCATTGCAATACAGAAAAAGGATCCTAATGTCCTTCTGTATCGGGTCAAGGAGCGCAGCTGGTGCAGTGGTTATTCATTGGGTTTCTAGCCACAAGGTAAGTAGTTTTAAACCACAAGTCTCTCAGTAGGAAAAAGATGCAGCTGTCTATTCCAGGAAATAGTTACAGTCTTTTTTACTTTATTACTCCAGTAAATAGTTTCCCTGTGGAAACTCACAGGGAAGTTCCACTCTGTCCTATAGGGTCGCTATGTCAACTGATGGCAGTGAATTTGATTGTTTAATGTGTATGTGTCTGTGTGCTTTTTTAAAGATGTCAGGTCAACAGGGAAACAACTCGTTGAAATTCCTCAATGAACAGGCCGAGGTCACTAGAGAAGCTTCCCATTTGTCTTTATGTATTTTCAACTCTCCTGTATTCAAGGTGATTTACACCCTCAGAGCATTCCCCTTTGGGCGAGATGCATACTGGGTGAAGGGCAAGGGGTTCCTCCTAGGATAGGTGTGAGGCAAGGGCCACAGCCTTCCCTCTGGGATGGGGAGCTATTGGTTTGGAAAATAAGCAGGGGTGGGGCCCCTCAGGGAACAAAGTCCAGGGCAGACTTACAGGTGTCTGTTACTCAACTCCTTGTGATTTCAAGGAGCATAAAACCCAGAATGTAAGGAATTTCCCACCATCTCCCCTCCCTCTACCAAGAAGGTCTAGTTGGAACATGGTGTCAAAATTCAATTCAAGGACCTGTTAATTAGCCAGGTTTCAAAATCTTCCAACTTATCCAGTGGCTAGGTGGTGTTATGGAAGAAAGCTATCTTCTTCCTCTTTAAATTATCTAGAGATGGTGTGGTAGGTACATAATCAACTGTCAATTTTGATAGTGAAGAGGTGGAGTCTAGCCTATCTATCAGGTCACAGCTTGATGACCTCATTTGGAGGAGCTAAGGAGATAAATAGTTTGCTGGATGTGGAACACATGCTTATTCCCTGTGAGACATTTCCATTGACAGGACACATGGAGCTACGTTAGAGCTCTGGAGCCAGAGGAGCCACGTGGAGAACCCTGCCAGCACTGAGATGCTTACAACACCACTAGATCCACAAGAATTTCCACCCACTGGCCTGTCATCGTCCTGAATTTGGCATCATTGCAAGTGTTTCATGAATCTGAAGAGGACTTTATAGATTGGTATAGAACATATCAGACTATGGACTTGATCTGGACTGGGCCATGTTGTTTTCTCCATATTCAATTGCTCTTGTATATAAACCTCTTTCTTTTACACATATGAGTGTCTGTGTGAATTTGTTTCTCTGGTCTACCCAGACTAACACAGATGGTTTAGGATATTTCCAGTCCTTCTATAAGCATACCAGAGGAATGCAACTAAGAATGGACATTCCTTACCCCATGGTCCAGTATAGAAATAGGAGTGGATTAAGTCCAAGACTTCTTGTGTCCTGTGGTTAGGAGCTAAAACTGGTTCTCTCAGTCACTCAGGAGGCACTCCCCATTGACAGCTTCTCAGTTTCCCAGAGTGGGTTGCATTGTCTCCCCAGGCAGCGCCTATATGTTGGGAATGACTGAGTTCAAATCAGCCTGCTCCTCACACCCTTCACTCCATGTCCACAACTTGCTTCCCTGTGGGACAAACAGGCTGCTTCTCGACATTCTCTCCAGATGGACAAGCAAATTTCTAATTAGTTAGTCAGTTCATCCTTAGGTCCCGTACACTGTTTCTTTCCGTTTTACCTAGGCTGCTGCTTTGGGCCAGCATATCTTGGAATTATCTTCAAGTACATCTTATCCAGAACTTTACCAGGGTCTGGCTTCAAGGTTAAGGTATTTCCCAAGCCAGTTCTCACAGAGTCTTTTGTTCATCCCTTGTTTCACAGGGTACTTTGTACATCCCTTTAGCAGACAGGGCAGAAGTCCCTGTTTTGTCCATGTCATGGATGCTTGATAGAATTTTATCTCTTCCAATTACAGACCTATTAGAATGTCAAGAAGCAGCCTGTGCCCATTTGTGTCGCAGGAGATCGTTGTTCATCATCCAATTGGTTGCCCTTGCTTTCCTGAACATCCTCTTATTAATCTCCAGTTTTATGGCATGGTGATCTGAGAAAGATGTCTGGTTAATATCTATGTGTTTGAATTTACTCAGGCTGGACTTGTGTCCCAGCATGTGGTCTATTCTTGAAAAAGATTCATGTGGACTAGAAAAGAATGTGAAACCCTTTGTGTTTGGATGGAAAGCTCTATAAATGTCTATCAGGCCCTGTTGCCTAATTACATTGTCTAGCTCTATGGCATCTTTGCTGAGCTTCTTTCCCAGTTATCTATTTTTCTCTGATAGTGGTGTTAAACTCGCCTACTGTGATTGAGTCTGTGATTTATTTTTTCATCTTTTTAACAGTTTGTTTGATGAAATTCGCCGCACCATTGTTGGGAGTGTAGATATTCAATATGCTAAGTGCTTCTTGGTTTATTGAACTTTGAGCATTATGTAGTGTCCCTCTTTGTCTCTTTTTATGGTTTGGATCTTGAAGTCAATATTGTCGGAGATTAAGATAGCCACCCCTGCCTTTTTGGAGTTAGAATTTGATTGGTAAACTTTCTGCCAGCCCTTTGTTTTTAGCATATTCTTGCCTGTGTGCTTGTTTTCTGAGCCAGTCCTCAAGCTTTTTTCTTTTAATGTACGAATTGAGATCATTGGAATTCAGAGTTATTATCACCATCTGTGGGTTCATAGCTGTCATATCCTGGTTTGTGTTTTGGGTCTTTACCTATCTCACCTCATAGCAGTGTGCTGTGTTTGAGTGGAGATTTTCTATGATGTCTTCTTTTCCATCTGAGACCCTTTTGTCCTGGTAATTTTTGCTGGCATGTTGGCTTCTAGATGGAGCTGGGCTATATGGTGATCTGTTAGTTCTTGGTGGAGGCTGATCCTCTGGCCATAGTGAGTCAGCCAGTATCTTCCGCAGGCCCAGGTGTTTTGCAGCATATTCTTTGTGTCTTTCCTTGTCCTGGAAGACCCTTATCTCACCATCTATATTAATGGATAACTTCGCAGGGTACAGGATTCTGGGGGAGGCCTTTTTTTTCCTTCAGCTTTTGGGATATGTTGCTCCATTCTCTCCTCCATGGTATCTGCTGATAGGTCTGAGAATATTCTTACCTGCGTTCCTTTGTATGTGATTGTCTTCCTTTCTCTTGCTGCTTGTAAAATTTTCTCTTTTTCCTCGAAGCTGGATATTTTTCCTATTATATGTCTTGGTGTGTTCTTCTTGGGATCTAGTCTAGCCGGCGTCCTTTCTGATTCCTGTATGAGTGACTGGTTCTCCCTTGTTAGGGTGGGAAAGTTTTCTTCCAGGAATTCCTTTGCTATCTTGGCTGTTGACTTTTGTGTTGTGTTGAGTTCAGGTAGACCGAAAATTGGAAGATTATTTCTCTTCATAGCATCTGTCATTGATCTCTTGTTATCTTCTCTTTCTTTAATTTTCCTATCTGACTGTCTTTCTCACTTAGGTCTCTGAGTGTCCTCGAGGTCGCTGATATGGTTTTCTGCCTCCTCAAGCCTAATCATAAATTCTGTGACCTTGTGTGTGACTTATGCTACCTCCTCTGTTAGCTCCTGCAGTTCCCTTTGGTGGGTGGACTTCACCCCCGCTATTGTGGACTTCATCTCCTCTATTATTGTATCCTTGTTCTGGGTTGCTTCCTTCAGCTCCTGTATTACTGCGAGCAGGCTTCTGAAGATTTCCTTCTGTGGCAGATCTGTATCTGTTTTTTCTATGAGAGATGGTAGCTCTGCTACTATGCTTTGTCTCTGTTTTTTTGTTGTTGTTGGTAGTGATGTGTTCTGTTGATTTTTCCTTGATCCTTTCATAGGCCCCTTATTTCTGGGAGGCCAGCGGGCCCTTATCTGTGTTACTATTAAGGATTATCTCAGGATTTTGCCTTTGAACTACTCTAAGGATGTGTCAGACAGCTGTGTAGGCAGAGTTCCTCGTAGGCTTAGTGACAATCATTGGTGAGATGTTTCAGCGACTGGAGTAGGGGGAGGGGACTCTGTGAGTGCCCCCAGGCTGCTTTGACCTGGTCTATCTGGGTACCCTTAGCAGCCCTTTTTTGTTTGTTTGTTTAGTATTAAAAAAGAAAAAGTTAAAAATTAAAAAATATTTTTAAAAAATTTGGGGAGGAAAAAAAAAGAATGGAGAGAAAGAAGGATGGAGAAGCTATAGAAGAGGGGAGAAGAGAAGTGATAATAGTGAAAGTGGGAAAAGAAAAAGGAGGAATAGAAGGAATACATATATAAAAGGGGCAGAAGAGAAGTAATAGCAATAGTGAAAAAGGAGGAAGAAAGAAGGGAGAGAAGAAAGCAAAGAAAGTGAGAGAAAAAAGAGGAAATCAGCAAGAGATAACAGATATATATGTATATATTTAGATTTCCCCCTCCTTCTCTTCCCACCAAGTTCTAGCGATGCCTAATAGAAGGCAGAGGTGACTGAGGCCTTGCTAATATGGGACGTGGTGCTGATCTGGGCTCCGGATCAGGGCTATGTGAGGGGAAATTGCTCTTCAGATCAGCACACCTTCCGAGGTCCCTGCAGGCCTGTAGAGTGGAGCCTGCGGGTGGAGGCCACTCAGTGGGAGCTTGAGGGCAGCGGCTAAGCAGGCGGGGGATGCCCCACAGGACAAGCCTCCTGCACCATCCGGGAAAGATTGGGGCCGCAAGGGGTGTTGAGAGGCACAGGCTGCAATGCCCACCTCCTATGCCAGATGGAGAGGGCTGGGGCAGGTTTGGAGCTGGGGATCCCGCGGGGTATTGGAGTGATAGGCGCCGGCGGAGTAACAGACAGCTCCAGCGGGGTCGAAAAGCCATTTCACAGGCTCCCTAGCCGGCGGGCGGGAGTTTATCGCTAGAGCCATCAGCCCCGTGAGCAGCGCAGGCTCCTTAGTGATGTGGTCTGTGCCGGATTGGACAATGGTGGCTCTGACGGGAAGCAGCGGGCAATGGCGACCATACTCCGCCCAGTGGGGAGCGTGCTGCGTGGCAGGCTCAGAGCCACTGGGCGCATGAAATCCCTCAGCACCACAGGGAGGGCAAAGTCGCTCTGGTAAACGTGCAGAACCCCGCCGCCAGTGCATCCAGTGGGCAGGAGCACCCACTGTTCCACAGCAGGTGGGTTTAGCGCTCTGCTGGG
>NW_022103941.1:272413-273796 GCF_000313985.2 Echinops telfairi | reverse complement strand
ATAAGAGAGAGTTTTATATAAAGGTTAAGCGAGCATCAAGAAAACATCTCAACCTAGTGCTGCCCAAGCCCACAAGTCCAATATTAACCTATTAACCCATATGTCCAACACCAATCCGCAAAGTCCTCCTCCATCTCACAAAGCAGACACAATGATGCCAAATGCAGAAGGAAAGCTGAGTCAGTGAATGTGTTAATATCTCAGCACTGGCAGGAGTTTCCACAGAGCTGCTTCAGCACCCAGGGCTGTTTTGAGGTAGGTCAATGTGGCTTCTCCTTGGGGATGTCTTGCAGGAAGTCAGCCTTGCAACCTGAAGCAGGGAACTGCTAAGGCAGCTACACCCTGGTCCGACCATCACAAAGCAAGAGACCAAGAACTAGGAAGGCGAGGCTCACCAAGAGATTTATCCCCCCGCCCTTCAATTAATCCCATGTGTTTATCAGCCAGGTTGGCCCAATAAACTAACCAATTCACCTCCTTTATCTGGTTAGGTTTGCCAGTGGTCTGTTGATTCTGTTTATGCTTTCAAAGAACCAATTTTAGTAACATTATTTTTTTTCCATTTTCTTGTTTTCCCTCTCCTGAATCTCATCCCTGATTTTAATTATTTCTCTTCTTTGACTATTAGTGGGATTGTCCTTCTGACTCTAGTCTAGTCGTTGTACATTTTGTGCCAGCATATCAATCATGAGTCTCCCTTCCTTTTTCAGATGTGCATATATTGCTATGAAACTTCCTCTGATAACTGCCTTTGCTGTGTCCCATAAGTTTTGGTATGTCATGTTCTCGTTCTCATTGGTTTCTAGAAATTTCATAATTTTGACTTTGATCTGTGCCAGTACACACTCCATTTGCAATAGTTTTTCAGCCTCCAATAGTTTCTCTTGTTTTCTTCGTCTTCCTTTTGTTGATTTCCAGCCTTATGGCACAATGGTCATACAGAGGTGTCTGTATGATATCAATGTGCTTCAATTTATGTAGATTCACCTTATGCCCCAGCATGTGGCCTGTCTTCAAATATGTGCCATGCGGGCTTGAAAGGAATGTGATTGTTTTGTATTTGGATGAAAATTTCTGTAAATATCTATCAGGTCAAATTGTCTAATAGTAATATTTAGATCTCTAGCCTCCTTGTTGAGTTTCTTTCCCTGTGATTTATCTTTCTCAGAGAGTGGTGTATTGAAGTTACCCAGTATAATTGTTGAGGCTGTGATTTCTTTTTTCATCTTTTGGAGTGTTTGGTTGACATATTCAGTGGATCTCTCATTCAGGGAATATATGTTTACAATGCTTAGTGGTTCTTTGTCTACCATTCCCTTGACCATTATATTGTGTCCATCCTTATCTCTTTTTATAGTTATCACTTTGAGGTCAATTTTATCC
>NW_022103941.1:268965-270131 GCF_000313985.2 Echinops telfairi | reverse complement strand
TATCTTTTTCTTAAGTAAGCGATTTAGGTATTTTTCCATGCTTTTCTTTCTGATGCAGAGTTCATGATAATTAATATGTCACTGCATCTGATAATGTATTATACATTTTGAAACCTAGAAACTTTTAATTTTTATATTCTTGTGATTTCAAATGTTGTATTCTTCAAGCAATAAAATTCTGATGTGTTTTATTAAAAAAGAAAAGAAAACATTTCCATCAGTATTCCTACTGAATGTTGGTCCCCAAAGATGGCTACAATTTATACCTCAGCATTTACATGACAAATTGGATGATTCAAAAGTGATTAAGTTAAAGATCCTGATATGAGAGATGAACATGGATTATCTGGGTGGCCGTCACAACACAAATGTCCTCAGAAAAGGAAGAAGAAAAACAAAAATAACTTACTAATATCAAGTTGATGGCAATTCATAGTGACCCTATGAGACAGTGTAGAACTGCCCTTGTGAGTTTCTGAGACTGTAGCTGTTAACAGAAATAGAAATCTTCATCTTTATCCCACAAAGCAGCTGGTGGATTTGAACTGCTGAACTTGTGGATCACAGACCCACGAATGATTACTACACCACCAGGGCTCCCAAGAGGAACATAGGGAAACCTAATTACAGAAGAAGAGAAGACTACGAGATGATAGAAGCAGAGAGAAATACAGTTAGAGAGAAAAGATTCTATGCCACTGTTTATGAAGATGGAAAAGTGGCTAGGCTCTAAGGAGTACAACTTCAGCTATTGGAAAATTGTTACTGCCTTCAGAGGGTGTACATTCCTTCTGAACCTTTGATATTGTCCCAAATGAAACAGAGTTTAGAATTCTGGTCTCCAGAACTGTAATAACATATGTTTGTGTTGATTTAAATCCCAAATTTTTGATGATTCCTTAAAAAAACAAAACAAGAAATTCATACATTGACTATCTCTTCCAAACCAGGTCCTCCTACCTTCCCTATCTCACCTACAAGGTCAAGACCAAAACTTCTCAGTCACCCTTGATTCATTTCTTGCTATACACCCTGCACCAATCTATCAACAAGGCCTGTTGGATCCACCTTCAAAGCATAACCAGAAAGCCATCATTCTTCCACTCTCCCACCCTGGATGTCACACCATCTCCTGTGTCCACTCCATCCTCTGCCGAGTGAGAGTG
>NW_022103941.1:265598-268176 GCF_000313985.2 Echinops telfairi | reverse complement strand
ATGGAAACTGCCAGCAGCTACTAAAAGCTGAAAATGAGAAAGGAGGATTTCTACTTTTCTACAAATCCCAGACTTCAAACTTCTAGCCTCATCAACTACGATAAAATGGATGTCTGCTCTTTAAAGCCACCTGTTTTGTGGCACTTCCTTATAACCACCCATTTTGTGGGACTTCTCAGGAAACTAAGACATTCACTGCTTATCATGGAAGCTCTAAGAGCACAGATAATTTCCAATTGCTCACAAATGATCCCCAGCACCAAAGATACTTTGGACAAAGCCCATTAAATATCCAATGTCCTATTTATACCCATAAAATGAATGAATAACATGACTGTCCCTAAGTGTAGTATAAAGGAGTGCGGGTAGCATTATTAGAATGCATTGGACTGCAAACTGCAAAGTCAGTGGTTCAAACCTATAAGATTTCCAGAGAAGAATAATGAGGTTATCTGTTTCAGAAAATACTTGCAACTTCTGAACTATATATGGGGTTGCTATGAGGAAGAATTAATGGGACTGCAGCTAGTTTGGTTTGGGGATAGTACAGATAGATCATCAATATATTATTTTTATATTATCATACTATATTAAATATAGTATATATTTAATATATATAAACTTACATATATATTATATATATAAACACACATACACTATATCAGAAGTTTAGTATCCCCAAACTAATGTCTTCTCTTAAGTCAGTCCTATCTTAGCCTTTGCCACTTCAGTAAATGGCCACCATTTATCAAGTTGCTCAGGTAAGAAGCTTCAAAGTCATTATTTACTCAGTAGATTTAGCCCCCCCCTCCAAATATTTTCCTACCAATGCTGTTCTATTAAGTCTATCAAAGGCACAATCTAAGCCACTTTCCCAGAGTAGGCCCACCTCCAAATCATGGCCATTATGACCCCATTAAAAGACAAATCAGGCATGACACCACCAGTCTAAATCATTTGATTGAGAGTCATCACACGTAGAATGACATCAAGTAGGTTTCTGTCTGATCTGGTTCACTGGGCTCAACATCCCCGTACCTCACCTCACTCATCATTCTCCTATCACAGCCTTTAGTAGAGTCAACATGTTCCCATGTCGTCCTTTCTCTGAGAGGCCCCCTTTTACCACTACCTGGCCTTTTCACCTTCTTTGGGTCCATTCTAAATACCTGCTCCTTTTCTCAAAGTGTCTTGATATTGACCATAATTTGTATTTAGCTATCTGTTCTCATTTGTACAGCTTGCTTCTCATTCTCAACTCTAATCTCCAGGAGACAAGAGACAGCACACACCAGAAATCATAACAGTGAAATAAATATTTGGATGGGTGAATGGAAGGAGAGAAGAATAGTAGGGTTGGTGGGTGGATAATTATGTGGGTGGGTGGCTGGGTGGACGAACAGATGGGTAGATGGGTGGATGGGGGGGATTTATGGACAAATAAAGGGACATATGGAAGAGCGTATAAGGATAGATAAGCAGTTGGGTGTGTGTACATGGATAAACTAATGGATAGATATATGGATATAATTGTATGGGTGGATAGATGGATGGCGTGATAGTTAGGTTCATTGCGCCAACCTGGCCAATAGAAATATATGGGATTAATCAGGTCATAGTTTGATTGGAGGGCAAAGAAATAAATGGCTCTGAAAATCCTGACCCTCTCTCTCTTGCTCTCTGGTGATTGGAGCGTGCTGGAGCAGGAGCGCTGCTGCTGTAGCTCATTCTCTGCGCCAACCTGTGAGCTACCCTATCTGTGGGCTACACCAATCTGTGGATTGTGTTGCTAGAGCTTGAAGCTCCTTCAATACTTGCTTCGCCACAATGCTGGTGCATACAGCACTTGAGCTCTAGGCTGGTAGTTCCCATCGCCTTGCATTGCTTGCATTCAATATCTCATCTGGGCCTGCTTCACTAAGGCCCCTTAGCTACTGACCATTGGTGACACACCCTGCTGCTTACTGCCTGTGGGAAGACTATGCTTGCCTTAACCCAGGTAGGACTCTGCTGTCTGATTCCTTGACCTTGGACCTGGCAGCCCATGTGAGTGGAAGGACTTCCAGTATATTAACTGTTCTATGGGAGTGAGTTGAATTGAACCCTCTGTACTACTGTGAAGACTTATTTTCCTACTTGCTGTATAAAACTTATTCTCTTATATAAATGTGTGTAAAATCATAAGTGTCTTAGTTTCATTTCTCTAGAGAACCCTGACTAACATAATTTGTACCAGGAGTGGTTCTAGAGAAACGAGATCATAAATGTGGGCTTATCCAATTGGTTCTCCAGCCTGATGAGGCCTAACAGCACTGGGAATGCTGCCTTTAACTCTAACGTCATGGATAAGTCTGCCACTATTACTAGATAGGGTGGTGTTAATCCATGGTGTGACATCCCAAAGCTAATAACCACACTATCACCACCAATAGATGAAGTTTTGGTGAGAGGAGAGACTCTGGGTGATCGTGTGCTTGATATTTCCCAGAAGTTTTGTCAGGATGAGAAGTATAAGGAAGCTGGTTGGCTGGTCCTCCTTACAGTAGAAAATGTGATCAAAGAAAGGGATAATCTCAGC